>NC_034599.1:106251155-106325809 GCF_900095145.1 Mus pahari | reverse complement strand
TGGCAGTTGCCATTTCTTCTTGAACACTGATTGGCAGTTGCCATTTCTTCTTGAACACTGATTGGCAGTTGCCATTTCTTCTTGAACACTGATTGACAGACTTTCTGGAAGATCTCACCGTTTCCTTCGGAGCCATGTCTTCGGTTTGCAAGGCATTATTGCTCAGTTGGCACAGCATTTTCAATAGTTTGCTTGACCAATTCTGTGAGGAAACAAAGTTTCTGAAAGATGGGCTCTACAGAGAAATAATCCAGTGGACAGCTGCAGACTTTTAAAACTCATTTCATTACCTTTTAAAAAGTTAAATGCATCATTTTTGCATACTATATTTAAGTTATAGGATTTTTCTAATGATGCATACCATTTATGGTTAGCAAATAAGCAAATCTGAGCACAGGAGGACTCATATAGAACGTGGACGAATTACCTATTCTTCCATGACTAAAGAGATCCAATGTAATGTACCATGCCACCAGGAGGCAGCCTGATCTTAGTGTGGTGCTGTGTCTGGAGCTCAGGTTTGATCAGAACATCCTATAATAGTAGCCAGATAACCATTAGAAAGAAAAACCTTGTTCAATTTACGTTTCAACCTACACATACTCAAAATCTCTGCCGCTGTGACCACTATCTTATAACCTCACTAAGGGTTATGGGGAGGGGCTCATGGGAGGATTCTCTCCTATAAATTAAAATCCTCCTCTGCATCCGTTCCTGTAGGTCATTTACAAGTGATACATTTAGGTCCATTGTCCCAAGTCTCCTCTTCAGCAGTTTTGTGACCTCACTTCTTTCCAGGGACAAAGCATGTCGTCCTAGACACATACATACTGTTACCTCTGCAAGGTAACCTTCCCTCCCAACGACTTGGAGAATGAATTGTAGTACTGAGATTCTCCCAGGCACAGACACTCCCCTTCTCTAAACCCCTTCATATCCAGTCCACCTTGATCATGGCTACAAATCTGTAGCTGACCACTTTACTTATGCTAGCATATCCTATAAATCTTCCCTGAATTAAAAATTTTCCACCTAAGAAGTTATTGCAAAGACTTCACAACCTCAGCATTGTTTCTATATCATGCTGGACAATCTTTTGTTGAGGAAAACTTTGTGCTTTTAGGCTGTTTGGCTCTATCCCACATCTTTATCACCTGGATGCCTATGGTACATCTTCCTCCATCTGTGATAAAGCAATACATTTCCAAATATGCTTCCATGGGGTTTCAAAAGCTTGCAGAGGTCACACCTAGTTGAGTACTGCAGGATTATAGGTGGTTTGACAATACACAGTGATTTAGTTAAGATGGTCCTATTTTAGACCTTTTGTCTTGGCCTACTTTTTAAGCTACAACATATTTACCTGTATGATAAATTATACCTGCTTTACTCATAAGGGGCTCCCCATGAGATCAAAAGTACAGGTTGATAGCAGGATGGTCGGGTGCCAAGAGAAAGCAACTGTGTGTAAGCCATCTGTTCACGCAAGTTTCAGGGGAGTCAGGAATTGCGTGGGCCCAGATCCCCCACACCTCTTCCGTCTGAAAGTGGCGTGCTGCTGTGTGCACCTGATTTCATGGATAATATGATACCTATGGTGTCTGGATTAGTTTATATTGTCACACAACAACAATAATCAGGGCATAAGATGGTGAGGCAAGAAAGCATCGGGGCAGCTCAACCTCCCAGGGCACTTTCTCTTCAAATCCTTTTTCCTCTGTCTCTTCCTAGTAGGACAATACTTAGCACTTCTCCTGCTATGGGTCATCTGTGGTCACACACATCTTGGGGAAAGGAGGGGTAAAAAGGCCAGCTTAAATTGGTATTGGTCCCAGTGAAGGTCAATCTTTGATTACTATTGTTCATATGTATGTATGCCTACGAATGCACCACACACACACACACACACACACACACACAATGTGTTGAGTACAGTTTTGTGGCCTGTGTGTCTACAGTTTCAGGGCTGACTACTCTCCTTGGACAAATAATCCCTGGGATACTTCTTCCAGCAATCATTAGTTGCTTATAGTCTTTTTTAGAAGTGAGAAACCTGTAAAATGTTCCTCTTCCCACCTCAGCCTACCCAATGATGTTTCCATGGTTCTGGTCTTGTTTGTGCAGCCATTACTAGGACAGAGTGTTTCACAGCAGACTTTCTGGTACTGTGGCTCTTAACCATCCTTCCACTCCCTTTTTCAAGATGTTCTCTGAGTCACAGATGCAGGAGGTCTGATGTAGATGCATCTATTGTGTCTGGATGCGCCATGATTCATTGATTTCTGCATTGTGTCCAGTTGTAGTTTTCTGTGAAGCTCTCTACTTACTGTAAAGAGAGGTAATGTGACAAATTTTATAGATTTCAATTTGTTTGAAAAATAAATTCCATCTTCAATATAGAGTTAAGAGTTATTAGTGCTTAAATTTGATTTGCTAGTGGAAGAATTTAGATACTGTATCATTTTTAATGCATAGTTGTTCTGCTAGAGCTTAAGTGAAATTCTTCCACTAATAGTTAGGGTTTTACTACTGTGAAGAGACACCATGACCATGACAACTTTTAGAAATGGCGACATTTAATTGGGGCTGGCTTACTGGCTCTGAGCTTCAGTCCATTGTCATCATGACAGGAACATGGCAACATCCAGGCAGGCATGGTGCTGGAGCAGCTGAGAGTTCTGCATCCTGTTCCAAAGGCAGACAGGAGAAGACTGTCTTCCAGGCAGCTAGGAGGAGGGTCTTAAAGCTGACATACACAGTGACATACTTCCCCCAACAAGGTCCCACCTCCTAAGAGTGCCACTCCCTGGGCCAAACCACAACATTCCACTCCCTGGCCCCTATAGGCTGTTTCAAACACATGAGCCTATGGGGGCCAGGGAGTGGGCCAGCCATAGCATAATGCAAAATACATTTAGTCTTACTTCAAATGTCCTATAGTCTATGAAAGTCACAATAATGTTAAAAGTCAAAAGTTCAAAGTCTCTTCTGAGATGCATGCCATCTCTTAACTAAAGTTCCCCAAGAAATTAAAGTATAAAAGCAGTCATATACCTCCAACATCATGCAGGATATATATTACCATTTTTGAGAAAATACTGGACCAAAGCAAGACAGAAAACCAACTGAGCAAACTCTAAACTCAGCATCTCCATGTCTGATATCAAAGCGCTCTTCAGATCTCCAACTCCTTTCATCTTTGTTGACTGCATCCCAACTCTTTCTCCAGGGCTGGGTCCAATCACTGTTAGCAGATCTTCTCAGCAGGTATCCCACAGCTCTGGCATTTCTAACATCTTGGGATCCCCAAGGCAATTTTACTAGTTCTTCTTCCAGTGTCTGGGATCCACACATGAACTTCTGGGCTTTTCAAGAGAGCTTGGGTCACTTCTCCAGCTCTGCCCTCTGGGTTCTTCTTGACTCCTCCATTGCTGCTTCTGTTCTTGGTAATTACCCTATGGCACTGGCTTCTCCAATATACTGGGGTATTCTGATGCAACTAGGCTTTACCAATAGCCACTCATAGGCTCTCTTCATGGTATAGAGTCTTTGCTTCCTTGCTCCTGAGGACTCCTTCAGTCCTGGGCCAACAACTGCAACTTAGGCTGCACTTGTTCACTAATGGCCTTCCACGGTGTCTCACAGTGCCAAGTCTCAACTGCTCTCTATGACCCCTTTATACCTTCAAGACCAGTACACCTGTGTGATTCTTACACATTGCCATGTTCAGTTGCTGCAGTACAAGGTACAACCTTGGCTATCTCTGTAACAGCTTCTTTGTGTTCTCAGAAAACACTTCCCAAGTTTCCCCTCAGTGATGCTGGTCTCTTCTTAATCACCACTAATTTTTTAGCTCCAGCTAACCAGCATCAGTTTTTCCAGTAGTCCCTTCTATTTTTCACTCTAAAGCCAGATCCACATAGCCAAAGCTGCCAGGTTCTGCTGCTTGTTGGAACTGGAACATAGCCCCCTTTTCTATTACATTATCATTAGCTTTCCATTTCCCATCTCCTTCACTGCCTAAGCTTGACTGCCCTGGATCTTGCTCTGTAGATTGAACTCAGAGATCTGCATGCCTCTCTCCTCTCCTGGGATTAAAGGTGTGTATCACCACGCCCGGACTTATGCTTTTCTTCACCTAGAACTTATTCTGTCCTAGACTGGCTTTGAACTTGGAGATCTGCTTGCCTTTGTATCCTGGGATTAAGGGCATGTGCCACAAGGCCTAGGTCAAACTTTTCAAGGCCACTGTCCCTCAAGCTCTGAATCATATGCTTGCGTTTTCCAGCCTTGAGATCTGGATCACAAATGTGCCCTCCATTTCTGGATTGTAGTTCACTCCAGATTAAAAGTCCAAGTGAAAACAATAACTAGTTCAACTGTAAACACCTAAGTAATAAGCTTAGTTGGTTGGGATCTTCCCCAAGGTCATCACTCTCTCAATCAGCATGTATCCTTGAACATAGGATTCAGCTCCACTCTATTTCTTGGTGCTCCTTTATTCTTTGGACCATGGATTTTGTACTTTTTCTCTCTAAGCTTGCTCCAATTGATTAAACTGTTCTTTGTGATACTAAACAAGAGAACAAAGTCTCTGCTTGGCTTTTTTGAGACTTCCTTTGTCAAGGCAATTAATACAAATTTCTTTACCTTAGCCTCAGGCAGACTCTTCAGATGAGGGCAAGAACAGCTACATTTTTCACCAAAATACCACAAAACAGTCTCCTGGCCACACACTGAAATCATTCTCCACTAAAACCTCTTGGACCAGGCCGGCACAGTTCAAATCACCCCAGCACCAATGTCTTCCATATTCCTACTAGTAGAGCCCATCAAGCCCCTCTTAAAGCATTCCACTGCTTTCCAATGTCCCAAAATCCACATTCCTTCAAATAAAAGGATGGCTAGGACTATCACAGCTTTATCCCAGTCCCTGGTACCAACCTAGGCCTTAGTTAGGGTTTTACTGCTATGAAGAGACAACATGATTAAGACAACTCTTAGAAAAGAACATTTAATTGGGGCTGACTTATAGATTCAGAGGTTCAGCCCATGATCATCATGGCATGAAACATGGCATTGGTCAGGCAGGCATGGGACAGGAGGAGCTGAGAGTTCTACATCTTGTTCCAAAGACAAACAGGAGAAGACTCAGCTAGGGGGAAGCTCTCAAAGACCATCCCTACAGTGACACATTTCCTCCAAACACCTCTTGATTGTGCCATTCCCTGGGCCAAGCATATTCAAACCACCATACTAAATAAATAAGCAAATGAATAAACACCATGCTTGCCGTTTCATTCATATGCATGGTACAGGTACTTTAAGTTGTGAGATGTATGGCCCAGATGGTACAAAGATATGTAGTTGGCCATCTACCAATCAGGTTGAGAACCCATTTCATTCTACCCCTAGGCAACATTGTTTCCTCTGCCTAGATTCTAAAAAGACCTAGAATCGAACTCAGGTCGCCAGGCTTGGCAGAAGGTGGCTTTACCGTAACACTGAGCCATCTCACTGGCTCTATTACAGAACCAGCAAGAAGGCCTATGAAGCAGCTCTGGAAAGGAAGGAATGAGGATGAGGCACTACCACAATCTCCACACAGGGCGACTCCCTTAGCTCCTGGGCAGATGTCCCCACTGATGGAAGCACCGCAGGACTCTGTTTGCAGACTGCATGCACTGCTGAGTTCTGTCAATTTGACTTTCAAGTGCATGTGACAGCGCAGGTGACTAATCTCTAGCTGGGCTTGCGATCTTACCGCACCACAGAGATTCATAGTCACAGTAAGAGCAGTGCACAGATGAGATCTAGGTGACATATCTGCCCTTCCTGTGTTGACAGCAGGGATGGGATTTTGTGTTTGTATTTTCTTGACTGTATAACATCAGTAGGAGGGGCTTGCTTAAATCCATCCTGAGATCCTGGCTGGGAAGCAAAATGACACATATTCACAGCAAGCAAATACTAGGTCTCCTTTTTTTCCTTCCACCGAGTAGAGTCCAACCCAATTTCTGCTAAGGCCAGATGGAAATAGGAAGAGTAATTAATGAAGCTTGGTGGCCATTTGTCCCCTTCCTCTGTATTGTAGCATCTCTACTCCTCAAAGCTCCAGAAAAGGCTACAGTATGACATGGAGAAGAAGAATAGTTTTCCCATGCTGTTTGCTGACAGTTACATATTTACCGCCCAGAAAAATCTGATATTGCTGACTCCTAGCTTACACCTGGAGAGGAAATAGCTTCAGTTCTAGTTATCTTAGTCTCCAAAGGAAGTGATTGTCAAAAGCAGGTCTGAGATCAATGGTGTGAACTGCCTGCATGGGGTTTCAACGGCTTATTGGCCATAAATCAACTCGCTCTCTGCAGAATACAGACTGTTTCTTCTGGAGGTTAGCCCCGAAGGCAAGCTGCGCTGGCCTTGTTTAGCTCCTAGTATACTCACCATTGAGGCATCTAAAGAGACAGAATGAACCTTAGTGAACCCAAGGGCAGATTGGCTTCAAGCATGTCTTATTTTATAGTTGAATCAGAGTCCAAACAGTGGTTAAAGTATACCCTTGACTGTTGTCATGAAAATCAGTACAGTAAATGAGCCCCAAATAGATTTCTCTTGTTCCCAAGAATTCATCCACAATTAGAATTGCCATCTGACCATCTTTGGTTATATTCTGTATTTTTTTCCTTAAAACGTTTTTGGAAGAAAACAGGCCACTTCTTTTTATATGAGTCTAAGGCAAACGTCTGATACTGGTCTTTTGGGAGTTTATAGTTGAAACCAAGCCAGGGTAGCTTGTGTTGGGGTTTTTATAACTCAAAAAAGCCAGGTCCTTTGAACTTCTGGATCCCAAGACCCTTGTTCTTCTCACTTGAAATTGGCTTTCATTCACGAAAGTGCTATGTTGGTGACACTCTGTTCTAAAGTCTTGGTGATGATCACCAACTTGAATGGATCCAGAATTGACTAAGAGACATGCGGCACATGCGCCTGCAAGGTTTTCCCTGGAAGGATTCAGAGAGAGGTAGACCCTACTTTTTGGTTCCTACATAGAAAAGATCCAGTGGAAAAGTAAGGCTGTTTCTGCCTGCTTCTTCTCCTTTGAGAAAATGTAGGACCAATTAAATTAAATCTGTTGTTTACTGTTAATCAGCTGATGTTGGGACCTGAATTCAAGCTCACAATGCCCTCATTGCCCTTACTATTAAAGGCTTTTGAGAACTTTAGACAGCATTACGGCATTTGCATCATTTCCAACCTCTCCATCCAGTTCCTCCCATGATCCAATACTCTGTCTCAAACTCATGACCTCTTCTTATTCTGTTACACACACATACACACACACACACACACACACAAAGACACACACACACACACAGAGAGAGAGAGAGAGAGAGAGAGAGAGAGAGAGAGAGAGAGAGAGAGAGAGAAACACACACCACNAGAGAGAGAGAGAGAGAGAGAGAGAGAGAGAGAGAGAGAGAGAGAAACACACACCACACACACCACACACACACACACAGATGCACAGTAACACACAGATACACACCACATACAGACACACACACAGACATACATATACAGAGATATATACACAGAGATACCAACAGAAAGACACACACAGACATAGACATACACACACACCACACACAGAAAGACACACACATACACACCCAGACACAGACACACACAAAGACACACACAGACAGACAGACACACACACACAGAGACAGACACAGACACTACACATACACAGACACACAGATACACACACAGATACCAAGACAGACAGACACAGCACACACACAGACTCACAGATACACACCACATACAGGCACGCACACAGACATACATGTACACAGATATACATACACAGATACCAACAGACAGACAGACACACAGATATATACATACACAGACACAGATACAGACAGACACAGAGACACAGGCAGACAGACAGACACACAGTTGAGTCCATTTAGTGTTACTCATGTGTGCATGGGTTTAGGAAGAACTAGTTGGGATTGGATCCCCAGCCTATCAGGCAGCCCACCCTTCCTTTCTCAGCAGCCACCAGTTGCCTGTAGTTCTTCCTCTAGGGCTGGGCATTCACGAGATTTCACCTATGTGCATTGACATGTCACCTGGGTGCTGTCCTTGTCCAAGTTCTGTTTAGATGGCTATACTTTGAGACCTCATGGATGCAGCTTTCTTGTCATGTGCAGACAGCACAGGCTCACAGCAGATGTCCTGCTCCTCTGGCTCCTACAGACTTTCCGCCCCTTTATGAGAATAAATGCATTCTCTAAGTATCTCTGCTGTAAATTGAGAACTGGTTCCATTTTAATCAAAGGTTGACTGCTGCTGGGGAAACCCTCATTGCTCCCATTTCCTCTTTTTTGGATGTGGGAAGTCTTTGTCGATATTTTGGTGATGTTCATTTTTGTTCTCTGTCACCTAATAGTGGAAGTCGACAATGGTGACCATGAACTAAGACCCAGTTTCCTTTCCTGATATGTGTGTCCCCCCGCCCCACACTGCTTTCTTTAGCATATTTTGCTTCTCCTCATCTCTTTACCCAGGGTGTAAACACCAGAACAGAATGCACCATAAGGACGTTTTAAATGAAGACTTAGGAGATGCTGGGCTTTAGAGGCAGTCATGGCTGAAGGTACATGGAAACATCAAACATGTCTACTATTTTCTTCTTCTGAAGGCTTTGCTTTCCCCCCTTTTTAAATTAAAAATAGTTTCAATTTGACCATGTTTTCTCCGTTCCCAACTCCTGCCAGATACTTCCTATCTCTCTACCCACTTGATTTTATGTACTTAATCCCTCTGTCTTAAATATACTCTCTCTCTCTCTCTCTCTCTCTCTCTCTCTCTCTCTCTCTCTCNCACACACACACACACACACACACACACACACACACACACAAACCCCACAAAAGCATGGAGTTCATTTTGTGTTGACCAAGGACTCCTGGGCACAGTGTCCATTCCCAGAGTGTGGTTGATCACCCAGTGACACTCCCTTGTAGAAAACAGAATCTTAGCTTGTTCCTGGTTTGTTTTCCCCCAGTTTTTGAAAATTGAAATGTATTGGGTTTTTTGTTGCCTGCCCAGAGATGCAGGGTGAGTGTGCTGTTGGAGGAGGTATCGCCGAGGTGCCCTGCTGTGTCCTGTCCCTCTCAGACTTTTGTCTTCCTCCTTGCTGCTCTCTTCAGTTACACCAAGGAATGGAAGCAAATGCATCGGAGGAAACTAAGCAGGATGCAATGCTCAGAAATCCCTATGTTGCCTCTGTTTCCCCTCTGCCCATCTCCAGTCTTTTGATCTCCACTGGTTTCCTACTGGCCGTAAGCAAATCTTAGACAATGTTGCTATGGGTTAGGGTTGTCCTAACAAGGATGAACTGTCAGTTAAAACAAGGTTGAGTTTTAAACCTCCATGGTTGAAGTAGGATTAAAAAAAAAAAACATGTTTCATAAATGTCTGAGTGATTTAAGTTAGATCTGGCATCTGCGTACATCTGGGACATTAACCAACAGTCAAGACAGTGGATCTTAACACCCCTGCAAAGGAGTCTTCAAGTCCCTTGAGAATTCCCCTTAATGCTAATATCCCATAATGGAGCTTTCTGTCACTGCGATTTTAGATTTCCTAAAATAATAAATGGATAAATAAATGGAGTTTTTATATGAATGTCGTCAAACAATATGAACTCCGTTAGTGAAAGATGAAGAGAAACGTGATTTACTGAGAAGGGGCCAATCCATCAGAAGCAGATAGGCATCCCAAGCATACACACGTTCAACAATGGCTTCAATAACATCAATTAGAGATGGACACCAAGAAGACAAAAGAGTCTCTCCCCACAGTGCTAGCTGGAGCCCTTGGAAATCTTCCAGTAATTAACAGAAGAAGTGGACAGAGAAATCCCAGGACTATCAATAACTGACAAACCCCCTACAACAACTTTACCAAATTGAAATTTGCCGAGTATTTCACACCACCAAAGCAAGATGTGCATTCTTCAATGTGTAATCAGATAGAAAGTTTTCTAGATAGAAAATGTATGGGCACTAACCAGACAATTGAGGTATTTTTGGCCTGCATTTCTTTTATCATTAATGATTTCACCATGATCCTGTATTCAGGGACCCAAAAATATAATTCTATGAAAGGCACAAACTACTGAAACATATCAAAGAAACAGACAACCTGAATATACCATAGTGTTTAATGTTATTTTTAGTAAGTATACAAATTGACAGGCTTCCTTATGGTGCGCGCGCGTGCGCTCCTGTTCATCATGGAACCTGTACTTTCCCTCTCTATCCTGTTGGTATCCTGCTCATCCTGACATATCATGTCTTCTCAGTCTGTTTGAATCTAGATAACTTATAGAATAGAAAGCATGTGGCATTTTTCTGTTTTCCCTCCATTGTACCAGCTTGCTTCTCCTTCTTTCTCCCGTTAGACCTCCTTCCTTCATGTCTGTCTGTCTGTCTGTGAAAATCTAGATTCCACATATGAGAGGAAACATGTACCCGTTTTCCTTATAGTAGTTTGTAATTTTTAACTGGGCGACCCCCTACACTCACTCTTTCTCTAGGTCCACATAACTTCGTTCTTCCTTGTGGGTGTATGATATTCCATTGTATATGCATGATATATTTCCTTTATCCATTCATCTCTTCATAGACCGCTAGGCTGGAAAATGTCAAGCTTAGATATTGAAGGACATAGATATGGCTCACCGAACTTGTATAAATGATATATATTGAATTATACCAAGCATTTTAGACAGTAACTTAGTCAAAATGGATCATAGACTAAATGTATACCCTAATAGTGTAGAACTTTTAGGAAAAATAGTAATATTTGGATACACAAATGTTCCTAGTCCTAGCATCAAGAAATGCAATATTTGATCTGTGAAATCCATGATATGGGTTGGTAACAGAATAAAAATGAAAAGTATAGGAGGGAAAAGAATGCTTGAGTCTGCTATCTAGTGTAGGATATCCTGCATAGCAAACCCCTATACAGTATACTAAAGCACAAGACTCAGGGGGAAATGTCAGCAAACTTTCTCACTGACATAGTAACAAGGAGAAAAGAAACATGAAAAATAACTAGATGGAAGGAAGCCCTATCGCCAGTCAGTTAACGCCCTTAGAGTTTCTGGAAGTTAAAGATCTAATGAAATAGCATACATGCGTATTCAAAAGCAAAAGCAAAAGCAAAAGCAAAAACAAAAACAAACAAAAAACCAGAAACAGCAAAAGCCGTGGCGTAAACCCAAATCAACAACCTTGTGTTCAAGATACAGAGTGCCAGACATTTCTGATGGGAATGCAAACTGAGACAACCACAGTGAAAAGTTAGTTCACATTTTTATAAAGAAATACATATTGTCACTATGCAGCACATTTTATTTCCTTGGCATCTAGGAATGAAACTTGCATTTGTGCAAAAATGTCATGAGTTTTCACTAGGTAGATGAATGGGTCTAACAGCATGCTTGGTAACCTTACAAATTCAAGGTAACTCATTTGCTTGGTGGGTGAATAGCCAAACAACCTTCTGCAAATCTATCCAACAGAGTATTATATAACAATTTTAAACAATATCCTTTTAAATTTAAATGTAAACAGACATGAACCCCATGCACACTATACTAAACTAAAAAGTTGTGTTCGGAAAGTTATGTGTTATATAATTTACTAAACAACAAATGGAAAAGACAAAGCCATCACAGAAAAATAGAACAGTGGTTTAGTTGGCAAGGACTAAGGTGCAGAGAGGTTATGGCTTCAAGTGGACATTTAGGGGAAATTTTTATTTTACTATGAACATTAAAATACTCTATCCTGATGTCTGAAATGATTATGCAACGCTATATATTTGATGGAACAAATTGTTATAAAATGACAATGTAGCAAAACGAGAAGAGGGGTTCCATCAAGAGAGGAAGTGGAAGCAGGAAGAAGGGAAGGGGATGATGACAGAATGTCTAAAATTCATTGTGTAAATAACAAAATCAAAACAATAAAACAAGAACTAAGACATGTTTATAGAAGTAAAAAACAAATATTGCAGCAGATTTCTTTTTAAATTATTATTTTTAATTGTGTGGGTGTGCATATATGTGCCTGAGCGCAGTGCCCACAAAGGCCAATAGAGGGCATCCGTTTCCCTGGAGCTGCAGTTACAGGTGATGCGAACTGCGTGATATGTGTACTGATAACTGAACCCTAGTCCTCTGTAAAAGTAGCAAACATTCTTATTGCTAAGCCATCTCTACAAACTCTAGATGTCTTGAAAGAGGAGCTTTGCTTTTGTCTTTTTATATTTTCTTTTGGTAAAGGCAAACTCTCACCTTGTGAAACCTTAAGACAGTTTTCACTACAAGAGCCAAGTAGAGCTAAGTATTACTTGTGAGTGCTATGAGAGTCTGTAATTTTTCTGGTCACCCACTGACATAGCAGACAAGACCCATCAATGTGATAATCTGAAAAAATAAATGCATCTGTGCCAGAGAAGAGTTCATCTCCCAAGAAAAAAACACTAATCACAATCGCCCCTTTCAGGCTGTGAGCTTAGGATAGCAAGACATTGATAGTTTGATCAGAGAGGCCAATTTTGCTCAAATAGCAAGACTCTAGGATGCCCATGGCAACATAATTATCAGAACATCCATGAGGAGAAGCTGGGTATGTAGAAGCTGCAGGCAAGAGAGCAGAGTCCTTCAGACCTTGCTTTGCAGTTCTGATAAGCCTATAACTGGCTTTGAGCTTGTGACGTGTGTGTGTGTGTGTGTGTGTGTGTGTGTGTGTGTGTGTGTATGTGTGCGCGCTGCTTTCAGCAGGCTCAGTCCTAAAGCTAATATGCATATTATTGCTCGGCTGGATTTCAGGCCCTTTCTCATTAAAGGCATTCGTAGTAATTAAAAATTATTCATCAAATATCATGTCCGGTTGCCATGGAATCGTTCCCAGCCTCTATAATTGCAACCAGAGAGCCCAGAACCATCATTTAGATTAACTGGATTGATTCAGAATGGTAGAGTTGATGGGGAAGTCAGGTCCACTGAGATGAATAGTAAGCTGAGCTGGCGTTCTTCTTCTCTTGACTTTGCCCACAAAAGGTAGTGACTGCAAGCACAAGTGCTAAATTCTCTTTGCAAGCTGGCCAGTGCTGGCTCTGCCTGCGCATGATGGGTTGTGCCCGCTGTGAGCCATCCTGCCAGGAAAGAGAGCCAGATACATTCAGTCTGATGCTAGCAAGGTGCCCTCGAGATGCCGGCTGTGAAGTGAGGCAGAGTCAGACCAGCTGACTCTGAGGTGTGGACCAGCTCAGAGATGTTCTCTTTCTTGAAGTTCTAGAATGTTCTCTTTGGCTGGCTTCTGGTTGCTATGCATTTTATGACTGGAGTTCTTTCCTACCTCAAACCCTCCTGCCTTACTCTGAAATCTATACACAAGTCCGTGATGTGATAACTGCTTCTGTGCTTTTAATCTAGAGAAAGAATGCTTATGTCCTTTGACTTTGTGTTGTTCAGGACAGATGGCTGGTCTGGTTTATGTTGGCTTTGCTCACATAGGCCTGGGGAAGATGTTTCACTGCACATAGGATCCTATTTAAGGCAACTTGAATAGCTCCCGCATGTGGTTCACAAGATGGAGACGGGGGAAGACAGAGGTATGAGAACTGACACTGAGTTGGATATTTGTCCCCTCTTCCATTTCACTGACTTTCAAGTTGCTATAAAAATGGCACAGTGAAGAACTTCAGATGCCTATAGTAGAAAGATTTGCCTTCTTTTAAAAAGATTATTTTTATTTGTGTGTGCATGTGTGTGTGTGTGTGTGTGTGTGTGCATGTGAAAGATTTCACTGTCTATATAAAGTTTTGTTGAAAATGACCCAATGAAAAGGTTAAATATTTGAGTGAAATGAAAACATCAGTTATTTAAAGTCAACAAAATGTTATTAAATGATAGTATATCTTGTACATACTCATCATGCATACATGCATGTGAATTCTAAAGAAACATGGCAACCATAGAATACATAAAATAGAAACAATAGTAAGAAGATTAGCATGTTACTATGCAATAGCTTTTGCTGTCCAGAGCTTAGGAAAATGTTGATTCCCATGTTTTACTTTTGTTGGTACATAGCTTGGCAGAGTGACTACCAGAAATAGTTTGGCTACATATCAAGTTTCCTCGTTACAGCAATTTAGCCAAAGAGTATAAAGGAAGAGCCACTTAATATTGTGAACAACATGACTATTACTAGTGGGTCTATGATAAAGTAGTAGTATCAAATAAACAGGGATAAATAAGAAACTAAACTAAATTATTATGTTTTATGATGAGATAGATTTCAGAGACTTAAAGTACTCTCCCTTATAGCAACTATTTAAAACATTAATATATGCTTAGATACATGTTCATTGTTATGGTTTGTATATGCTCAGTCCAGGGAGTGGCACTATTAGAAAGTGTGGCCCTGTTGGAGTAGGTGTGTCACTGTGGGTGTGGGCTTTAAGACCTTCATCCTTGCTGACTGGAAGCCAGTATCCTGCCATCAGCCTTCAGATGAAGATGTAGAACTCTCAGATCCTCCTGCACCATGCTTGCCTGGATGCTGCCATGTTCTGCCTTGATGATAATGGACTGAACCTCTGTTCACAACAGTAAAACTCTAAGACATTCATCAATAAAGAAGTGAACGTAAAATGTTCCATAATCAGAATTTTTTATGTGCTCATGTTTGTGGTGTGTATGCATGTATGTGCACATTCACAAGTGTGTGTTTGGGTCCGTATGCATATGCATGCACATGTGTGTGGAATACAGAAATTGAAATCTGGTTTCTTCTTCTATTTCTTTCCACTAACCTTACTGAGGCAACGTTTCTCCCCGAGCCCAGAGCTCACCAATTTTGGCTAGTCTAACTAGCCAGCTTGCCTTGTGGGACTCCTGTTTCTACTTCTAGGGCTAACATGCAAGCCTAGGCGACTGCTCTGCCTTTCTGTTGGTTCTGGTCATCTGAATTCCACTTCTCTGCTTGCAAAGCATGTGTGCTATCCACTGAGCTACTTCTGCTGCCCACAGTTGGCTAAAATTATGTACATAGGTTATGAAAGGAAATACCTTTAATCAGTGGGAGGAGAGGAATTTTATTTTTCTTTCTTTGATTGTTTTTGGGATGTTTTCCATTGAACATCTTTTACTTAGTAGGAAAATTCACTGAACCATACAGCCTGGAGTCTTCAGTATCCCTGTGACCAGGGTCATCTGATGCTTTTTTTTAGTGCTGGCTTCCTGCAGGAACCACAGGGACTGTTTTAGATGGACAGCTTTATTCTCCTCTGAAGGGTCCCTGGTGGTATCTGTTCTCACAGAGAGAAAGTTTAAAGGTTTATTTCAGAAAAGACTCTTGTCATCTATCCAGTTGGGCACTTAAATTGATTCTTGGCTTTATTTCCAGGACGGAGCAGACATTTTCCTCTGAGACTTCCTCGGTTTATGCTCAGAAGCTGCTGGTACGAGCAGATGGTCCCAGGGATGCAGGCAGTAATTTGCTGCCCTAAACTGATCCTCACAGAGTGGCTTCCACTGTTGCATTCACTGCCTGTCTTCCAAGCTGACCAGGATCCCTCCCACATATCCATGCCGAACCCCTCCCCCTGGGATCTTCCCTAAATATTTCCTGTGCATTAAATTATATGGGCCTAAGACAGAATATCTGTGCATATCTCTTAGAGATAATGTTCTGCTTTTAATAAAAGGTGCAAACATTTCTAAGTCAGAAAATTTTATTCTTGAATTCTTTCTTTCAGTTGGTTGGCTTATTTTACATTTTTTTATTGTGTGCATATGAATATTTTTCCTGCATGTATGTCTGTGAACCGTGTGTGTGTGTGTGTGTGTGTGTGTGTGTGTGTGTGTGTAGTACATATAGAGACCAGAAGAGGGCATCAGATCTCCTGGAACTGGAATTGTGGACAGTTGTGAGCTGCCATCTGGGTGCTGGGAAGAGAATCCGAGGCCTTTGTAAGAGCAATATGCACTTTTAACTGCTGACCCCCCTCCTTAGCCCTCAGTGGTGTTTTAAATTAATTTTTGGTATACACGGTTTTTCTTCGGTTCATGTGGTTCTCACTGTTCTATCTCAAACTTTCCTGATTCCTCTCTCTGTTGTCTCCATAATGAATCAGTTCTCTGAGACCTTAGTCAATGCTGTTGCATTTCCAGACCAAAAGTTCTGTTTGTCTCTATTTCATGTTCTTTTCACCCCTAAGATTTTCTAACTCCTATTTTCTGAAGAATTTATGACACTTACATAGGAATATTTTTTATACTAGCCTATCTACTGCCTTTGTCCAAAAATCTCAGCATCTTAGTCATTTTCCTGTTGTTCTCTGCTGGAATGACTTTTCCAAAGTTTTTTTAAAAATGTTTTTAATTCTTCTTGCACTTCCTATAAGCATTTTGAATCATAGTTCAGACCCTTTGAAAATTAATGAAATTGAGTCTGATTTAATTTCTATAAAGACAATTATTTTGTATGTAAAATATTTTAGACATTCCTTGAGAATCTCATGCCTGCATTCAATATATTTTAAATGTATCTCTTCCCCAGCATCCCAGAGGCTCCTCTCTGAGCCTTCACATCCCCTTCCTCATGTCCTTGAAAACAAAAGTACCCACTGGGTCTAATTAGAGCTGTTCCTGCATGGTTGGGTGTTAGGCCACCCAGTGATGAACAGGCCACTTATCAGGGATCACACTCCTGATAAACAAGTATCTTACCTAGTTTACTTCAAACCACAAATTCAGAACAATCTTCTGTAAGTACAGTGGCAGCATTAGGTCCCTCTGTGAAGTCTAAGCAGAGCTCTGGATCTGCTCACGTCTGTGTTCCTAGTCGCCAGTTTAGAAGTTAACTAGCACTATCTTGATGGAATTTTTCACTTGTGTATTTGCTTCTTGTGGCTGTGACAAGCACGTGAGAAAGGCAGACTCAATTTGATAATTTTCCAAGAGTCTGGAAATTACAAATATTGATTATCCCCCAACTTCACAAGTCAGTAACCTCACCATAACTGGATCCATCAGTTGGGGATCAAGACTTCAACACATGAGCTTTTGGGGACATCACATTGCAACTTTACAGTTTATTCTTCAGGAGTCCTACCTTACGGTGTAGTTCGATGGGAGCACAAGGTTCTGAGCACCCTGTTTTACTTCCTAATTCCTGCCTTGCTGAATCTTTTTGGTGGTTCCTAACTGGGGACTCTCTTATTCAGGCTTATAGCCATAAGTAGAAGTTACTGTTGGACCATGGTCAGGTGTCCCCTGTGACTTTAGCTGCTCCTGTGACCAGGAGGAGAGAGGCCAGAGAGACAGAAGAGCACAACACTGGCCTGCCTTCTCTGGGCATCCACACTCCTGTTGCAGAGCTTGTATCCTTTCCCCTCAGTGTCTCGGATGCTTTCTTTCCCATGCACAGGGGTAGGCGGCAAACCCTACATGGTACAATGGCACTTCTGCAACAATGTGAGGCAAGTTTGTTTTTGGTAAACCCAATTTCTCTTCTCTCTCTCTCTCTCTCTCTCTCTCTCTCTCTCTCTCTCTCTCTCTCACACACACACACACACACACACACACACACTTCTCTCTTGCTACTTAGATTTTTTTTAAAGGATATTTGTGGTGGTTTGAGTGAAAATGGTCCCCATATCCTCAAATATTTACATGTCTAGTGCCCAGTTGATGAATTGTTTAGGGAGGATTTGGAGGTGTGGCCTTGTTGGAGGAAGTGTGTCACTGGCAATGAACATTGAGGTTTCACAAGCGCATGTGATTTCCAGTTAGTTCTCTCTCTGCCTCATGCTTATAGATCAGGTTGTAAAGTGCTTATCTTCTGCTCCAGAACCACGCCTGCCTGCCACCCGACTCCCTGCTTTAATGAATGGACTAATCCCCTGAAACTGTAAGCAAGCCCCAATAAAATTCTTTTTTTGCAAGCATTGCCTTGGTCATGGTGTCTCCTCATAGCAATAAAGCAGAGGTTAAGGTAGGTTAGTTTATGATAACAGCTTCTGGGCACTATCTTACTCAGTGTCCTATTGCTGAGAAGAGACATCATGACCAAGGCAGCTCTTATAAAAGGAAGCGTTTAACTGGGGCTGGCTTACAGTTCCAGAGGGTCAGTCCTATGTAGTTATGGCGGACAGCATGGCAGCATGTAGGCAAAGTAGATGAGTTCTACAGGATCTGCAGGTGGCAAGAAAAGAGAGCCATTGAGCATGGCTTGTGATTCTGAAAACCTTAGAACCTATCCCCAGTGACACTCTTCTTCCAACAAGGACACACCTCCTAATCCTTTCCAATAGTGCCACTCCCTGGTGACCATGTATTCAAATCTATGAGCCTACAGGAGCGGGTGGGGCATTCTCATTAAAACCAGAGGTATTAACATCATTTGAGATCTGTAAGACCAAAGCTCCTTGAGGCATAACTGGTTCCTTTTTTAAGACACAGAGGCAGAGAACCAATCTAACGAACTCCTTACTCATGCGTCTTCTCTCACAGCACTGCCTTTATCTGCTTTTCGCTACCAAAGGATTGAAGTCAAGGATGGATAGGATTCTAAAAAACAGGCTCGTTATGTGCTATGGGATAAACACACTCCTCTTCATTCATACTTAATGAGGTAATCTGACAGACACATATGGACTCAGGGATTTATTAAAGGGCTTCCAAACCAGCAAACAAGAACAAATGAGAGATTTGCTCAGATTATTATTATTTTTCATTCGTTCCTACTGTTCTGGGGTGTCCCTCCTGCACCCCAGGTACCATGGAAAGAACATTCATCTCATATTCTCACAGGACCACGGAAACTTTTCTTCCAGGGGACAATAAGTGTACTCAATTTAAATATCTACATGTACGCAGACTGTCTCCTTTCCAGCAGCTTTCCTTTTATGAGATAACATGATGGTACGCAGTAATCTGGGGTTTTAATTGAGAAAAAATTAGAGAAGAGCAAAGGAAAATCAACTTAAGTAACTTCCTTTTCTATTACAGTTGCAACTTGCACTTATATAAAAATAATTAACACAAAATCAAGTTTATCTGAGATCTGGGTCCTAAGAAAGCTGTCCCTTTCTCATGACACATGATAGATTGTGTGCACACATGGTGCAAGTTCTGCATTGGTCATTCATCTTTGCTTTTTCATACTGACTTTGTATCTTCTCAGAAGATGAAGCCTGGGACCAGAGAGGTGTCTCAGTGCTTAGAGTCATTTGCTTCTCTCTCAGAGGACCCAAGTTTGGATCCCAGGACCTGTATGTATGGTAGTTCACAACCATCTGTAATTACAATGTAAGGGCATCCTTTCTGAATTCCATAGGCACTATGAATGCATATGGTACACAGACATACATGCTGGCATGTGCACATAGACACACACCCCAGGCGCGCGCGCGCGTGCGCGCGCGCGCGCGCACACACACACACACACACACACACACACACACACACACACACACGCGCGCGCATTAAAGTAAATGTAAAAACAAGGTTATAGGCTGTTTTGTTTCAGTGTGCATCCATATTAGGTCTGGAACTTGCTCCACACAGAGTGGGCTAAGAGGGTGTTTGCACCAGTTCATGTTCCTTGGCAAGGAGCTTCCCATGCTTTCAGTCTGTCCCCCTAGGACCTTGCAGAGGTGCCATGAAAGGCCATAGGAGCTTGAGACGAGTGTTTCAAGCCCACGTTGGACTCTATGGGACCCAGTCTGTGACTACAAACTCAGGAGGGTGCCCAGTTAAGATAACCTGAGCAAAACCTATTTCTGTAGAATTGCCTCTGAGCGCCCCCGAATTGATGAATAAAGCTAGTGAGTTTTCAGGGCTTCATTGCTCAGGGAAAAATATCTCTCTGCTATATGAGATAAGATTAATCTTAATGACTGATATGTCCATTCCTTCCTATGTGCAACACACCCATGCACACAGACAGGAGGAGGGGGAGAAAGAAAGACAGTGCAATACATACATACATACATACATACATACATACATACATACATAAACACACACACACACACATACACACACACAATTACACACACAGGTAGATAGATAGGATAGATAGGACAGAATAGCTAGATAAATGGGTAGGTAGGTAGATAGATATGTAGACAGATGGACAGACAAGTAGATAGATGATAGACATAGATGACTCTTAACTGAGCTGTGCTTAGAAGTCCCCTTTGCAGTCTCTGATATTATGTCCCTAGTTCCTAAAAAATAACCTGCTGGTCATTATTAATTCAGCTGTGGGGAGCAACGACAAGCTTTTTTATACATTTGATGATCCATGCTCTGCCCCCCTCACCCTTCGCCCATCCATCCCTGTGATCATCAGGCCACCAGGCCTGGACCCCATCTCTAGCATCCATTTTCCTTCTGAGGAGGAATGGACTTACATTAAATAGCTCTGTCGATACAGAAGAGAGAGAAAGCTTGCCTTTGAAACTCTGCAGATACTGTTGTCCAGACTCTCGTTTATGCTCTCATTTCTAATTAGCTGGTCGGAACAGATTGTTTGCAGTGAGCTCCAGAAAATTGAGTATGATTTACTCAAGGCAAACAAGGTTTGGTTGTTAACCTTTGAGTATTTAATGAGGCCACATCTTAAGATGAACAACAGTAAATAGGGCAGGCTTGTCGATAAGAATCAAGCCTGCACCAGACTCCAACCTCATACTAAAGGCCAGCCAGTCTTGGGAATAAAATAGCTTGTACAGCATGAGGGGGTTGGTGCTACTCTACAAGAGTGTCACCTCAACTTCTGGTTTGGGGTATCTGTTATCTAGAGGACAATATACAGCAAGTGGTGTCTTCCTACTCCTGCAGAAGGTAATGAAAAATGGGAAGCTGAAGAAGCATGAGCATAATTCTGACCTAGAAACATGAGTTCATTCTGTGAGAACTGTGACTTCTGAAGATGGGTTAGATTATAACATGTCACTAATAAAATAGGTAACGTGGTGACAGTTGATTCAGTTGCTTGTGCCAATGGTGGGTTGATCTCTGCAATCTGAGGCTCTACCATCCTCACCTCATGCTGAGCCCTGCATAGCACACCTTGCAGACTCTGTTAGTCTTGCTGCTATGACATCTTGTCTGCTGGAAAGCCATCCCCTGATGTCATCACATGGCATGTTTCTATTGCTGTTTGGGTTCCCAGCCAACTTACCTCCTCACTGAAGCAGAGAGAACCCCTTCTTCAGAAGTAATGTTCATATATATCTCTATCTGGGCTTCTCCATTAATTTTGAAGTACTATAAAGCAGAATTGTTATTTTTGCTACTTGAAATCTCAACTCACAGTTATAAGTTAAGAAAGGAATTAGCGTATTGGCACCCTATGACTCTGAAGATTTGTGTGTGTGTGTGTGTGCGCGTGTGTGTGTGTGTGTGTGTGCGCGCGTGTGTGTGTGTGCGTGCGCACGCACACTAAAGCCCAGAAATCTGCACAGAAAGTATGCATGCTCCGA
The DNA here is from genome assembly GCF_900095145.1 of Mus pahari. Taxonomy (NCBI): domain Eukaryota; kingdom Metazoa; phylum Chordata; class Mammalia; order Rodentia; family Muridae; genus Mus; species Mus pahari. The sequence continues at coordinate 106,304,209 of NC_034599.1, read as the reverse complement.
TGCATGTGAAAGAGAAAGATGATAGCGCTTAGGGAATTTTGGATGCTGATTACAAATTCAGTTTCCATGTTATTATTGGCTGACAGAGTGGCATTCTGGATGAGCTGATAAGGCAATAGTTGTTTCCATTCAGCACTAACACCTCTTTATACTGTGGTTTTAAGCTCCTCTCAAGGGAAAATAAAACCTGCCACCATCCTCTGAATTGGAGCTGACCCCTGAACTTGTTTGGACAACAGTAATTAATAGAAGTCATGCTATCCCAGACCATGCCTTAAAGACACCCTGAGCCCTTCTGCTGTCTCTTGGGAAGTTGCTAGGTTACTCTATGAACATTTTGAGCTAACATGCTGGAAGAAGAGAGGGTTTATAGAAGCAAAGTGTCTGTCTGGAACCAAATGAGCACAGCTTGATCAAGCAGCTGATCACGTGGACCAGGACATCACTGGCATGTCCAGCTGAGTCCAGCCCAAATTGTTCATTCATTGAGTTTGAAAATAAGCAAACAAGCCTGGTGTAGTGGCGCACGCCTTTAATCGCAGCACTCGGGAGGCAGAGGCAGGCGGATTTCTGAGTTCAAGGCCAGCCTGGTCTACAAAGTGAGTTCCAGGACAGCCAGGGCTATACAGAGAAACCCTGTCTCAAAAAAACCAAAAAAACAAAAAAAAAAAAAAAAAAAAAAACAATTGTTTTAAGAAATCCTGTTTTGAGATGATTCCTGTTTATGTAAAACTAACTGATGTGAATAAATGTGGTCCTACTAGGAGTTGATCCTGAAGGCTTTTCTTCTTAATTTTTAGACTATTAAAACCACTCGGTTTGAACCTAGGCTCTCTGATTTTTTCTTCTTCCTTTTTTTCCTCAGAGTACATTTGTCACTTAAATTCTTCTACCATTTCTCACTGTAGCTTTCAGTTTTAATTTCTCTTTTAAAGTTTGAATTACTGTTTTTTCCCCTATGTGTACATTGTCAATGAAGGCTTCTCATTAATATGAACACAGTAGGAAGACAATAAAACTGTCATCTTAGTTTCTCTTCTACTTGTTGTGATAAGAGATCACCACCAAGGCAACTTATAAAAGAAAGAATTTATTTGGGGTTTACAGTTTCAGAGGGTTAGAATCCATGCCAATAAGCACCAAGGTGAGGAGCATGCAGCAGACAGGCAGGCATGGTAGTAGAACAGTAGGTGAGAGCTTACATCTGGAGACTCCACAGGCAGAAAGGGGGTGGGAGGAAAGAAGGGAGGGAGGGAGAGAAAGAGAGAATGGTGTGCACTTTTGAAACTTCAAAACCCACCCCCAGTGATACACCTCCTCCTCCAAAGCCATACCTCTTAGTTGTTCCTTAACAGTCCTATCAACTTAGGACAAGGTACTCAGATATATGAGAACCCACAGGGTCACCTTCTGCTAATATGTCCATTGATTGTAATTTATATACTTTGTATTGTGTAATTATAATTTATATACTTTGCATGGTGTAATTGTAATTTATATACTTTGCATTGTTTCAGTGTTGTGAAGTTTCTTGGGCTTCTTTCATGTTCCGATCTCTGCTACATACTGGAGAATGTTTTATATACTGGAGAATGTTTTCTGTGCTTGAGGATCAGTGTCCTGCCATTGAGCAGAATATCTACAAGTGCTAGGTCTATTGACTTATGAGATGAGGCCAAATCTGCCTCTTCTTAACAATTCTCATCTATCTTCTATCTGCGGACTCTATTGATTATTGAAATTGGGTATATAAAGTCTCCAAATACTGCTTGAAATTTGTCTAGTTCTTATTTAGCTATGGCCTTGAGTCATCCTTTGGGGTTCTAGTATTTGATGTGTTTCCTCTTAAGATTGTCCTGCTTTCTTGACACCGAGTGCATCTCCTGAGGGAAGTTTGACTTGGTTTACTCTTGTCTGACATTGGTATGGTCACCCCCACTTCCTTTTCCCGTAAATCTCATCTCAGTTTGCTCTTCCAACATATCTTTTACTTTGTTCTGAAAATGTTTCCAGTAGGTGACTCACAGATATGTCTTTTAAAAAGTCATCTCACCAGTTTATGCCTTTTGTTTAATGAGTTTAATCTCTTTCAATTACTGAAAGGAAAGGTAACTCCATTTTTTATTTGTTTTTCTATTTCTACTGATGATTCCTCCATTTCCCTTCTTTCTTTGAGTTTAGTTACATTTATGAAATTGTTTTGAATCCACCCTCCTCTACTTTTGTATACATTTTGAAATATTTTTTTGTTTATGATAACCAAGGGAGTTATGTTTCCTATCCTATGCTTATAAAAATCCAATTTGAATGACATCAGTTTAACTTAATTAGCATGCAAAAACATGGAACCTGTCTTGATTTATCCTCTCCCTTACTGTGTTGTTATGTCAAAAACAAATCCAAACACAGACTGTGCACATTGTGTCCAATAATATTATAAATCACTATTATACACTAGGAAATAAAAATAGAACCAAGCTATAATGATATTTGATTTTAGAGAATTTGATTTTTAATTTAAAAAGTTATATGTATATGTGTGTATCTGTGTGGAAGTTCAGAAGTGTGGGAACAGTGTTCACAGAGGTCACAAGATGACGATAGATTCCCAGGAGCTGTATTTACAGATGGTTGTGAGCTGGGAACTGAATATGGTTTTCTATAATGGTCTCCATGTGTTCCAGAGAGGTTTCTATGGTGAGGATTGAGAACTACACTAGCCATAGGTACAGGATAACAATTTAAAATGCAGTTAGGAATTATGCAGTTAGGAATTTATTAAAGTGTCATAAATAAACTCAGCATTATTTAAGCTTGCTTGTGCACTAGTTATAGGTGAGAACTTTGAGTCTTTAAAGTCACTGCTGACCATGCGATTGGGCCCTGGGTAAAGTGATCTCATGTTCCTATGTGGTCTTCAGGGTTTTAAGCTTTAAAACCACCTCTTCTGTGTGACATAGTTCTTTTTTTTTTTTTTTTTTTTTNNTGCAGAATTGAAGTTATATTTTTTTTACATTGGTACAGAATTTATATATTCATACAGGTGTAAGGTTTTCATTGGTATAAATATATACTGATACAAAATTTGAATTAATTTTGTTACCTTAGATATGTACTTAGATAGGTAAATCATTTAGGAATAAAAGGTTTAACCCCAGTCCATTTAGTAGCAGTTATTACAAACTGTTTAGGATAAACAGTCAAACTCATGGTCACACTAGATTCTCATTTAGTTAATTATAATAACATGTTTTCAAGGTTATTCAAATAGTTCTTAACTACTGGGTTGTTCACAAGCTTCCCAGTGCTTACAAGCAAAGCTCACCACTTTTTTGTCTTTCTGGAGTGAATGCTATGTCAGGTGAATGATGATGTATGTGATTGGCCAATTAGTTCATCTCCTAGGCAACTTCTAACACACTTATCTAAGCACTGAAGAATGAAGGCTGATTTGCTTTCTCAGGAAGCATGGCCCAAGGGTCTACACTAGACAGTGAGCTGCCGAGCTAGGAAGCAGGTGGAGCGAGGGGAGGAAAATGTCACAAAACTTTCCTAACATTTTAAATTGGCCTTTTACTTTATTTAGCACTTAATGGCCTATTGTAACCCTTGGCTGCTTTCTAAAGTTATAATACATTTAGTGTTGATGGTTTCTGATCAATTTCCATATCCCTATGGAGAGCTAGAGACTCAAGCTGCCTGCCCCAACCTACCAGCTCTGGAGGCCATTTCCCCTTGGATTTTGTTATTATTGTTATTTTATGGAATTAAAAAAAAACCTCATTAAGTTTCATTTCTCTCTTGTACATCTCTTCTAACATTCTTTAGTCACTTTGACAACTTTTCAAAATAACTTACTGATTTATAGGAATTCTTTGGATAGTTTTTATTTAACTTACTTGCCATGTGTCTTAGAAGTCTTTACATAAATGCGCTGTTTGATTAAATTGCTTGAATAGCTTTATTCTTTTTCATTTTTCTTATTCTCCAGATGGCTTCTGTTTTGTTCCTGCTTTCCTTCTTTCTGGATTCATCCTTTGCACAGTAGGGCTTGCTTCGTCTCCACAGATGTAACAGTGGACATGTTTACCTTGTGACTTACCAACATCCAGCACTAGTAGGAGCATGCACTCTGCCTTTGCATAGGAGCATGGGCTCTGCCTCAGCTGGATCTCCGCACCACTCTGCCACTTCTTGATCTCTTTCATACATGTGTCCACATCACTGCCTAAAGGTTTCTCTCACCAAAGTATAAAGGATTAAATGGTGCTAATTTAGTTCCATGAGCAATCTTTGCAATAGTTGCTGGTATTTAATGACTTCTATCCAAATCGTTGTATCTTTTCCCTTTGAATAGAGAACACAAGACACATCGTGCTTCATGGGCTCTTCTCTGCCTTGTGTGTTGATCTGTGGTTAGTGTCCTATCATACTGGGTCACTGACTTCTCTCATGGACTTTCCATGTTTGATTCACTGAAGAGAATATTTCTTGTTTACCACTAATGGCATAATTTTGTTTCCTCTGACAGAATTCTTTGTCTTCCATGGGGAAGGAAAAAGATATGGGTATGTACTGTCAGAATTGCTACTCTGATCTAATTTACTATGTATGTTTTTATTCTTACCACTCGCTTTTATAATAGGATTTGATGCTCCTTCAACGATTGATAAAATGTAATAAAAAGTACTTGAGGGAGTGGGTAAGTACAACAAGTAGAAATGAAGGGAGAACAGCAAGAATATAGGTTGGTTCCTGTGGGAATTCAGGGCTTTGTCAGATGTGGGGCCTAGATGTGATAAGAGATAGATAAAAGAGATTAAGGTCACCTTGGCAGCTGACCTTCTCCAACTGAAGTGTGATTTATGGGGCTGGCTTGTGCCTAGTGATTTTTCCTGGAGAGATCTATTCAAGTCTCTATTCACCCCAAATATGGTGCTAATAACAAACCAAACTAATGACTCGTGCATAGTCTAGCTCAGTGGACAAGTGAGTCTACTAGAGTAGTTACAGTATGAGTGTCTCAAAGGCAGTCGAATCACTGAGAAGCCCACCCAAGGGGTGATGATTCATGAACGCTCCATCCCCAGTGCTCCCTGCCCAACGGGCTGGCAGCTGCACCAGTCTCAACCCAGCAGTGATCTGGGCACATAACTTTGGAGACCGGCCTTCACAAGCTCCTGAACTTCTTTCGTCTCTGAATTTTCTTAGCTTACCAAGGCTGACTCATTTGCCTTATTCATCAAGTAACATTTCAAGTCAGAGGAAATATCTGCACGGGACACAGCAGAAACAGTGGAAGAGTCTTAGAGTTTTTCAAACACTATAAATGTTCAACAAGACTGGGAAAGTGGTAATTATTGTGGCAAGAGATTCATCCCTCACAGATGTAATCTTTCGTAGCAGGTGTCTCAGAGGAGACTTGGGGAATGGATGAAACTTTCTCCTCCAACTGAGGTAGTGCAGTGAGGTCTCTACACCATAATACCCTTTGCTGGCAAATGACATACAAGGTCATGATTGTGCTGGTATCTGTTAGTGTAGACACAATAATCTCACGATAAACCTTTTGACATAAACTTTTTTGCCCTTTACAATAGTAGATAAGCTGAAATCATGTGCCTTGCTTTCTGCAGTTGAATCCTATGATTAAAAATATAAGACTTATTTAAATTTCACAGGCAGGGGTTGGTGCTATTATTAACAGTGGCCAAAGAAACTTTTTTAAGCAGTAGACAGAATTTGGTGCAGAAACTCATAACTGCTCAGGGTGTTGAGACTTGCAAGCTAACCCTATACCTCAGGGTATCTCCAAGGAGGAGGAAGCAGAACACTTGAGTAATAGGATGGAGAGGAGTGCTGGGGAGCACTCTCCTCTGGCCATGGGATGATTGTTGTACTTGTGAAATCATCCCAGCTGTGCTTACCTACACTAGACCTGCATAGGCTCAAGCAGACACCTCCAACATTCCAGGAGGCTCCTCTAGTTGTAAGCAGTGGGTTAAATGTGCACGCTAAAGGAGAAATACACATACATATGAAGGTGGGAAGATGATGTGTTGGTGGATGTCTGGGGCAATGGAGGGACTTTGGCATGGATGCAATCAACATATGTTGTATGACCTTGTCAAGTCCTCCAAGATAAATTAGGAGGCAAAGATGAATAATTTGGAAGTTGATGCTTTCTGGTTTATATGCATGCTTTGGCCTGACAGATGCTGTGGTGAAGATTCCTACAGGACTTTTATTTTAGTCCCAAATCACTCCTTGGCATTTATAGCACATTTAGCCTCTCATTCCATGTCAATAATCCTATTGATTGTATCCACCAGATAACATTTGTTTACACATTGTATTTCATGTTCTCTAAGAAAAGGAAATGCACTCAGACTTCCTTCAGGTGGTCTGGACAAAGACTTTATTTTTAAAATTTTATTTTATGCGTGTGAGTATTTTGCCAGCATGTATGTCTGTGCACCACATACATGCAATGCCTTTGGAGACCAGAGAGGGTGTTAGATTTCCTGGAACTGGGTAATAGCTGGTTGTGAGCTGCTATGTGAGTGCTGGAAATCAAACCTGGGTCCTTTGCAAGGGTAGCTAATGCTGTTAACCACAGAGAATTCCCTCCAGCTGTGGTTTCTGAGTGAGGAATATTCTAGCTAATGACTGCCCAATCATTTAAACTTTCATAAGCATGGGGCGGGGGGAGGGATTTTTGTGTGTGTGTGTGTGTGTGTGTGTGTGTGTTTATCCAACTGCTTTTCTTTGCCCTGGGGCTTTTCACCTGGCCTCTTAGGAAGCAGACACATTTGGGTGATAAAGAGGGAACAAGCAGAATAGCCAGCGAAGAACCTTAGAAAGGGGTTGTAAAACACTACTACCAGCGAAGGAATTAAATGGCCCCTTGATTAGGAGTGATCAATTGTAATCATAGCTCTTTAGTTAGCCCCAGCATCACCCCTGAAAATGCAATTATTCCTTTATTTATTCATCTACAGGAGCGAGTGAAAGGAGATGCTAATGTTCCCTTTAATGAGGTTAAGAAGAGTTAAGGGGGAAAACAGAGGCTAAATGGAACCTTTGAAGTGTCTAATAACGTCGATGTAATTCCGACCATATTCCTGTTCATTTCTATCGATGTTACTGCTCCATCTTCTCTGTACTTTCAAGTGTGGCGACGTGTTTTCAGGGCTCAGTAGCTGTATCACTTATTATCCCCCAACCCCCAAGTTCTAATCCACATCATATCCCCGAGCCCTCTCTCTGTAAATGTCTATTCTGTTTTGAGCGTCTATAAATCCCACCACAGAATTGGCTTTGCAATAGAAACGGCTTGAAGGAAGAAATGAGCTCAAAACTCGAATTAAGTTTCCTCAGGTAAAAACAAGCTGTTTTTTTTTCCTCTATAGAGACCTGTGTTGAGCAGGTACCCTCTCTTAAAGAAAGTAATTTAGACTTGAAAGTCATTGACCAGGCTCTAGCATGAGGGGGCAGCCCAGCCCCAAGAGAGATATCTGTTGATGAAGAGTGTCAGGTTGGGAAGTAGGATGTGGAATTTACTTACTGATTTGTGGTGAGGGGTCAATTTTTGGCTCATTTCTCAGAGAGCCAACACCTGGGAAGAGACAGTTGCCTTGTGAGGATGCTCCTTGCACACGACTGATTACTACTGCATTCACTCTGGATACTGCACACCAGACGCAGCAGCTCTAGGAGCCAAAGATGCAAGCAGCATCATGAACTGATAACAGAGATGTGATTCTTTGGCTATTAATCACCTGACTTCAAAGATAAGGGTAGGAAAACAGCTGTGTCTCTGACTTGTTGCGAGAGCCCCACATGGTCCCGAAGGACCCAGGGAGGTGTTAGACAGCTGGATGGAACACAAATAATCATGGAGTGGCATTTTGCCAGTATGATGTGAGAGAGAGAGAGAGAGAGAGAGAGAGAGAGAGAGAGAGAGAGAGAGAGAGAGAGAGAGAGAGAGAGAGAGAAATTGGGTTTGAATCTTGTCTTACTTTGGGTTTTATTACTGTGAAGAGACATTATGACCATGGAAACTCTTATAAAAGAAAACATAAAAGAAAGCTAACAGCTCAGAGGTTTAGTCCATTATCATGGTGGCATTCAGGCAGACATGATGCTAAGGAGGGAGGTCGATGAGAATTCTACATCTGGATTTGCAGGCAAGAGGAAGAGAATGAGACAAACTTCCTCCAACAATGTCATGCTTACCCTAACAAGGCCACACTTCCTACTAGTGCCTATGGGCCTATGGAGACCATTTTCTTCCAAGCTACCATGGACCTCCATTTATGTAACCTCGAAAGACTGAGCAGAAGTAGACACTGCATTTCTGCACTGGGCATAGACAAACATGTGGAAGGTCATGCATTCATTCAACACTCTCAGAAAAGCACAAGTCAAAAAGAGAAGGAGAACAAGAATTCATGAAACTGACATAGCTCAGTGATGTTGCTGATGATAGTTCCACTCCAGCAGCAAGAAGAAGAGAACACAGGTGCACAGGACAAGCCCTCGGAAGTCTCGCTCATGTGCTCTCTGTAAGAGGTATTCACAGTGCAAATGACAAGGAGACCAGTGAGTTCAGTCCAGGATAGTACAATTACACCAGGAAGAGGGAAGAATTACAAGCGTGAGGATGGAGGCATTACATTTTGTTACTTGAAGATGAGATGGTTGTAGGCCGTTGTAACTCATGAGAACTGTCTGGAAAACTATCACAGATTAAAAAGAGTTTTTAAAATTCTCTTGTTGCAAAACTTTTATCAAAATCATTAGTTTTCTTATATACTAACTATAAACAGGAAATTTAATGGAGAAACTATCCCATTTAAAGTGCCAAGGAAAAACATTAAAAACCCCAAGAGTAGTAGTACTGAGTGTTTATGTGAAGAAAACTTTAAAGCCCTTTGGAGGGTTATAAAAGCAAACTTGGAATAGTAGTCATAACTTATTCTAAGAAAGACTCAATATCATAAAGCTGTTATTTTTCTAAATTAATCTATAAAGCTTGTGCCATCCAAATTAGAATATAAATGAGATATTTTGAAGAAAAGTTGGTAAAACATTTTCCGAGGAACACATATATAGAATAGCCATGACTCTGGACAATAACCAGATACTATGGAGTCTTTAGGATGTTTATCCACACAAGGAATGTATGCAGTATTGGCCTTTTACTCAATGGAGAAAGTTTGAAAGTTGAAGCAAGGTCTGGAAGTGGCTCAGCATCTGAATGTTCTTGCTTCACTTGCAGAGGTTCAGAGTTCATGTCCCACCACCCTCTGTAGCTCCATTTCCAAAGGATCTTCTGTCCCTCTCGTGGTCTCTGAGGGCACTGACACATGTGTGGCATACACACAGAGAAAAAGGCATACATGCATACACACAAATTTTTAAAATTCAAATTCTTTTTTCATTTTGTATTTATTAATTATTTTATTTATTTACATTTCAAATGTTACCCTTTCTTCCCTGTCTCCCCTCCAAGAATCCTCCATGACATCACCCTCTTGTTTGCCTCTAAGCAGGTGCTCCACCACCCACCCACCAACTCCTGCTTTACTTCACTAGCATCCCCCTTCTCTGGGGCATCAAACCTCCAACAAGACCAAGCACCTCCTCTCCCACTGATGCCAGATGAGGCAGTCCTCTGCTACATATGTAGCAGGAGCCAGGGACCAGCCCAGATATACTCTTTGGTTGGTGGTTTAGTCTCTGGGATTTCTGAGGGATCTGGTGAGTTGATACTGTTGTTCTTTCTATGGGGTTGCCATCCCCTTCAGCTATTTCAGCCCTTTCCCCAACTCTTCCATTGGGGTCCTCAGGCTCAGACCAATGATTGGCTGTGAATATCTGCATATGTCTTAGTAAGGTGCTGGCAGAGCCTCTCCGAGGACAGCCATACCAGGGTCCTGTCTTCAAGCACATCTTAGCATCAGCAATAGTGTTGGGTTTTGGTGTCTGCTGATGGAATGGATTACACAGTGGGACAGTCTCTGGATGACCTTTCCTTCAAGGCTCTGCTCCATTTTTGTCTCTGTATTTTCTTTAGACAGGGACTGTTCTGGGTTAAAAATTTTTAGATGGGTGGATGGACCCATCTCTCTACTGGGGGCCATGTCTATTTACTAGAAGTGTTCTCTTCAGGTTCTATCTTCCCACTGTTGGGAATTTTGGCTAATGTCATTGCCATTGTGTCCTGGGAGCATCTCCATCTCACATCCCTGACCTAACATCTAGGACTTTCTAGTGGTTACCCCCATTCTCTACCTCCCCACTGCTTTCTTTTTCTACTTATTCTTCTGTCTCTCTGGACTTCTCTCCTGTCTCTTCCAATACCTGGTCCTGCCCCCATTTTTTCCTTCTTCTTTCTTCCTCTGACTCTCATGATTATTTTGTTCCACCTTCGAAGTGGCTTTGAAGCATCTATACTTTAGACATCCTTCCTGTTAAGCTTCCTATGGCCTGTGAGTTATATTATGGGTATTCTGAGCTTTTGGGCTAATATACATATATCAGTGAGTATATAACATGTATGTCCTTTTGGGACTGGGTTACCTCACTCAGGATAATATTTTCTAGTTCCATCCATTTACCTACAAAGTTCATGAAGTTATCATTTTTAATAGTTGAGTAGTATTCCATTGTGTAAATGTACCACATTTTCTGTATCCAGAGGGATATCTGGGTTGTCTCCAGCTTCTGACTACTATAAATGAACATATAAAAGAACATGAAATGTGTTCTTCTTATATGTTGGAGAATTGTCTGGGTATATGCCTAGTATTGGTATACCTGGGTCTAGTATTGGTATACCTGGGTCTACAGGTAGAACTCTTTCCAATCTCCTGAGAAGTCACCAGACTGATTTCCAGAGTGGTTGCACAAGCTTGCAATCCCACCAGCAACGGAGGAGCTTTCCTTTTTCTCTGCATCCTCACCAGCATCTGCTGTTGCCTGAGTTTTTTATCTTATCCATTCTGACTGGTGTAATGTGGAATATCAGGGTCATTTTGATTTGCATTTCCCTGATGACTAAGGATGTTGAACACTTCTTTAGGTGCTTCTTGGCCACTCAAGATTCCTCAGTTGAGAATTCTCTGCTTAGTTCTGTACCCCATTTTTAATAGGATTATTTGGTTCTCTGGTATCTAGCTTCTTGAGTTCTTTGTATATATTGAATATTGTCCCTCTATGGGATCTAGGGTTGGTAAAGATCTTTTTCCTATCTGTAGGTTGCCTTTTTTTTTGTCCTATTGACAGTGTCCTTTACCTTACAGAAGCTTTTCAGCTTTATGGGATTCCAGTTGTCAATGATTAATCTTAGAGCCTGAACCACTTGTGTTTTGTTCAGGAAAATCACAACTGTGTCTATGTGTTCAAAACTCTTTCCCACTTTCTCTTCAATTAGATTCAGCTATCTGGTTTTATATGGAGGTCCTTGACCCACTTAGAAAATCTAGATGAAATGGATGATTTTCTAGACAGGTACCAGGTACCAAAGTTAAATCAGGAACAAATAAACTATCTGAACAGTCCCATAACACCTAAGGAAATGAAAGCAGTCATTAAAATTCTCCCAAAAAAAAAAAAAAAAAAAAAAAAAAAAGCCCAGGTTCAGATGGTTTTAGTGCAGAATTCTATCAGACCTTCAAAGAAGACCTAATAATAATACTTCTCAAACTATTTCACAAAATAGAAACAGAAGGAATACTACCTAATTCATTCTATGAAGGCACAGTTACACTGATACCTAAGCCACACAAAGACCCAACAAAGAAAAAGAACTTTAGACCAATTTCACTTATGAATATCAATGCAAAAATACTCAATAAAATTCTCACAAACGAAGTCCAAGAACACATCAAAATAATCATTCACCACAATCAAGTAGGCTTCATCCCAGGGATGCAGAGATGGTTCAATATACAGAAATCCATCAACATATTCCACTATATAAGCAAACTCAAAGAAAATAATCACACGATTATCTCATTAGATGCTGAAAAGGCCTTTGACAAAAAATATAACACCCCTTCATGTTAAAAGTGTTGGAAAGATCAGGAATTCAAGGCACATACATAAACATAATATAAGCAATATGCAGCAAACCAACAGTCAACACCAAATTAAAGGGAAAGAAACTTGAAGTATTCCCACCAAAATCAGCGACAAGGCATGGCTTCCCACTCTCTCTCTATCTATCGTTTGATATAGAACTTCACATTCTAGCTAAAACAATGAGACAACAAAAGAAGGTCAAAGGGATATGAATTAGAAAGGAAGAAGTCAATATATTACTATTTGCAGATGATATGATAGTGTATATAAGTGACTCCAAAAATCCTATCACAGAGCTCCTACATCTAATAACCAACTTCACCCAAGTGGCTAGATATAAAATTAACTCAAATAAATCAATGGTCTTCCTTTACACCAAGAATAAGTTGGCTAAGAAAGAAATTAGGGAAACAACACCCTTCACAGTAGTCACAAGTATTATATAATTTCTTGGCATAATTCTACCCAAGTAAGTGAAAGATTTGTATGACAAGAACTTCAAGTCTCTCAGGAAAGAAATCAATGTAGTCTTCAGAAGATGGAAAGATCTCCCATGCTCAAGGATTGGTAGAATTAACATAGTAAAAATGGCTACCTTACCAAAAGCAATCTACACACTTAATGCAATCCCCATTAAAATTCCAACTCAAATTTTCACAGAGATAGAGAGAGCAATTCTCAACTTCATCTGGAATAACAAAAAACCCACGATAGGGAAAACAATTCTCAACAATAAAAGAACTTTTAGGGAAATCACTATCCCTTACCTCAAGCTGTTCTACAGAGCGATAGTGATTAAAAACTGCATTGTATTGGTATAGAGAAAGACAGGTAGATAAATGGAATAGAATTGAAGACCCAGAAATAAACCCACACACTTATAGTCACTTGATCTTTGACGAAGAAACCAAAATCATAGAATGGGAAGAAGACAAAACTTTCAACAAATGGTGCTAGTCTAACTAGCAGTCTACATGTAGAACAATGCAAATTGATTAATTCTTCTCTCCTTGTACAAAAACCAAGTTCTTAAAAATAATAAAAAATGTTGAAATAGTGTTGTGTCAATTGGACCAGTGTTTGTAAAATGAAACCCACTTAGCTTTCTGTAGTGACTTGAGTGTCAGTGTGAGTGTGTGTGCAAAATGCAAATCTATAGAAATAGTAATAGGAAACATACTGAATTTATGAGGAAAATGTTGGAAGGTAAGTTTATAGTTTATTTTCTATTGTTGCAAAAACTCCACAATTACCGGCAACTTAGTTGAAAAAAGTTTATTTAGCTTGTACTTAGTTGAAAAAAGTTTATTTAGCTTGTACACAGTCCATTACTGAGGAAAATCAGGGCAGGAACTCAAGTAGAAACCACAGAGGAACAGTTCTTACTGTCTCACTCACAAGCATCTACTCAGCTAGCTTCTTTATACAACCAAGTCCACCTGCCTAGGGACTATGTCGCCGTTGTGGCCTGGGCCTTCCCCTATTAATCAATAATCAGAGCAATTCTTCCAAGATATGATCATAAGCCAATCTGACCAGGGTAAGCAACCAAACGAATCTGGCCTGTGTCAGGTTGAGAGGTCAAGTTTATTAGAACAGGTAGCTACATAATTGAAAATGAGCCTAGCCGGGATGAGAATGCTACTCGGGAGGAGAACACTTACCTACCATGCACAAAGCTCTGAGCTCAGTCTGTAGCACAATATACAATGTTTTTTGTGTGTATATGAAAAAATATGGTGATATGTAAAAATCAAGGTAAATTAGACAAGTTTGTTACATAACCCCTTGCAATCTATTTACCACTCCTGTAAGATGAATGGTAAAGAAAACTGCATTCTTAAGTGTAGCATTTACCAAAAATAAAGTCTTCAAAGTGCTACTAAACAGAAAGTCCTTCTTGCCACTGTATTTCAATGGAGAAAAGACACTTAGATAGCATTTATTCCCATCTAATTTTCCAGAAGTGAATATAAATGATCCTTCCATTTATTTATATGGGAGCAATTTATTAACATTATACATGATTTTAATGTGTCTATCCTTTTACTCAAAATTGCTGTCATTGAAAGGGTGGACTAAGGCCACTCTTGCAAAGCTAAAATAAAAAAAAAGATGAAATAGAGCTTTTAGTAGACAAAAATACTCCACTGAAATGTAATCTGTTGGATGTTGATGAAATAAAACATAGCCTATCCAAAAAGTAAAATTCGTTCCAATTTTAAAAAAGCAAGCATGGTATTTGGTATCTGCCATTAACAATTATGCAGTATATTATAATATCTATAGACACAGCAGCAACAGGAACATCTTACTTATTCCAAGACTGTTGCCTTGTCTCAGGAAACAAACAAGAGCTGTGGAGATGGCTCACTGGTTAGGAGCACTGACTTTTTCAAAGGACCTGGGTTCAGTTTGCCCCACCCACATGGCAGCTCACAACCTCCTGTAAGTATATGGCTTCAGAGGATTCGGTAGCTTTATGGCCTTTTTGAGAATTTTCATTCGTATGGTGCACATGAACTCAGACAGGCACATGCATAGGCATACATAAAAATAAATAATAACTAGCATTTAAAAGAAATGCTGGCCCAGTTTAATCTTCTGCAGAGCAAAGGTTACAACCAACAGATTGAGAAGACAAGAGAGAAGAAGAGAAATAGCCTTGGAAAAGAGGAGTGTACCCAGAATTCATAACCTGTCCTAAAAATCTCAATAGCAATAAATCGATGGTTCCCTGGAGGAGACATGCAAATGGCCTGCGGGTATATAAATAAGTGCTGTTCCACTAATTACCAGGAAATTCAGAATAAAATACAATGAGATATCGCCTTCCCCCATCAAGAATGGCTGTTATCAAAACAACAAAGCAAAACAAAATCCAAGGATAGCAAGAGGTAAGAGATCATGTGGATGGAAGAGAGTTCTTGTACTCTGTTGGTGGCAAAGTAAATTAGTACAGTCATTGTGGAAAGCAGCATGGAAGCTCTGTAAAGAGTGAAAAACAGAGCTTCCCTTAGACCCAGACACCTCATTAGGTTTTGTATGTTCAGATGACGTGATATCAGGATCTTAAAGAGACAAGCATCATTTTTAACAATGGCCCAGAAATAGAACCAACTGGTGTCAACCAGCTAATGAGTGGATACAGGAAGTGTGACATGCACACCAGTGCATGTTGTTCGGCCACAAACAAAATCTTGTCATCTATTACATCATGCATGGAACTGGAAATTGTTATACTAAGTAGAAGGAGCCAGGTAAAGAAAGACAATGTCACACGAACTCTCTCATACATGACATCTAATAAGAGCTGTGTGTGTACTCCTTGAGGCTAGGGGGATGTGTACAGGAGTCCAGTACAAGAGATAGGGAGGGGGGAAGGGTGGCCAGTGGGCCCTAAATATCACCGATCATGTTTTTGTTGCTGCATCTAAAATAATCACTGCCTGGGCCTAAAGACTCAATAAGGCTCAATAGCCTTGAAAGAGCTTTTTGCTCTTTCAAAGGATCCTGGTTTGATCCCCAGCACCTTCCTCAGGTTTGTCACAACTGTGTGTAAGTCTAATTTCAAGGGATTTGTTACCCTCTGGTATCGACAAGCCTCTGCACATATGTGCTGCTTCTCTCTCTCTCTCTCTCTCTCTCTCTCTCTCTCTCTCTCTCTCTCTCTCTCTCTCGATTTAGATAGATAGATATAGATACAAATACAAAATAAATATTTTAAGAAGTCTTGCTAAAGCATAACAACAGCTAGAATTTCTAATCTGTTATATTTCGCAGCTTCATGTTTTTGTGCTTTGTTTTTGAAGTTATTTCATTGGTGGAAGTCATTTTTTGCTGTATATGTTTTCAGTTGTTACATACACAGATTTTCAAACTATTAAATTTTCTCTGAGGAATTTTCTTTCCTCTTTCTTCAAAGACTAGGGAGGTACCCTAGCTATGCCCGTCCAGGGGCAGTTTCCTCTGTTGTCCTGAGCAGTCTATTGGTTCTCTCATATCATAGCATTGTGACGGTTAATATGCCTTGAAATCAGGAAGTATCGTTCTCTCTCTTTGTTTTTTTTTCATTCAGTATCTGCTTACTATTGTATTTACTAGAGGTACCTTAACAGAAGACCACAGATAGGGTGGCTTAAGAAACAAATAAGAGTTTTCTTTGCAGAACACTGGAGGTTGGAAGTGCAAGACAAAGATGCCAGCAGAGTTCATGCCCCTGGATCGCCTCCTAGGCTTGTAGATAATCACATTGCTGTTTCTTCTTTGTATGATTTATCTGTCCAACGATGCACATCCCTGGTATCTCTCTGTATATTGGGAAGTTCTCTCACCAGCATACATCTGAAGTGTTTATCTTTCCACGGGAAGTCATGCCATTGTAAAAGCAAACAACTTACTGAGTTCTTTCTAATTGATATTGAATAGAATATCAAGTTCAAATTGTGAACTGATATCCTGAGACGATTGAGTCTCTTACCACAATCATGGGTTCCTTCCGTTTTGATTTTTTATTTTTGTTTACATTGAAATATTTGAATTGTGCATATTAACAGGATTTGAGTAAGCATTTCTCCACATGCATACAGCACTCATGGATCCAATCCAATTTAACTTTACCTCCTCCACCAGAGTTCTTAACCTTTATTTTGCACTTGGCTCAACTCTTTAGCTTTTATGTGGAGAGGGCACATGCCCTGTTTGTCTTTCAGTTCCTGACTTATTTTTCTTTAATATAATGATGATCAGTTTCATCAATTCTGTGGAAGTTAGTAGATTTATTTTCCTCTGTTCATGTGTAGCACTCCACAGCATGGCTCTCTCTTTTTACTTGCTCATTCACACACTGATAGCCATGTTGACTGATTATATACCTTAGTCATGGTGAACTGTGTGACAGGAAATCTGGGCTCCAATTTTAAGTCATTTGGCTATGTGCCCAGATGTACCCAGTATCTTGATGTCATATGTATGTGTGTGTATATATGTCTTCAGCTTTTTTTCTTTCTATTTCAGAAACCTCCATTTTTTTCTCCATAATGTTTGTAATTCTACACTCCCCTTGACAGTATGTAAGAGTTCCCTACCTCAAATTCTTACCAGAATTTGTTATTTTTTTATGTTGATTCTAGCTGAAGTAAGAGATTATTTCACATTAGCTTTGATTAGCAGTTCCCTGATGTGTAAAGATCTGAAACACTTTCTTTCATGCATGTGTTGCTGTTGGAGCTGATTTGAGTTTTAGAGTTCTTAAGTGGAACTGACACTTGCTTTGTTACATATAACCTAAACATTCCATTTTAATATGAATATAAATGAACTGGTTTTAATTTGGAGTGACATTTGTTGATCCTCGGTATATAGAAAAAATAACAAGCATTTGTAGATTGACTTTGCCAGATGAATTATGTTCTACATCCTCCTAGCCAAAAATAAATAAATAAATAAATAAATAAATAAATAAATAAATAAATAGGCAAGGATGATTTGTTTAGGGATCCAGCAAATGGCAAATCCTGGTGTGGTCCACAGAGCAACACTCAGTGCACACTTAGTGTGTGTTCAATGGCTGAATGAGGGGGTGGCAACTCCTGAGATCTTCTAAGAAACTTTAAGGGAAAAAAATGAATCTTATGAAGATGAAAAAGTATTATATCTATCTATCTATCTATCTATCTATCTATCTATCTATCTATCTATCTATCTATTTATGGGTAGGAAGGAAGTAGGTTGAGGGAGAATGAAAGATGCCCAGGAAAGAGGTTCCTTCTATCAACCTATCCTACAGAGCAAATCCTTTCAGGTCCTCACTCTCTCAAAAGGATGGAGTAGATGGATGGGCTGTAAAATGGAGGGTGCACAGGTCTGAGGACATGGCTTAGTTGGTAGAGAGCTTGCTGTACTAGTGTGACCACCTGAGATCTAGTCTCAGTATCCACATAAAAGGCTGGGTGTACCCGTGATCTCAGGGACTGGGAGGCAGAGACAGGCTTGCTAAATGGCCAGTCTAGTCACTTTGTGAGCCCCAGGGTCCATGAGAGGCACCATCTCAAAAACTAAGGTGGAGAGAGATTGGAAACAGTCCTAACACTGACCATGTATGCATATATGCATACATATATATATATATATATATATATACTCACCGACAAAAAGCACGAGCGTATGCACATATGGATACCCCACTCATGTACATAGTCACAAACACACAGAATGAATGCACATACACATACCTTATCATGTACACACTCACAAACACATACACACAGTACATGTGAATGCACATATGCACACTCACAAATATGTGCACATTCACAAGTGCATACATGCTTATAAACATGTACATCTGATGTACACACATGCACACTCACACATGGGCACACTTACAAACTCATACAAAATGCACTCACACACATGCACATTCATACATATACACACTCAAATATTCAAATGCACATGCATACTTATACATACTCACAAACACTCCCAGGCATATGCACTGCCACACAAGCACACACAGACAGCCATGCATACACACACACAGTGCTGGCTTCAGTTTTTGACCTCAGATACACTGTAGCTTTCTGCTTCTTTAGTTCTCCTACATGTTCCTGGCTGGAAGGACATCTGCTGCAGGGAAAGAGGACCTGGAAAATTGGCCTCTGTGGCAAGTGACACAATTGAAAATGAGAAGGTGACATCAGAGGCCTGACTCGTCACAGGCATTTTTCTGCTTCTCACATGAGTGTATCCTTCCTGTTGCATCAAGACTTGAGAGATATTTGTGCTTAAAGTCTAGTAAGTAACTGAAGATTAGCCCAGGCTTGACTCAGGGGAGATGATTAAAGTGTGTGTATCCATGGGCAAGTGATTACCTAATGTATGACAAGCTGGGTCTGGGCTTAAAGAATAAATCAAACGCTAACTTGTTAACTATAAGACTGGACAAAGAAGTGTGTTCTTATTGGCTGGTGGAATCTATTTCTCACAGTTTGTCACAGGTGACTAAAATAAATGCCTGCCTGAATAAAAAGAGAAATTATTTATATGGCTAAAAATAATCCATAAGTTACAGGAGTATTTCCTGGTGAAGAGAAATCTTATGAATTATGGTTAATTTGGAGTGTCTTGACTATATAACCCCTTCCTTACTCATTGAAAGAACAAGAAATAAAAAGAATATGGCAGATTTAACAGCCATCTCGAGCTACTAGACTGACAAATGGAGCTCTCTGAAACACAGTTTCCTGCATTTTGAAGGTGATGCAAATCTAAGGGGAGCTGCAGTGGAACTTTTCCTGGTACAGTGAGTTGTGACCATGGAAAGTCAGCCAGTCTCCACAGAGTTCAGAAAATAACATTGTTGCATCAATCATGGGGCCTAAAGCAACAAAGTGCACAAAGGTTGGCTCAGCTGAGACTATCCACACATCACTTGGTGGGATGGGAATACTTACAATGTCTCCCATGGAAACTGACCCTGCATAAGGCACAGGCCTCCATGCAGGGCACGGCAAAGATGCTGAGAAGAAAACAAGATAAAACGGAGCCTCCTCACCCCCAAGAAACTTACAGTCTAGGCGCTGAGCTATAGGCCAACGTGTTCCAGAGAGTAGATTGTAGAGGGAAGATTTCATTCCCCAACCTCCCAAGCTTCCAGCTCTGAGGCCCTTCAGGAGGCTGTAGTATGAAAAAAACCTGGGGGCAGGGTGAGAAATTGTTTACTGGGTAGAGCATTTACTAGGCATGTGTCTATGCCTGGATATGCTGGGTCTTGGATTTTGATGTCCAGAAAAAAAAAATACTTCAAAAATCCCGATGTGATAGGACTTGTCTGCAAACCCAGCATTCCAACACTGCAACAAGGGAGAGAAAATCAGAGAATAATTGGAATTTCCAGGCCAGCCAGCTTGCTATCATCCTCATTGGTCAACCAGATAGCTGGTCACAATCTATTTTGGAAGCTGGGGACTGAGCTCTGAAGTTGTCTTCTGACTTCCACATGTACTCCATGGCCTCTAACCACCTGTACTCCCACAGGAACACACACATGTGTGCACACACACACACACACACAATACACACACATACAAGCATACAAGATGAAGACTAATAAAAATTCTATGAGTATTTTTGTCTGATTTTTAAATGTGTTGTGTTTGTGGTTTTGGTCACGTGTTACACTCATCTATGAACAAATATCAATAACTTTTAGCAAATATGAACTAGAGAATGCTAAAGAATGGGCTTATTTTGTGAGAGGGTTGTGTTATCACACAGGAACATGTTCAAATCATCTTATAAACCACTGCATAAACCTGGAATCTGTCTTATAAATTCCAGTGTTTCAGCTGGCTTAATAAAAGCAGGTAGAAGTTTGGGGAGGAAGGGTGGCTGAGAATTTTTTCCAGAGATATTAGATAGTATCATCTAAAATATGATGCTAACAAAATTATATCAATAGAATCGTGAAAAGCAATAGTTTCCATATGTCAGCCCTCTGTGTCCTCACTCACCTGACTTTGTCTTCAAAAAAGCAAGCAGCACCAGCCAGTGGGCCGTGGTTTGCCTGAGGTTTGTGTGCCCTTTATGACAACGATCTTGATTCTGAGTGTTAAAATTAATAAAAGGCTTCTTCTGCAGGTGAGATTGCAGACTGCAGAGAACTTCACAAAACTCCACTGCTTTCCTCAAAGCTCTCTTTACAGGAAGCATATTGCCAATCCCCTCTCTTGCTAGAGACCCCCAGTGTTTAGAAGATTGTTAGTGATGCCTCAGGAGTGAAGTGAAAAACTAAACAAACAAAGCAAAAACTCCAACCACCCAGACCCTAATTTTATACAATGCCTGAAAGACCTCCTTTCCCGTCTACGTACGTAATCTCTGGGCTCCTTGTTCATTCTGTCTGGGAATGCACATCCTCTACTACAGAGCATAACATTTGTGGGAACCTGTGGGCTGGAGGAAGATGTGCAATGGAGCTGCTTGCCAGTGGAGGCTAGAGGTCAGTTGGGATCTTCCTCCATTTTTTTTTTTTTTTTTTTTTTTTTTTTTTTTTAGTTTTTCGAGACAGGATTTCTCTGTGTGGCCTTGGCTGTCCTGGAACTCACTCTGTAGACCAGGCTGGCCTCGAACCCAGAAATCCACCTGCCTCTGCCTCCCAAGTGCTGGGATTAAAGGCATGTGCCACCACCACCCGGCTCTTCCTCCATTTTTCTTTTAAAAATAAAATGTACCATTTTTTTTTTTTTCTGATCTCAGGATAACAGCAAGTACACACATACTTCCAGTAGGGTCACGTAGTTGCAGTTATCATCAAACCTCTTCTGACTGACTTACAGAAAGATCTAAAGTGCCAGAGTCTGAGGAGATCACTCTTTTATATAAACAAGAGGGCCTGAGTCAGTCTCCAGAATCTATGTAAAAAAAAGTCAAGTTTGATGATATATGCTTTTAATGCACGTGCGCTAGGCTAGCAGAGTAGAAAGAGTTAAATTCTAGGGCTCATCCATCAGCTAGTATTTTGGTCTAAACAACACACACACACACAAACACACACACACACACACACACACACACACACGGGGTGGTAGGGAGAAACTAAAATAATTAATATGAAGCAGATCAACGTTTTCATCTCCAAACAATCCATCTCTGATCAATGAAGTTCAATGTTTTATTGTTAGGAACGGTTGCCACATAAAAAAATATATCACTTGACTCAGTCTGAGGGTTGGGGCTAAGGTCTTACACAGCCCAGTGTGGCCCCAATCTCTGTGCCACCAACACTACCCTTGAGCTTCTGTCCTTTCTGCCTCCATCCTCTGTGTGTTGGGATTTCAGGCATATACCATCAAGCCCAAATTATGTGGTACTGGGAAAACTCAGACTCTTATAAGCACACTACCTAATGAGTCAAACCCTCAGCCTGTAAAATAAATTTAAGCTTTCCTTTTGCGCAAAATGCAGATTACTTTAAGTCATGGAAAAATAAGTAAAAGCAAATCTTCAGCTTGCTTTGGCCAAGGAGAGGAGCTGGAGCTTCAGGAGAGCATTAAAGACAACATGGTATCCTACAGGGAGCGTACCTGCTGATAGACTTCTCCTATTAACCTAATTTGAATATTTAAAATGTTCTACTTCTTAAACATGCAAATATATTGCCATCTTGTAATTTGCACATCTCAAAAATATTTAAATTAATCATGGTGTGCATAAATAAACAATCATAAGATCAGCCTAAGGTAGATTAAAAGGACTGGCTTTAAATTTTAAAAGGCACTGGAGGACAAGCCCTAGTATAGGAAGAGGAAGACAGAAGTAAAATGGACATTTATAAAGAGTTTAATGAGAGTTTATGAAATGTTGAAAAAGCATATATAAAGAAGAGATTTATATGTATATGTTTATATATATATATATATATATATATATATATATATATATATATATATTTGCAGACACACATGTATGTACATATAGACTCTGGCCAGAGTGAATGGTAATCCCAGATGGACTTTGTGTGAGTGTGATGAGAAAGTCCCTTGACTTGTCTGTGCTTCAGTTGGCTCCTTGTAAAATGGAAATCTTTGAATTCTGCGACTAACTCAAGGCTGTGGAGTATGGATAAGATGCATCAATTCAATGATGTTCTAAATGTGCTGCTTCATTTAACACAGGGCTTTATCAGACATTAGTTCTTGAAGTTTTACAAACGTGTGTGTATGATGAGTGTGTTGTTCAGAGAGGGATTTTTAGATCCTCGGGAGATGGGGTCCCAGGGATGTATAAGTCACCCTGTGTGGATGCGGGAAACTGAACTCCAGTTCTTTGCAAGGGCAGTCAGGCATTTTTGCCCACTCAGCCATCTCCCTAGCCCCCATGTTTTAGTGTTATTAGAAACATGTCAGGTGACTGTACTATTGTTTTCTTCACCAACAGTGTGTAGAATATAAACTTTGACTTTACAACCTCAGAGAGGAGAATTTATCTACTGAATCGAATCAACTTTGAGTAGGGGCATGCATTTTAAAGATATTTGTGGATTTAATTTCACACAGATGATTTTGTGTTTGATGTTTTATTTTATTTTCATTTGTTCTACTTTAAGGAACAAAACTAGGATGCTACAAACATTACTCAGATTTTATTCATTTTGTTTCTTATACTACTCAAATTATTAATTTATGTGTGTTGACTGATTATTTCTGAAATTTTATATACAGTTTATGATAAACATTCATCGGTTGTTTAGATACTTTGTGTTCACAATTTTGATCAATGTGAGTTTTTAATTTATGTATATTAGACATTGGGAAACACTATGGAAATGAATTTGGTATATTTAAATATTTACATAAATATGGCCCTGCCATTGCATATTTAGGAACATTACCTAGATAAGGTGCATTTGTATATTAATAAAAAAGTTGGAGAAATTTCTTGGAAGAATATTTTGTGTGTGATACAGGAGGATGGAATATAAATACCAACACATGTTAAGCAAGTTAACCACTGTAGCTGTATCTCTTTGTCCCAAATGTTAATTTACAAAGGACAGGAACTGAAGAAAGCTACTTGCCTGTCTGTAATATAATGGTTAAAATCTGGAGTCGCTGATGAGGATGGGCATGGGAAACCCACGTGAAGGGACAAATCAGAGCGTGATGGGCAGAGACGCCGTCTTGAATCTAAGTTAGATGTGATGCCACAATTTCTTTTAAATCCTGAAAAAATAAATGTAAACATGTGCCATAAAATTATACAGGAATCCACAAGTGTGCTAAACCCTGAAGGAAAGATCCGGCTTGTTTCCCAGGGAGAGTGAGGCCTGTGATCCAAGAAGCACACCAGAAGCTTTCAGGATGGGCTAGTTCTTAAGCACTGTGGGGTAAGAGTGTTTGCCCCATTTTACCATGGAAACCTTCCTCTGAGTTCCTACCATTCTTCTCTGTAATGGTTAGCCAACTGTAATCTTAAATTCCTCAGATATGATAGAGGATTTGGCCCTCTGTATTTAAAGTTTATTTTTTAATATTGTTAGTATATACTTCTTTTATTTCTATAATGAAATATTTATTTTATCTCACTAATCCAGGACTTTGGAACATTGCAACATGTCTTGCATATCCATTTTGGGAGAAGATAAGTCATTTTTTGGTCTCCAGGTTTTCTTTTAATGGACATAGTAAAAACAGAAATGATAAAGAGAATGATTTCCTAAGAAAGATCGGGAAGTCTTGCTCAAAGACTTTAGGTATCTGGGAAAGAAAAGAAGAAATTCTAGAAAAAAAGGAGGAGAGGTGAGTAACAGTATTAAGAAAATTCCTCGCAGTTGGCTGACTCCACTCTCCATGTAGTTAGGGAAAATGTCTTTTACAGGACAACAAAAGATTGATCATAATTTAAAATGTGCTATCTAAGGCATTTTTATAATGGGAAGAATTCAAGCCGGGCGTGGTGCATACGCCTTTAATCCCAGCACTTGGGAGGCAGAGGCAGGCGGATTTCTGAGCTTGAGGCCAGCCTGGTCTACAAAGTGAGTTCCAGGACAGCTAGGGCTATAGAGAGAAACCCTGTCTCAAAAAACCAATAATAATAATAATAATAGGAAGAATTCTGAACAAGGGGCTATGAATAAATAATTGCCTGGTCATAGTGATGATGTGTCTAATGGCACCTGTAAAGGTTTACTTTAACTGTCAATTTTAGAATCACCATGGAAGCGAGTCTCTATGAAGGATTATCTATATTCGGTTGGCTCATGGGTGTGTCTGTTTCTTAATTTAGTTGCTTGGCATGGGAAGACTCAAGCCACTGTGGTCAGCACCATCCCTTGGAAGGGAGTCCTTAACTGCAACAGTGGAAAAATCCAGCTGAGAGCAAACAACCATGCACATGCAAGCACATGCATTCATTTAACTCTGCTCTTAGCTGCAATTGTAGTGTGACCTGCTACTTCAACCTTCTGGACCCCTGACTTTCTCACAGTGATGTACTGTAATCTGTAACCATGAGCTAAAATAAGCCCTTTCTCCCTAAGCTGCTTTTTGTCACAATATTTTTATCACAGCAACAAAAGTAGAATTAGAACACCTTTCTATAGTCTCGAAAATTATTTTACTTAAATTGATTTGCATTGATTCCAATCGAATATCTTTAAGATTAGAGACTGACCCACCAGAAAGTAAGAAATGGTGAGATGGGACAGGGATACCAATAAGACCGATTCACACATGCAGCCACACCCAGCTTTTACATAGGTATCCAAACTTTGATGTTGATTTTTGTGGAAGTGTTCTTACCTACTGAGCCATTTCCCCAACCCCTATGTAATGATATAGCTTTAATGTTTTGGGGCATCTATGTTGGCAGCTAGTAGGATATGCTGGTTTCTCAGTGACCATGTCTAGTAGACCACGCTCCTCATGAATGTCTTCCTGTGTCAGTCAACATTATCTTTTCTGATGTATTTATTGTGGAGAATACTCCAAGTTGTAATAGACTTATGGGAGCGGTTTTGAAAAGCAATCAACAGATCTTCAAAGAATGAGAGAGAACTATAGTGGAGTTGCTTTAACTACGAACCTTAGACTATTAACAGTGGAAGAGAGGTGCTCATGACCTGGCTTAACCTTCTCGTTTTAGGGCTCAGGAGCTTGCTCAAGTGCTCTCTCACAAGACCTAATGCTGGAGTCTAGAACGGGTGCTACCATTACACAGATGTTTTACTCTGCTTCTGGAGCAGTGGTTGTCAACCTTCCCAATGCCCTGACCCTTTAATACAGTTCCTCGTGTTGTAGTGACCTCCACCCATACAATCACTTCATCAGTACTTCACAACTATAAATTTACTTTGGTCACAAATCATACTGTACCCTTTTAGAGATAGGGGTTTGCAAGGGGGTCGCAGCCCACAGATTAAGAACTGCTGCTTGAGAGGAAGTATCCCCTTGAAGACAGCACTAGATGGAAAGAATGGTGGGCTTTTAATTTGCTGGCCACTTGGTGTCCGGAATACTCATAGGATGCTCACTTTCATTCCCATATCTTATCTTCATAAAGCCAATTAAAAAGGATTTTATATTTCCATGTTTTTCAAGAACAAAAGATTGTGTACAGTAGCTGAAGAGTCCAGGGCACCACTCCACATCCCCACATACCTCTTCCTCCAGAAAAAGATGATCATACTGAACCTGTTATCTCCTCAGCCATTCCTGCAATCTAATCCTAGTACACTCCATCATATATGCTGAAACAAGGAATAACAATCATTCAGTTACCAAATTTCATGCTAATTTACTCTAATACAGATTCCTGAAGTTTGTTTTTTGCTCCTAAATATTTTTGAATATTTACATTAAAATATATGTTACTTCTACAGCTTCCATTTCTTTCTTTAAATAAACCTTGTTTATTTAAATCAAAATGATGAGAAATTGAAGGGTTTTCATAAGTGTCCAAGGAAGCCTCCTGTTGTGTAACAGTTTCCTCCAAGACTGAATGAAACATTCAGCCTTGTGTGGAAGCTCCTTAAGTAGGACGCTAAACAACTCAAAGTGGTCCAAGAAGTTCCTGAAACTGAACAGAGTCACTAGCCTCCCCCCCCCCCATGTAAACAAAAAAAGCTGAAAGACCATCTCAGAGTTGAGCTGCAAGGAAGACTCTCAGACCAGACCAGCTGTCTGGAAGAAGCAGAAGCTCTGGGGCTGTCTGGAAGAGGTTTAGAGCAGAGAGTCATTTGGAGAGGACACTCCAACCTGCTGAGCTGCCTGTAGGCGGGGCAGTGTGCTCCAAGTTTTCTAGTTTTTGTGAGCTGTCACCCATGCTGGGTTGGGACTTAGTGATGCAATTGTCTTTGAGTCATTTCTGCTCCTGTAAGTGACTCCTCACCCATACTTCTGTAAGTAACCCCAATAAAGTTCATTGGTCTGCCAATTTGGACTTTGGTGGTATCCATACTTGGGTCTGTCATGAGTTCCCTATCTGGGGTGAGTAGAAGTATGCCTTACATCTCCCCAGGAAAAGATTTCTTATACAACACACCCAGATCCAGCAAGATCCTACCATGGAAAGGTACCATTTTACAACTGACATTGTTATTAGCTGAGGTTCACAGTCACCCATGATTTACTCTGGGTTCTACAAAACTGTAGTGCCAGATAAACATCTAATATCAGAACACTAACCAGTATGGTGTTACCATGTGAGTGTCCTTAGCTGGATATATACGATCTCCTTGTGCCGGCTGCTTGTACTGCCAACTTGCCATAGAGTCACTGGAAAGGAGGAATCCTCAGTTGAGAAAATGTGTAAGACTGGGTGGTTGACAAATGTGTTGACTGGGTGGGCATTAGTGATTTAAGTGGGAATACATAGGCCATTGTGGATTGGATCACCCCTGTGCTCATGGTCCTGGGTTCTATAAGAAAGCATGCTGAACAAGCTGGTTAGCAATACCTGTCTAATGCCTCTAGATTAGTTAACTTCTGCCTTTAGGTTCCTTCCCAGTTTGAGTTCCTGCCTTGGCTTCTCTCAGTTCACTGTGATTATGGATGTGTAAGCCAAATTGCTTTCACATTGCTTTGTTCTATTAGCATTACCAGTCCTAACAAGGCAGTCTTTCTCTGTTCTCCTGGGTCCCTAACAATCAATGATCCTTTTATTGTAACACACTCTCTGCCTTTCCCAATTGCCATATTTTGGGAATCATAGAAAGATTTTTCAGATTGGTTTCTTTCACTTAGCAACATACATTTAGAGTTTTTCCATACCATTTAATAGCTTGCTAATTCATTTCTTTTAATGCTAACAGTTCAGCTTTTAAATGGATACTAAAGGAAGTATCCATTGCTTCCAATATCCAATATTCATTGGGTCATTATGAATGAAAGTTGTCCAAAGCATTCAAGTGCCAGAGTTTATAAACACACATTTACATACTCAATCCTGAACTGTATAGTAAAGTTTAAAAAATGTTTATAAGTAATTGCCAAACTGTTTTCAAAGTGACCTATACTATATTACATTCTTTGCAATTATGGCTTACAATTTTATTACAGGACTATTTTCAAAATGTGTATTTCTGTTCTCCTTTGACAGGCAGTTAAAGAGTCATTAGTCTGATTTATAGTCTAGCTTATTCCTTAATATATTGGAAACATAAAGTGATTTCATTTTCAAAATACTTGCTTTAAGTTTTAGTTATATGTATTGGGTGTAGGAGAAGTGTACATGGACGCAGTTGCCTGCAGAGGTCAGAGGCACTGTATTTTCTAGGAGCTGGAGTGGTTGTGAGTTGCCTGTCATAGGTGCTAGACACAAAACTGGGGTCCTCTGCCAAGAGCAATATGTGCTCCCAACCTCTGAATGAGCTCTCCAACCCCTAGAGTACTTCTTGTTTCTAATAATGCACATATCCAACCACAAGGTTGTTTATTCTGTTAATATTAATGTCCATTGACTTTCTCCTGTGATTATTTTCTTCCTTGTTAAATAGTTTCCACAGAATGTCAGGTACAGAAAGATAATGTCTCCTGTTGCTTTCTAAAATTGTTTTAGCTTATTTCTTCTCTCGTGGGTAGAGAACACTGTCAGCACCATCTACCAGAAGTTCAATTCTGTATTCATAGTTTGTGCCTATCTAGTCACTAAAAATCTCACTGTGGATTGATTCACTTGCCTCTTCTACTGAGAATTTATTCATGCACCATTATTATTCTGGGTTTTTATTGTAGTTTTGCAATAACATTTTATTGCTCTGATAGTAAGTTTCTCCTCCCCTTTTCCTTCAAAAATATCCCAGTTCCCTGTGGTCTTTTTCTTCTACATGAACATTTTAACTGGAGTTTGCAGAGTTCTCATGAAAGCTCCTGTGCACTTTTGAATGGAATGAATGTGTGAAACCTTTGTGTTTTATGATATCCTTCTACTTGTGTGAACAGGAGATTTTTCTTTTATTCATGTTTGCTATTATAACAATCGGACAACTTTCTCTAGATGATTTTTATATAGAGAAAAGTATTTGGTCTTTGATTTTCTTTTTATCTTTATTATTTTTAGAGTTCTTTATTTTTATGCTCAGTTTTTTTTTCTTCAGAAATAGGAGTAGAAATGGTTTATTAAGAAGTGGGAACCAGTCCCTAGAACAGAAGTGATGGAAGGAGCAGGGGCGGGGGAAGGGGATGCTTGCTCAAATGGAGGAGGGAGCAGGGATGATGCTCGGGGTCAGAGGATTCTAGTCTTTCCTAGTGTTTTGTTTGTTTAATCAATCAGTTTTTTTTCCTACTGAGGCATATTGAAATTTTACAATATGATTGTAGCACAGTTAATAGTGTGCCCTAAAGACCCCCACTTACACTTGATATGATTTGCTGAGTTATTAGGTTGTTTATCACGATAGAATGCTTCTGTACTTTGTAGTACCCTTGCTCACAGGCAGTCATATTTATGCCCATGTACTGTTCATTTTCTGATGCTGCCTTATTTCAGATGTTTAGCTTAGTGAGATAGTTAAGACTGTCAGCTTGACTGGATCTAGAATCAACTAGGAGATGAACTTCTGGGCCTGTCTGTGATGGATTATCTGATGGTTAACTGATGTGGAAAGACCCATTTTACTGTGAGTGGCACTGTGTCCATGGCCTGGGGTTCTAGGTTGAATACAAAAGAGGCAAGGACATCCTCCTACTCTCAGCTACCTGACTATGGGTACAATGTGACCAGCCACCTGGAGCTTCTGTCATGGTGACTGTATCCTCAAATTGTAAGTCAATACACACCCTTCCTGTGCTAAGTCTGTTGTACTAGGACAGTTTATGAGGGCAACAGGAAAGGTAACTGGTGCCTCTGAATACACAGGGTGTATTCCTTTATTACTATGCTTTGAACTTTCTTACAAATATTTCTTTATGATACTGGAATTATTTAGATTAATCCTTCCCTATCTGCTTATTCATTCTTTGTATAATCTATGCCCACTTACAGTAGAGACATGATGTTCACATATTCATAGATCTACAGCCACCATTGCAATCACCTATAGAGTGGATACATCAGTTAAACCCTGCAAGAGAAACCCTAACCAAAACTAAAACCAAAAGATTTTTTTTTTCTCATTGAGAATGCTATTTTCAAGAGCCATTTCAGGATTCGGTGTAACAACTGAAGTACTGGTGTTTTTGAGCCGATCAGACCCAGTTTTTAAGTGGTTCAACATCTCCTATGTCCATCAGCTTTCCTCTCTGTAGGGATGCAGATGGACTACAGTGCAGATTCCTCTCTGCGGTGAGTATAGCATAAGGACTGCCAACAGCTACCTGGGTTTCTCCAGAAGAAACACATCCTATGATGCTATGGCTGCTTCTGTTCAGCAAGTGAAGCTTATTCCTCCTGAATCACCCTTGGTCATTTCGTAGGTAAAGGCAAATGCTTAGTTTGCGTTCATCAAAACTAGCCTACTATCACTTTTCTCCAAGAATACAAAAGTATTTTCTTGAGTGGCTGTAGAATCTATTGGAGAAAATTCTGAGTTTACCTTTAATAAAAGAACAGACATTGATTACTTAGTTGTTTTACATTAAAGCCATACAAAATATGAAGTCTAGGATTGCTGAACTGAATACGATTTTTTTGAAGCATAACATTTTTCATGGAAGCTAAAATGTGAAGCTGGGAATTACAAGCATACAATTCACAGACCACATGAAGCTCAAGAAGAAGGAAAACCAAAGTGTGGATGTTTAAGTCCTTCTTAGAAGGGGGAATAAAATACTCATGGGAGGAAATATGGAGACAAAGTGTGTAGTAGAAACTGAAGGAAAGGCCATCCAGAGACTGCCCCACACCTGAGGATTCATCCTATATACAGTCATCAAACCCAAACACTATTGTGGCTGCCAAGAAGTACATGCTAACAGGGGCCTGATAGAGTTGTCTCCTGAGAGGCTCTGCCAGAGCCTGACAAGTACAGAGGCTGATGCTCGAAGCCAACCATTGGACTGAGAGCAGGGTCTTCAATGGAGTTAGGGAAAGGACTGAAGAAGCTAAAGGGGTTTGCAACTCCATAGGAACCCATGGCTCCAACCACATATGTAGCAGAGGATGGCCTTGTTGGGCATCAATGGGAAGAGAGGCCCTTGGTCCTGAGAAGGCTCAATGCCCCAATGTAGTGGAATGTGAGGGTGGGGAGGCAAGAGTGGGTAGGTCAGGGAACACCCTCATAGAATCAGGGGGAGGGGGGATAAGATAGGGGGTTTCCAGGGTAGAAAACCAGGAAAGGGGATAATATTTGAAGTGTAAATAAAAAATCCAATAAAAAAAGAAAAAATGAAAAAAAGAAATTATGGAAATTTTAGTAAATATGGAAAATGACAAGAAAACAACAATAACAAGTACCCATTAAGCTGTTAAGGAACTTAAAATCTGAGTGTTCCAATAAGACACTATGCTTTTAAACATGGCTATCCTGACTCCAGTATTTTAATAGCATTTAAATGTGAGCCCCAGAACTTAGACACTATGGAGATTTCGTTTTAACTGATGTTCTAGTTTGATTTCCATTGCTGTGATGAAATACTCTGATTCAAAGTGACTTAGGAGAGAAAGGGAAGATTTTTGGTTTATAGTTCCAGGGGTGGAGGGTAGCTGGGAGATACAGCCCATCATGGTGGGGAAGACATGGTGGAAAGAATGTGAGGCCACGCTGGTAGTTACAAAGCAGAGTAGTCACATGTCATCCACACACAGGAAGCAAAGAGATAAGACAGGAAGTAGGCCTATGATAGGCAACCTCAAAGTCTATGCCCAGTGATGTATTCCTTCCAGTGAAATTCCACCTCTTAAGGGTTCTATGACACCACTGTTTGGGGAACAAGTGTCCACATCCATGAGGCTACAGAGTTAGGTATTCCTTATCCAAAACGTTCATGAGAACAAGCAATGTTTATCAATAAACAATTCCAGTGATCGCTCAACTCTTCCCTACTCATATCCAGCTTCCATGCAGCCAAGCAAGTGACTTGTTATTTCTACTATGAACAGCCAAAGTCTCTTTTCTTCCATCCTAAAGCCAGACCCTCCTGGAGACTTACATGCAACAAAGGAATGGGACAAAACCCACCAAATGTCATATCCATGCCTAGCCTTTCTTGACACTGGACTCTTGCAATGAGCATGCAAATTCATCCATGCCATTATTCTGGAGAGGGGAGGGTAGTGACCTACTACCAATAGGTAGCCAATGACCAGACACCTAAGAATCTATCCTACACCCCTCTCCCACTTGCTGCTCTGACTCCTGCATCTTTCAGCCCTGCTGAGTCTACCCAAATCTGACTCAGACCCAAAGAACTTCCCAATAAGCCCGCAGAGTCATATGTTTAAAAATGTCAACAGTTTAAATCACTGGGTGAATTAATGAGCGGTTAATGAGTCTGGATTTAAAGTATCCTGCTTTGAAGAAGGTTAGTTGTGCCACTTGCTCTGAACTTGGTAGAAGTCAAGATAAATTATATTTTCAATGAACAATACAGACTTGTTATAAAATTCATGCTAAATGAGCTATCTAAATCATCAGTGTCTTCTGCTCCAGGGAAACTAAAATCTAAACTTGAAGGTCAATGTGGTCACGTTCCCAGAGCCGATGATGTCTCATAACAGTTGGCTAAGGTTTATATGTTTTATTTAATTTATCAGTTCATATGAGGAACTACTAAATACCTACAAAATTCATAATTCATGTGCCAGTTACTTTTATTTTAAAATGAAGCTCATTCTGACTTCAAAATATTATGTATTCATTAAAATAGAAAAATGCACAAAAGTCTAACGATTTTTTTTTATTTTAAAAGAATCTATAATCTCATCAACCCAGAAAGAATAATTTGGTATTTCAGCTGAGTTAGAGTTCTCCTAAGTGGTTTTGCAAATTCAGACATGGTCTAATTGACCTCCTGCATACAGAAATATACTCTATATGCAAATCTAGAAACCTCAGACTGTGGTCTGAAATATAGATATGTGTGCCATGCACATGGCTTATCATGAGGTTATTTGTGAACTACTGGGGATCTACAGATAAATCCTATTGAAAGTTTAGGCAGTAAGAATGAAAACTGTATCACCCATCTGATGGGAATTTTGAGTACTAAAAATAATTTCTTAATTTTTTCAGTCATCAAAATGTTAGATTTTCTTTCATATAATGTGGAATAAAATAACTTCAATAATAATGTTTTTTTTGTGCATAATGTACATGAGGAGCAATATCAAGCTCCTTGCATTTTTGATGTCCCCTTCCCTTCCAAATAGCAACTTGAAATAGAGAATGAACTTGCCTTTCATTTGATAGATGGAAAAAATGGAACCTAGGGACACTGTCAAGGTGGCATTGTTAGTAAATGTAGGGACAAAGAATTGGTCAAATGTAACATCTTGCCAGGTATGCTCTGGAAGCCATTCTGTTGCGGGGCATCCACATCTGAACCCAGCTGTGCTGTGTGATTTTTGAACTGGGTTGTGATTCTACACAACTGAGGACATGAGATCGATGTAAGGGTTAGGGGAGAAGGAGCTCTGTTGGTATGCCCAATGTGTGAACCAAGTCATTTGCTTATAACTATAGACTTAGAATTTCATTTCATATTCCCATGCAATAGAGTGCTTTGATGTTTCACCTTAGGGAGAGTAGCTGACTTTTCTATAGCCAGAGGCTTAAAATGAATGGTAGAAATGATATTGGATATTCAAACATATGAGCTGAGGTATAATTTTTTTTTTAAATTTCCCATGACTTCTTTACTCAAGTCAACCCTCATAAAACCAGCCAAACTTACTTGTGATATTTACCCATTGTCTTCAGAGTTAGTGAACTTTCATTTTAAATCCTAGATGAAAAAAAAATATTGTTTTCTCTAAACAACAACAACAACAACAAAAACACGAGGTATAATTTTTAATTCCTGCAGGTGCAGTGAAATAGGTGCTTGTGGGTTCCTGGAGATCAAATCAAGCATATAGCTAGATGCACCCTCTTCAAATCCACATGTCATTTGTCCCAGTATTGTGCTAAGAAGTCATGAGCCAGTTGGAGAAAGCCTAACAAATTGCTTGTTTTTAGTGTATAGCATTGAGCATTGACCCACTTGGTAGTAAAATGAACAGAAAGAAGAAAAGAAGGGAAGGAAAGAAGAAGGAAGACAAAAGACAGAACAGAAACCGGGTGAGGAGAGACAGAGAGACAGAGAGACAGAGAGACAGAGAGACAGAGAGACAGAGAGACAGAGAGACAAAGAGACAGAGAGACAGGGAAGCTGGGTTTCTCCGCCACACCTGACAACCCCAGGGATTTCACTTCATCACCAGATAGCTTATAACCATTGAGATCTCCTTGGTGGGGCAACCCCAGGATAGAAGTTCTGCTCTTCTTAAAGGGACTCCTTCCTGTGACCCAGCTAAGCATACATATGGAATATAGCTTTTCTTTAATAGTCTACAGTTACTGGGAGCACCAGAATTCACCCAGGCAGCTACTTTTATCTCAATCTCATTTGCTTTCCCTTTTCCTTACTTCTTGTTCTCTCTCTCTCTCTCTCTCTCTCTCTCTCTCTCTCTCTCTCTCACACACACACACACACACACACACACACACACTCACACCATAAAATCAATGGTCTCTTCCCTTTTGTGTCTTATATTTAGAGATATGTTTATATGTAGCGATAGATGGTTTGTGAAATAAGTTACTGTGTCTTGACTAGGTGTTATGACTTTTAATGTTCAGCTAACTTTCTATTTACTTGGAAATTGTGTTGTAAACTCTGTAATGTAGAAAGCTAGGCCAATTTTGCTTCTAAGTGGATAAATAGTTGATTCATAATAATGGCGGCCATTTATTTTCTTTATACTTTGGTGAAAGTTAGATCCTAAGTCAAAATATACACAAATAACTATTTCTAGACTTTGAATTCTGATCTTTTTTTCCATTATTCTGAGTTTTTGTTTCGCTTTCCTGTTTTCACAACTAGGACCAAACTCAGGGCCTTGTGCTTCCTCAGCAAGTGCTCCATCACCAAGCTGCACCTACTCCCTTGTAATGCCTCCTCATCCTCCTCCCCCTCCTCCTCCTTCTTTCCCTCTTTCTTCCTCCTTTCTTCTTCTAGATTTTTTTATTTATTTCTATTTTATGTGTATGAGTATTTTACCTGAGCAAATGCATGTATATCATGTTTATACCTATTGGTCAATAGACCAAAGGTGTCTATTGAAGTTAGATGAGTGCACTCAGCCCATGGAGCTGGATTTCTGGATGGTGGTTGTCTTATTGCTGCAAAGAGACACAATGACCATGGCAACTCTTAGAAAGAAAACCATTTAATTGGGGGCTGGCTCACAGTTTCAGAGGTTTAAGCCATTCTCATCATGGCAGGAACCATGGCAGGATGCAGGCAGGTATGGTGCTGGAGAAGGAGCTGAGAGTTCTGCATCTGTAAACAAAGGCAGCAAAAGAAGAGTGTCGCACTGGGCATAGCTTGAGCATACATGACCTCAAAGCCTGTCTCTAGTGACATCCTTCCTCCAGCAAGGCGACATCCTTCCTCCAGCAAGGCAACATCCTACTCTATCTAACAAGGCCACACTTCTGAAAGTGCCACATATTATGAGCCAAGAATTCCAACTCATGAGTCTATGGAAGTCTTACCCGTTTAAACCACCACACTGGTGAATCTCAATATGGTACTGGGAACTGCACCTTGTTCTCTGGAAGAGCAGCCAGTACTCTTGAGCACCAAGCTATTGTTCCAGGTTCACCATCTGTTTCTATATTAACTCTATACTTCATCATTTACTGAAGCTCTCTGGTATGAGAAAGTAATTCATATTGCAACACTATCATTATTGGAAGCTGAACTCTGCCCCTTCTAAGTCATATCTCCAAGCACTAATCCCTCATATCTCAGAATGTGGCTGTAGTTGGGGATGGGATTCTTATAGAGTTAATTAAGTTTAAAATTAGCCTATTAGGGTGGGATTCAAGCCTGCATGCTTTAGAAGAGAAGGCTTGGACACAGAAACACAAGAGACCATGTGAGGGTTCAGGGAGACAACGGCCACTGGCAAGCTCTGGCTACAGGCTTCAGAAGAAGAGTTAACTCCAGGGACCATGGTTTCCACACTAACAAGTACGCTGCTGTGTGATCCAACCGATACCTGGTACTTCATTATAACACGCCTGAAATCATATCAGCCACGTGGATTGTCTTACCCAACAATATCCTACAAAGTTATTTTTAATATGCAATCCACGACCACTCTGTTGCACCGGAGTTAAAAATATAATTTTCTTCTTAATCCGTTGGCTTCCAATGTTGTTCATTATATTATTAGGTTAGTTTAACGTTCATTGTAATTACTTGTTAAAAATATTCAGAATGTTATTCTTGAGTTTTCAATGAGATTTTTTTAATGTGTCTGTGAATAAAAGAGGGAAGGGGTATCAGTAGTGAGCCCAAGGGAACAAAGGGAAGTGTCTCGGGAGAGTAGACACAGATGTGAAGGCCAAAGATGGGGCCTTTGCAGCCCCCCAGATGAGCTTGTGCAGGAAGCAAAGCAGAACTCTGTTTCGCAAACCTTGTAGTGATACTGAGATGCACATCTACACTGGTAGCCCGAGGACCGCATGAGTGTTGAGCGACTTTCCTTGGCCATGCATAAACAGACTCCAACTCACCTTGGGTACAGAACCTGGGCAACTGAATCAACAAAAATCCCACCCCACCATGGGTGCTAGGCATGCAGGCTGTATCCCACCGGCCCCCTGCCCAGCTTGCAGGCAATTCTGCTAATGAGAGGCTCCTCTACCTGCAGTGTAACCTCTATTGACAGTATAACTAGGGGGAGGAGCCTCTTGAGTCTTGTGATGATTTGAATTTCCCGAGGATTACAAGTTGAACCAGCATCTTTAGCTTGGGAGACTCTCTTCTTCTGAGAGGGGATTTTAATGTTCTGAGATAGCTGAGAAACACGTGCTTTCAAGCAGAGGTCTCTGGGAGTTATATTGAGTTGTAAGAGCCTAGAGTTGCCAAAACCTTTATAGTTTTCTTCAGTCTAGACATGGTCTGGACATGCTTTGAATCCTACTCATACCCATAATTCTGTTCTCTGCCACTTCCTGGTAAGCTCCTCCTTATAACTTTAGTTTGTTCTCATCTCTGTTTACATCACAACTAAAAGACTCTCTTCTCTCTTCTGACCATATGAAACTGCTGTGTCACCCTGAGCAGTATTGGTTTCCACACCCTGCCTTCTGTTGGCACCATCCCATCTGGACAGTCTTTCCTGATAAAACCAGAAATCACTTCCTGTTTATTTTCCATAAGCCCAAACTGCACTTAAGAGAAAGCCTGACATCTAATTCGGCACTGAGAAGGTTACTTGTTTGAGGTGGACGATTGTTTATTATGTTGAACTCCTAGGAAAATGTCAAAGTGCTCAGGAAATGAAAAATGTTGCACTTTTTGGTAGAAATAAAAAAATATAGCTACATATTTCCCCATGAGCTTTAGTAGCTTTCAGATTGTAGTTAGAGTTATTATTGTGTGAGATTTTCCTAACACTTCAGTGATCTGTCATTAAAAGTTGCTTTAGAAATTTATGAAGCTAGCTAGTACTGTGGTAAGCAAAGAAATGCAGACTTATTTGCATAGAAGTAAGGGTAGCCTTGAAGTTGATAGCTGTTGGCATGTCATCAACACTTTACATTTGTGTTAGCACAGTCTTCATCAAAGACTACAGTGAGAATAAGAACTGTCCAACATTTTACAGTTGCTTTAATTTTCTGATTTTTTTTTACAAGAAAGAGAGTATCTTGGAACAAAATATTTTTTTAAAGAGTTCTTTTAATTTTTATTTTATTTTTTATTTTTTCAAACTTTGAAACAACTCAGGCCTAAGTCATCCAGTCCCAAGTGGTCAGCCCTATACAATACAGCACAACATGAAATTGGTTCAGTAGTGTGTGTGTGTGTGTGTGTGTGTGTATACATGTGTACATGTATGCATATGTGTGTTTATGTGTATCGAGATGTGTGTGAACATGTGTGTGTGTATGTGTGTGTATACATGTGTACATGTATGTGTATGTGTGTTTATGTGTATCGGGATGTGTGTGAACATGAGTGTGTGTGTATGTTTACGGTGTGTCTGTGTGTGTCACTGTGTGTGCATGTGTGTGTAACAATAATAATTAAAGAAATGGCCAGGCAGTGGTGGCACACGCCTTTAATCCCAGCACTTGGGAGGCAGAGGCAGAGGCAGGCAGATTTCTGAGTTCGAGGCCAGCCTGGTCTACAGAGTGATTTCCAGGACAGCCAGGGCTACACAGAGAAACCCTGTCTTAAAAAAACAAAAACAAAAATTTAAAGAAATATTTGTGAATTTGTGAGACAGTTGGGAGAACATGGGAGGAGCTGGAAGGACAAGTAGTAGGGCTGAGAATGGTGTAAGTGCAGCACTCATATAAGCAATTCTAAAAACCAAAACCAAACCCACAAAGCCCTCAGGCTAATTTGCCGAGGATCAAACCCTGTGTCTGCTCTCCTATTAAGCAAAGATGATTTGTGACAAATCAAACTGAGTAAGGATAGATTTTAACAAGTAGACCAAGGGTCATCAAGGTTAAATACAATCAAGTAAGAACCAGTCACTGCTGGGACCTGTGATGGGGTGTTGAAGGAGAAGACCTGCCGGGTAGTTTGTCTGTGTTTTGTGAATACTTATTGCACATGAATGGGTGAGAGATTCTGGATGTGTGAGTGAAGGTGAGGATGTAGGTGGTTCATTTTGACTAAGGTTGGACCCAACTGAACCTTTCCTTTGCATTGTGATTTGCCAATGATGTGTCATCCTGTATGCAAGTCTCCATCGCTTGCCACCAGTCCATCTCTCAAAATAGAAGTTTTGTTTGGGAATCAAGTCCTCCTTCCTGGGTAGAGCAGCTGCATAAATCTCAGGTCCCATGTGCAATGAAAACAGGGGACTCTTAGTTACATAACCACTAAGAATCGCAACACAGTGCTAGCAGAGAGTCATGCCAAATGCAGAGCCCCTGAACACAGCAGGCCAGCTGTGTTGGAGAAAGCAGCCAGTCCTCTTTCTGGGTATGTTTTTCAGTTCTAATTGTATTGATTGGGTTCCAAGTTTCTAATAGTGACTGAAGAAGCCCCAGGAGGAATTAGCCTGGACTATGAACTCAGTGTTTGTGTTTTCACAAAATGTATAACTCTGAAATTCATGGAGTTTGGAAAAGGGTAGCTTTTGGAAGATGCTTAGATTTAGATGGTATCATTTAGGTCTAGATCTCAGAGAAGCTGTGCAGTCTTTCCTCCTATGGGGAAGATGGCCTCTTCTCCCCTAGCGGTATCTTCTAGGAGCCCAATTGCATGTCAGCACCACACCCTATATATCCCATGCATTTTACTATACAAACCCACCTGTGGAAAAACTCTCAATTCTTAAATTTTTAATTTTTTGAATGCACATTAGAAATTTCATTTGACACATTAAGTTTACTAGTATTGCTTCTTTCTTTCTCTTAGATCATCATTAGGTAAGACAAGGAATGACTGAACACAAGGTGCCAGTCCATCTTACCTCTAACCGTTACTATGCACCTGGTGAGTGGATGGTGTATGAAGGGTGGATACACTGAGCACAGGGATGGTTCCTGACTCAGAAGAGACCGGGCAGGGCAGTATGGGGCTTTGTCATGCATCTTAAAATATATGAAGAATAAATATATATATGAATCAATTGCAATGGCATTTGGACCTACAAAAGATAAATTTGTATTATTTAAGTTATCCAATTCATGATGGGTTGTGAAAACTCAACCTGACTTAGACAGTTTGTATCTTTTTGGCTTTGTTGTCTACAAATTACTGGTTGTCTTTAAGGGATGGAAGAAAATGTTGCAGACAGCATCTTCTAGGACCTTGTATGGACCTCTTTTTAAACTCATGGCTGGAAAGAAATGCTTTCCAGAGAACTTGTCAAGCTGAATGCACTTGGTTCATTCTACGAGGACAATTTGGATTTTATACACTTCACAATATTGGTTGTGCTAATGCTTGCATTTCTGTTAGTATTCTGGTTCCAGGGTTCCTGAAATATGTCAGTTTTGAGAATCTCATAAAGAAACAATTCTAAGGAAGGATTTTCAGTTACCCACATCTTCCACCTTTAAATAAGCATCATGACCTTTGACATGGAGGTTTAAATCTCTTTCTCCAGCCATTTACATTGATATACACATTGATTTCTGTGCAGCATTTGCATCGCACTGGAATATTTTAATGCCGTGTGCCAGTGTACCTCCAATTAATACTGCATATTAATTTTGATTAGACAGAAGTGGGCTCTGTGCGTCTTGACTTCCTGCCAGCATAACCAAATGAGTGCTGTGGGGATGGGAAATAAATATTATTTAAAACTGCAGTGAGAAGTGTATTAGTGATACCTGTTTTAAAATTGAGTTATATTTCAGCTTTGTGATTACAAATGTCTTTAGCTGAGTCAGGGGCCTGAAAGAGGCGATAGTTCCCATTGTAGCCTTTTTGTGGATTATGCACAATACAAGTTATTCACTTGTATCAGTCTCACTGCTGTTGCCTGAATGTACCCTCAAGTATATGTCAGATGGAACTCAACAGCATAGTTCAGCTACATGTTGGAGATAATGAAAATTACATTAGTTTATAAAGAAGGGTCTGATCACATAGTACTGGCATCCTTGCCAGAAGAGGAAAAGGAGTGTGACATGTTTCTCTTTGAGGAGCTGCATCAAAAGAAGAGAGGAAAATGATGTCACCCTAAAGGAAAATCAGGTCACTGCAGGAAAAGCATGCTTTGTCTACGAGTGATGTTCTAGGTTGGGTTAGTAGAGGGAGAAGGACACACTCAACTGTGGGCAGAATCACTCCTTGAGTGAACAAAAAAATGTACAGGTGAGCCAAATACCAGCACTTATCACAGCATTTAACACAGAGGTGTTGCTTGAGTGTGGACACCATGTGACAACTCCTCCCATCATGCCTTCCTTCCTATGATGACAATAACCTCAAACTGTGAACTTAGATAAATCCTTTCTTCCTTAAGTTGCTTCTGTCTTATGTTTTACCAGTGACATAGTAACTGATCAGAATGAAGCCTCACCAGAAACCAATGTTAACAACCTAATAACCTTAGACTTTTCCCATCCTTCAGAGCTTTGGGAATACATTTCTTTTATTTAAATTACCTAGTTTAAGTTATTTTGTGTTACAGCCTTTCAGATGAATTAATCTGCTTTTGAAATTTTTTAATATGAAAGTTAATTTTTCTCTTCTTTAGTAGCAATAGTTGTAGAAGTTTGTGTGCAAAAGTTTAGGAAACCACGGAAGGGAAATCTTTCTCTGTGGCCTCAACATGTATTGGCTGCAAACGCCAAACCAGAGCAGGGAGATGTTCTCAACCACCTATCAATACAGAACTCATTTTTCCTCATGGTGAGGTTACTCTCAATGATTCACTCCACTGTGTATTTATGGTTAACTCTGCTTCATAGTCAGATTAATATTCTAGTACTTACAAATAAATTATTTAGCTTATTTTCACACTGAAATAGCTTAAAAACTTACTTGTTCACATAACTCCTCAAAACACACACACACACACACACACACACACACACACACAAACTATCTTTATGGTTTACATAGCACTTATTACAGGATCCAGCATAGAGAATATATGCAATGTATATTTCTATAATAAAACAAATATATAAGCAAAATCCCACCAAACCTCCACATTTCCAATCACAAAAACTCCATGAAATAATATAGAATCAATAATATGATAGGTTCTTTGGGCCTGGCTCACTGTGAGCTGGGTGGGTGGGTTTACAGGAACTCAGTTGTCTTTGGTGTGTGTGTGTGTGTGTGTGTGTGTGTGTGTGTGTGTGTGTGTGTCCAAGACAGTTTTCAGTGTTACAGATCTCTTCATTCAGGAGTAAGGAGGGCTGTATAAACCTTGGGGACTATGAAGGTATTTGGAGGATGAATGTACATCATTGGCTGTGGTGCTGGGAATGCCTCATTTCCATGAAGAGGGATCCCAAGTGCTGTTGGACTTGTCATTATAGGTAGAAAAGAAGTTAAACCTGTAATTTGGCCATCAAGCTACATGACTCCCTCAGCAGTGTTAGAGGTAGGGGGTCATAGGGTTACCCACCCTGGGACATGCAGTCCCATGACAGGAAGGAGCAATCCTTACTCATGCTGGTCTCAAAATGACATTTTCAGGGTTTGGACATGTCTTGGCTTCACTCTTTCTCCTGGTCTCTTCTCCCCCCGCCCCAGGTTATACTTGCCCCACAAGGTTCCCTTGAGTATGAATGATTTGCCTGGGTTACTGATATGTTCTAGCTTGCTATGGGTTCACTATGCCCAGTTTCCTTATACAAAGGGCCTGACTAGTGAATTTCCAGCTATTAACTTGCTAGTGTCAGGATGCCTTCTGTATGCTATGTCTGCAAATAATTAATTCATACTGTTTAATTAATATTGGCTTTGTTTCACATACTCTAGCCTGCCAATGAAAATCCATGTCATGCAAGATATCAAGTTTTCCACTTCCCCCAAAATATTTGTAGTTTTCTGGAGACACTTGAAATAAACACCAGTTCTAGAGCATTCTGTCTGTGTCTTTTTTCCCTGTATGGATACCTTTCTTTCTGTTTCTCTTACAAAGAAAACACTCAGTATCCTGTCAGGGGGGAATGATGTACTCCATGCAGACGGAGCAGGGAGTTGTAAATTATAGGCACTGGGACATCAACATGAAGATATCTCACTTTGCCTTTTTGATATAGCTGTCATGTGTGATAAAGGCAAAGCACTGCCTCTTTGCTGGCGTGGAATGAATGCTTCGTCTTCAGCAGCCCTTCCCTCCGTACTCTAAAACCAGAGCACTTTTAGTTTCATTTCCAATTAGAGTTGTGGCCTTTGTGTATTCGTGTATGAGTGCTTGTGTCTGTGCAGGTGCATGGAGGCAAAGATTAACCTATGTGCACCTGCATACAGCTGCCAGAGGAAAATCCTGGGTATCCTTCTTCAGACACTGTGCATCTTATGTATTTTAGACAGGATCTCTGTGGTTGTTTATTGTCTTAGTCATCAACATTACTAGATTTGGAGTCACCTAGAAAACTTGCCTCTGTCCACACCTGTGGAGTTTATATTGAATCAGTTAATGCGGGACGACCCAACCTCTGTAGACTGCACCATTTCCTAAGCTGGGGTCCTGGAATGTAGAGAAGGGAGGAAGCAAGCTGATCACAGGCATCCCCACCTCTCTGCTTCCCAATGTGGCTACAATGTAACTACACAAGCTTCTGTCCCAATACCTTTCTTACCATGAAGTCTACAACCCTAGACTCTGAACCAAATCAAGCCCTTCCTCCCGTAGTTGCTTTTGTCAGGGTGATCACAGCAACAGGAAAGAAACTAATATATTCTCAGAGGCAAATAATTCACCCAGAAGGATGAGCTGGCTGCCAACAAGCCCATAGGATCTGCCTGTTTGTGTCTCTCCAGTACTGGGTTGACAAGTGTGTTCCACCACACTTGGCTTTTATAAAAGGAGGATTTGGGTTCTCAAACTCAGGTCCTTATACTTTTAAGGTGAGCAACATTTTGTTATATTGTAATTACTGGATTCTTGACTTTCCATTCACAGATAGTTGTTGTTGGATTTGTTGAATGGCAGTCTATAAGCCATCCCATTAAATTCCACATATATTCCATATATACAGGATACATATAGTCTATAAATTCTGTGACTCCAGAGAGCCCTGATTAATACACAGGGTTAGTTCTTACTTTGAATACCAAAATCATCTGAAAACTCAAGTCACTTGATACAAATATGGATTCATTTTCATAGCCTGGAAGCAGGAGGTACCCAGTTATTTTCATCTGTGGTATTTTGCACAGGGCTGGGATGGAAGCCAGAGTCATAAGAACAGGCCATAATGATGACACCACTGACAGTTAAGTTCACATATCATCCAGAGAACAAAAGGGTTGCCCTTGGGTAAATTGGCTAACCTGTGTAATAGACAAGAGCAGGAGTATGTGCAGTTCATTCTATTATGGAGGTCTAGAGTCTGAGTGGCTTTATCCCTTGGGTGTGAATAGCTCTCAGATGAAGAGCCCTCTGTGTGAAAGAACTTGCTTCCTGTGGTCAAGTGAGGCTCCCCTTTTATACTAATAACCTCTTTGCTGTCAGAGAGATTTCTCTCCTTTATTTTGAGAGAATTTTCATCCTGTTTCAATTCTACCTTTACACTGTTTTTCAGTTTCAGTAGAACAATATTAATTATCAATATGGATCATGGGATAAAATAGGCAATGAATTAATGAGTTGTCCCCTGTAAGGAGATGAGGGGGCTCAGGTTCTCTGTTTGATGATTTATTATATTAGTTTTAATTTTATTTTTGTATTTTAAGTGTATGCCAGGGAGAAAAAAAAAAAAAGACAGATACGATGATACTACTTTCCTTTCAGGTTGGACGCTTGATGTTCATGATGACTAAGGTAATGTGAAAATCATGAGAGTACTCTATGGAGAGTTAGAGATAGCTTTAAATCTCTTGGGTGCCCTGGGTTGTGGAATTTTGAGATGATTAATAATACATCTCTCCATAATAAAGTTGGGAACAAACATGCTTGGATGAACTGTTGACTAGTTCATGCTGACTGACATAAAATGCCATTTCACAAATACTAACAGCTGTGGCCATTAGGACAATGACTC
Source organism: Mus pahari (assembly GCF_900095145.1). Taxonomy (NCBI): domain Eukaryota; kingdom Metazoa; phylum Chordata; class Mammalia; order Rodentia; family Muridae; genus Mus; species Mus pahari. The sequence continues at coordinate 106,259,265 of NC_034599.1, read as the reverse complement.
TTGACTTCATACTTTCCTACTGGCTTCAAAAGCAAGTACTTTTTCTAGATGAATCACTGTACACAGCTTGCGGGTAGATTTTAACAAAACAAACTACTCAGCTTTTGAAAGGCATACATTATAAACCATACATTAAGAAAAAAGTCCAAATATTTGCTTAGAAATTATATTTGCCCCCTACATTACACAGGAATACCTCTGTGTGTTGTTGAGTTCATGGCAGTGTTAATGTGAATCACATTCTTTTTAGTTGACATGCTAAAGTTATTCCCAGAGAAACCACTAAGAAAATAACTCACAAATGCCACATGTAGAGAGAGAAGAAAGTATGTAATCCAATGAAATCCTAGCAAAAATGTCCAAATTATGAGATCAGTACTATGGGATGAGTGGTAGACAGGCATAAGCTATAAGAAAACAGATGGCCAAATGGCAGAAAGTAACTCTAACTTTATTAGTGTGTTTTCAGAGAGAGTAAATAGATCAAACAATTCTTAGAAAGAGAGCTTGACAAAGCAGAGACAATCCATGATCCAAATATACACTGCATGCAAGAGACAGATTTTATGGAAAGACAGCTTAGCAGTAGGAGGTGAGGGTTCCAATATTAAACTTCGTTTTTGACCATTCTTAACTATTAATTGGGAATTTTATGTGTGCATATAAAACACTTTGATTTTATTATATATATATATATATATATATATATATATATATTATTTTGATCAAGCCACATCTCGATCTTTCCAGCCCAGTTCTTCCTCTTTCTCTGACACCTCACTACTCATCTCTACTCTTCATCCACTATCTCTTCACCAGTTCATATCTTATGTTTTTAAAACCCAATAATTACTTTTGGTTGAAAGTCTATTTTATTGGATATTAGAATGGCTACTTCAGCTTATTTCTTGGGACTGTTTGCTTGGAAAAGTTTTTTCTAGGACTTTACTCTGAGGTAGTGTCTATCTTTGTGGCTGAAGTATGTTTCTTGTATCCAGAAGGATGATGGATCCTGTTTATGCATCCATTATGTTAACCTGGGTCTTTTTATTGGGGAATTGAGTTGACTTATGTTGAGAGATATTAATGAACAAGGAATGTTAGTTCCTGTTATTTTATTGTTGGAGGTGGTACTAAGAGTGCGATTCTCTTCTTTTGGGTTCATTGTGGAATGATTAAATTTCATTTTGTCATAGATATTGGTTTATTCATCTATGGTGACTCAAAGTCATCTGGGCTGGCATCTGTGGTCTCATAGGGTCTGCAAGTCATCTGTTCAGGATTTTCTGGCTTTTAGAGTCTCTGTTGAAAACTCAGGTGTAATTCTGATAGGTCTGCCTTTATATGTTACTTGGCCCTTTTCCCTTACAGCTTTTAATATTCTTTCTTTTTTCTGTACATTTAGTGTTTTGAAAATTATGTGTCAGGAGAGTTTTCCTTTTTAAAAATTAGGGTTTTATTAATTATTTCATTTATTTATATTCCAAATGTTGCCCCCTTCCTAGTCCCCCTTCCTGGAGTTATTCACTACATCCCTCCTACCCTTTGCCTTGAAGAGATTACTCCCCACCTACCCACCCACTCCCACCTCACCCCTCTAGCATCTTCCTTCCCTGGGGCATTAAGTTTGTACAGGATTAAACATGTCCTTTTCTCACTGAGCTCAGATAAGGCAGTCCTGTTCTACATGTGTAGTGGTGGCCACTGAGAAGTCCTTGTATGTTGGTTGGTGGCTTAGTTTCTAGAATCTCTAAGGGGTGTGGGTTAGTTGATGCTGTTGTTCTTCCTATGGGGTTACAATGCCTTTCAGCTCCTTCAGTCCTTCTCCTAACTCTTCTATAGAAGTCCTTGATTTCAGTCCAGTGGTTGACTGTACGTATCTGCTGGTCTTATCTATTTGATATTCTGAAGCTTCTTGTATATTTCTGACTATCTCTTTTTTAGGTTAGCCAAGTTTTCTTCTATGATTTTGTCAAAGATGTTTTCTGGTCCTTTGAACTAGAAATCTTATCCCTCTTCTATTCCTATTATTCTTAGTTTTGGTCTTTTCATTGTGTCCCAAATTTCATAGATGCTTTGGGTTAGGAACTTTTTACACTTGGCATTTTCTTTGATATACCAATATCTTTTATGTCTGAGATTCTCTCTTTCATCTCTTAAATTCTGTTGGTGGTACTTGTGTCTGTAGTTCCTGAATCTAATAGAAAAGAAAGTGGGAAATAGCCTTGAACACATTGTCAAAGGAGAAACTTTCCTAAACAGACTACCAAGGCCCAGGCTCTAAGATCAACAATTGATAAATGGGACCTTATGAAACTTAAAACCTTCTGTAAGGAAAAGGACACTGCCAATAGGACAAAATGGCAATATACAGATTGGGAAAAGATCTTCACTAACTCTACGTTCAACAGAGTGCTAATACCCAAAAATATACAAAGAACTCAAGATGTTAGACTACAAAACCCCAAATAATCCAAATAAAAATGGGCTATAGAGACAGAGAATTCTCAACAGAGGAATCTTGAATGGCTGAATCTTAAAGAAATGTTCAATGTCCTTAGTCATCAGGGAAATGGAAATCCAAATGACCCTGAGATTTCACCTTATACCAATCAGAATGGCTAAGATAAAAACCTCAAATGAGGATGTGGGGAACAAGAAACACTCCTCCATTGCTGGTAGGATTTCAAACCTGTACAACCACTATGGAAATTAATTTAGTTCTGCCTGAAGACCCATCTATACTGCTCCTGGGAATATGCCTTGAAGATGCTCCACCATATCACAAGGACACGTGCTCTACCAAGTTCATCAAGGCCTTATTCATAATAGCCAGAAACTGGATGCAACCCAGATATCCTTCAACCAAAGAATGGATATAGAAAATGTGGTTCACTTACCCTTTAGTTAAAAGATACTCTTTAGTTATTAAAAACAAGGACGCCATGAATTTTGTAGGCACGATGGTTGAAACTAGAAGATATTATCCTGAGTGAGTTAACCCAGACCCAAAAGGAAATGCATGCTATATACTGATAAGTGGATATTAGCCAAAAAGTATAGAATTCCTACAATCCTCCCCACAGACCCTAAGAAGTTAAATACAAGGAAGACCCAAGTGAGAATGCTTAAATCTCACTTAGAATAAAATAATCATTGGAGGCAGAGGGAGGGAGGGAGGGAGGGAGGGATCTGGGTGAGAGAGGGGAGAAGGAGGGGAAAGGGGAACAGGATCGATCGGGTACAGTGGAGAGAGGTCCAGAGGTTCAGGAGAATGAAAGGATATATGCAAGTATCAGGGGTGGGGGTGGGAATAACCTCTAGAAAGTCCCAGAGACCTAGGGTGGGGGAGTCTTCCAGGACTCAATGTCATGATCTTAGCCAAAGTGGGATATGGAACCTGAAGAGACCGTGTCCAGTAGTCAGACACGACCCCCAGTAGACGCATGGGGACACCAATCCACCTACAAAACTTACAACCCAGTATTGTTCTTGTCTAAAAGAAATTCAGGGACAAAAATGGAGCAGAGACTGAAGGAATAGATGAACAGTGACCAGTCCAACTTGGTATCCTTGCCATGGATAGGCACCAATCCCTGCCATTATTATTGAGGGTACCTTCTGCTTGTAGCTAGAAGTCTAACATGGCTGTCCCCTGGGAGGTTCTACCAGAAGCTGACTAAGACAGATGCAGAAGCTCACAGCCAAGCATCGGACTAAGGTTGGGGACCCCTGTGGACGAGTTAGGAGAAGGATTTAAGGAGCTGAAGGGGTTGGCAACTCCATAGGAAGAACAACAGTCTCAACTAACCCAGACCCCTGGGAGTTTCCAGGGACTGATCCACTAACCAAAGAGCATACATAGGATGGTCTGAGGCCCCTGGCACATATGAATCAGAGGGCTGTCTTGTCTGGCCTCAGTGGGAGGGAATGCCTAGTCCTGTAGAGATTGGATGCCTTAGGGAGGGGTTATACCTGGGGAGGTACCTTCTCAGAGGAGGGAGGTATGGGGAAGAAATGTGGGAAGGGGATCGATCAGGAGAGGGGCAACATTTGGCATGTAAAAAATTAAAATAATTGATTAATTAAAAAATAGAACCCAGTGCATTCACTTAGTGGTGACTGTGTGTGTGTGTGTGTGTGTGTGTGTGTGTGTGTGTGTGTGTTGGGCCACCTATTAGAGTATGAAGATTCTCTCAGGGATCACATCTCTGGGGAAATGGACTCCAGGCAGCCAACAGTTACCAGTAGCTTCTTGGCTAGGAATGGAGTTTTATTGGCTCTTCCTTGTGTCACACAACACCCTTGCCATGTCTGAAAATCCCTGTTTTGTATAATTCACCATTCTCATCTCTTAGAATCTTTCTTCCCCTTGGTCCAGGGTGATAATCTCTCCTCCTTGGGAGGAGGAGACATGTGGTTGTAATGGTGAAAGACAAGGAGGTAGGACAGGAGGGTACAGATCCATAGGGAAACAGAAGACTGGAACAGCACAGAAAACCAACCATTCCTTCCAGAGAGGGTTCCATAGCTGAGAGGGGGCCTGCACATTTATTTATGAGAGGTGGGGAGCAGCTGCTCATTCCTTCAAATGCACCTGGAATGCATGGGGTAGTCTTCAGGGACTCGGCTATGAAAGCACCTTGATGAACATAAAACAATCTGAAATTAAAACGTCTACAATGTTTCCTCAGCACATGGCATTAAATTAAATAAATAATAGGAAAATGGGGCTTGAAAACACACACACACACACACACACCTCCTAATGAGTGCATTACATATGCTATTTGAATGGCTAGCATGCTCTTAATTTGTTTTGAATGCCTCTTTATTTGAATATTCTTTATACAAACTCATACATGATATATATTTTTAATTTTTGGTTTGATTTACTAATCAGCCCAGACCAGGAGGTGTGCATTTAGTACACAAAGAAGCATTTCTGCATGTTTGGTTTTCCTGGGATTTCAATGGTCTCTCTCTCCTCTGGCTAATGTTCTACTTAATGTTGATCATTAGCTATAACAACTGGAAGCCAATTGTTCTTCTAACGGGCAGCAGCAGAAGGGAAGAAAAGTCATTCCTAAGAGCTGGGTGGTGTCAACATGGTTTTCAGCTAAGGGAAAGAAAGAGGAAAGGAAGGATTTAGTAGTGATTTAAACAGTGTTAGCATAAGCAAGGCTGAAATAGGGTATTTTGGGCTCGAATGAAACTAATATATTTTGGGCAGAGAGAGGTGTTCAGGATTTGTCTTTTTCCCAGAGGATGACACAGACCCCGCCCCTCTGCTGACAGCTGACTGGCTGATGGCCCTGAGTGATGTGGAACACTGCAGCTGACATGACTTTCACCCTCTCTTGTCATTGCTACTAATGATGAGGACAATTAGAATCTGGGGTGAAGGTTTCCTCTCGAGTCAACACGTCTGGCTTATTCTTTGATCCTCTAATATCACTCTGTAAATGTAAAGGAATTCAAATTTATAAGGAAAGGGAACTGAATTCTTTCTGTGACCTTTCAAATAATCAAGTGTCCTTAAGTTCTGTGTCAGTCCTTATTCTAAGAAAACTCCTGCTGTCTCCCAGCAGTCGTTCATTTGCTGCATTCCCCAGGACACACAGCTGTCTTTTCTCCAAATGGAAGGAAATAAGTCACTCCTGGAGAACAGCTCCAGGCTGTCATGGGGTTGAGTTGTGCTCTCTTCAAGTCCACACCCCCCTTCTCTTTCAGATTCCTTAGAAATGAAGAAGGAATTTCACTTTAAGATGGAAATAAAATATATTATGAAACTAAAAATAAGGAAAAGGCAATATTTATACACATGTGCACACAACATAGATGCACACAGACACTCCAAAAATAGACATGCATGCACACACATTCACATGCATGTACAAACATGCAGAGTCACACAAAAGCAGACACAGAGACACATAGAAACACAACTCACCCCACATGTGTACAGACACATGCATATACATGTAAATACACACATAGACATACAGATACATAGACTCATAACTGACAGACACACATACCCTACATAGCTACATGTATAAGCATGTACATACACAGACAATGCATAGTCTATACACAGAAAAATACATACACACATTCACATATAGAAACACACATGCAAATATATGTGCATAAATATACACATAAACAGACATGCACAGATAGACTCACAAACACACACACTGACACACAAACACAGACGTACACTCATGCATATATAGACACTTTACTCCACATACATAAAGAGACATATACAGAGACACAGACACATACAGACAAACACACATAAATAATACATACATACGCATAGACACACTCTTCACACACATATACACTTAAACACACACAGACAAGAACACATACGTACACATATACATGCACATACATTCACACATGCATACTCAGACACAGAAACACACACACACACACACACACACACACACACACTAGCTCACATGGTCTCCTTAGGTTTTCCATATACTCTTCTACATCCTTTTTGTTTCCATGCTCTCTGTTCTTACAAAGGTTAGCATGGTCTGAGTGTCTGAATTGTGTCACTTTTCATATGTTATTTCTAACCATGCTCCGTGCCCTACACTTTACATATCATGGTCTTTACTTAGCAGGACAAAGAAGGGCAGTGTGGAAGGCTTAGCTCCCTGGCAGAAGTGAGGCAAGGAAAAACTATCACTGGGTTCACATCCAGGCTGGACTGGAGCTTGGTGGCTTGCTTGTGCCCTCTGTTGTGTGCTGTGCTCTCTACCAGCTTCTCAAGGAGACAACTGCCCACTTGGGGAGCATACCGATGAAACCTGCTTCCTCTGGGAAATCCACTTTTCAGGTTGCTGGTGCATGCTTCAAACTCCTGAACAATGCTGCTGCTTCTCAAGTATCCTTCAGCTAGATCGAATGTGCATAGAGATAACTGCAGTTTGGTGTGTGTGTGTGTGTGTGTGTGTGTGTGTGTGTGTGTGTGTGTTGGTCTTTTAACTTTTATTTATTTAATTTTATGTGAATGTATGGTTTTGCCTGTATGCATGTTGTGTACTATCTGAGTGCCTGGTTCCTGCTGAGGACAGGAAAGGGCACCAACCAGATCCTTGATCCTGGAGACACAGATGTTTGTGAGTCACCATGTAGGTTCTGATCATTGAACCTGGGTCCTCTTCAAGAGCAGCCAGAGCTCTTAAACACTGAGCCATCTCTCCAGCCCCCAAAGTTGGCATTAAAAAAAAGATTCTGAGATGAACTTGTGCACATGTATTTTGCAGTGAATGACATTAAATGATATACCTCCAAAGAGCTAAGAAACATGGGATAGGCAGAGGGAGCAGGTAGACAGAATCCTGAGGTTGGTGATGTAAGAACTAGAGACAAGCCTAATGATAGATGCTAGGTGATTTGGAGACACACCCTTGGGAGGAATTGTGGCACTCAGCCTCCTGGCTTCCTCTTTGGTGAAGTGCCTCTTCCTTTTATGCACTAGACCAGAGCTGTCCCAGGGCATTTGGACTCCAGTCTCCAGAAACATGAGCAAAATCAACTTCTTTTCCTTATAATATTAGGCTGCCTTGAGTATGTTGAAAAACAGACTAATACAGGAATAAAAAGAGAGGAAAGATCATTTGTGTTTATTTCTACTACAGTTACATAGAGATTCAGTCACAGGATGTACATTGGAATCCACTTGGAGAGTTTTGTTTTAAGTTGCATCTACTATGTAGACTACCAACGTTTAACTGAATATACTTTTAATCCCAGCACTCTGGAGGCAAAAAAGAAAGAAAGAAAGAAAGAAAGAAAGAAAGAAAGAAAGAAAGAAAGAAAGAAAGAAAGAAAGAAAGAAAGAAAGAAAGGTGGATCTCCGGGAGTCCTGGGCCAGCATGGTCAATATAGTGAGTTCCAGGCCAGCCAGGGTTGCACAGTAGACTCTGTCTCAAAAACAAATGTCTGTTTAGATAAACGTGTGTGTGTGCGCGCGCGTGTGTGTGTGTGTGTGTGTGTGTGCGCGTGTGTGTGCGTGCGCGTGTGTGTGTGTGTGTGTATGTGTGTGTGTGCGCGCGCGCGTGTGTGTGCGCGTGTGTGTGTG
>NC_034599.1:106239844-106250985 GCF_900095145.1 Mus pahari | reverse complement strand
TGTGTGTGTGTGTGTGTGTGTGTGTGTGTGTGTGGTGTAGAGGTCATAGGACAGTCTCAGGCATTGATCTTCACTTTCTATCTTGTTTGAGATTTCTCCCTTGTTGTATACTGCTACATACACCAGACTAGTAGCTCCACAATTTTTCAGGCATTATCCTGTCTCCACCTCTCATCCCTCCAGAGGAGACCTGGAATTGCAGACCTTCACCATCATATCTAGCTTTGCATGGGTTCTATGGATTTGAACTCTTGTTCTTATTATGCTTGCCAACCAAGCACTTCACTTGATGGGTCTTCTTCCCAGCCTGATAGTGGGTTCTTTACTTCTGAATTGTAATGTGTGAGGATCCATAGACATCTTGGTTGTAATATGAAGCAAAACTCCAAGCATCAATTATAATACCCCAAATAGAAGGAAAATAGGTACACTGGTTAATAAACACATTCTTGTTTATACTTTTAAAATGAAATAAAAGGCATTGCCTTCCCAGCCTATGATTTGATAGCCCACAAAATATTAGTAAAGCATTTAAACACACATAGAGAATGGGGACAAAGAGTCCATGTGGACCATGAAGAGAGTTGCTTTATCTGATCTTTTCAAGAGATCCCTCCCAAAATGCAGTCTTTGTGACTTTGGTAGAAAGGGATAGAATGATTGATATCAGATAGGAGGGCTACTCTTGACTCATTTTGTATCACATAGAATAAGTGGAGGAACTCTTCATGACATCATTTCTTTCTGGACAGTTTTCGTCCCTTCCCAGTGGAGAAGGAAGGATTTTCCTGGCTTTAAGTTGCATTTGTGGGCCATTTTATTACAGCATCAGGAAATTCAGCCAATGCAGTGGATCCTTCCAACCTCCCTGTTTCTTCTTTACCTCATGACTGTTGTTACTTGGTGCTAGCCATTGTGTGCTAACACACACCTGTAATCCTAGCATTCTGGTGCTTGAGACAGAAGGGTTGGACTCCCTGCATAGTAAAACCCCATTTCAAACAAATAATCTAAATAAATAAAACACCGACAATAATCTCAAAATCTTAGCACACGTATCTACACACAACTATACATTTTTTATTCTCATTAGTATCTGGTGTCGTCTATGTAGTAATTCGAAGATCTTCAGGATATGGCCTCAAGCTTATCCTGCCATTATCTAGCCATGTAATTGGGAGGTCAGAGAGCACATGGCAAGGGAACACTCTGCTTGAACACTCACTGAATAATTCTATTTGCGCATCGTTGTTAATCTATTTCCACCTGGCTTCACCAAAATGCATAGCAATTAAGAATTCACTAATTACATACAAAGCCAAAGAAACCTGCTTGGTGAACAACTGGTTCCTATCTGGGACACCATCTTTCTTGCCCCCTTCCTGTTCAACCTGTACTGAGTCCTTCTTCTTCATCCTTCTCACTGCTGTTCTCTAACAGGTAGAAAGTCCGTGCTCTTTGCAATATTGCTAGCTTTTATTTAAGACTCAAAATTCCCACCATGGCTCGGCAGTCACAAGCTTTTCTCTTGGCTGGTATAATGCTTGCCTGTTAGTGTTAAATCCTGGAACCACAAAGGAAGCCTCAAATTCCTCAGCCTGAAGTAAAACTTCTCCTCATATTGTAAACACTTATTTATATACTATTATATTTCATATAGTTGTTCCTTAAGTGGAGCCAAGCCATGTCAAGTTTCCTAGATCTTACATGTGTTTTAAAATAATTTACTTTGTTCCCATGTCTTTAAATAATCAGCTACATTAGCCCCATCCCCATTCTAAGTCATAGTGCCTTTCTGTCTAGGAAGACACATGAATACAAACGCACACAAACACACACACACACATACACACACACACACACACACACACACTTTTTTAAAAGGAAAAAAGAAAATTAGAGACTGGATGGAGCAATGTCTCAGCAGTTAAGAGCACAGTTGGGTTCTGGTACCCACAATGCACAGCACAACCAAGCTGTAAAACCAGGTGATCTAATGTCCTCTTCTGGTCTCTACAGGTGCTGCCCTCAGTTTACACGCATCTCCAGTCCTCTATACACATAAATAAAGAGAAAATAAAACATTAAAAAAAGAGTCAGATGTCCATATTTCAATGCTGAATGGTCACTATTAACTATTAAAAAGGTCAGAATGAAAACAGTAAGACAAAAACCAGACTCAATATAGTTAGTATTCTTGTCTCTTTAGACGTCTGAGGAAATGCAATCTTCATTTTTCACCCTATCATACATCTCTGCTTGGATATTTTGTTTATCGGTGGATTTTATCGCAAAAGATCACATTTTTAATGATAGAAGTCCTTCTATTGTGAAAAAAACTGAAACTACTTTGAAAAAAATTATTATTATTTTTAGGTTTGAAAAGGAATCTGGAATGTGTTGATGATGGGCTCTTGGACCAAGCCTGCCCTGGCTCACTGGTTCGTGGATAATATCCATCCTCCAGACTAAGCTGCAGAGTTGAAATCCTATCTCATTATAAACAGGGACTTGCCTCCTCTAAGAATCTGCTCCACTACAGTTAGTAGTCAGTGCAAGAGCTGCTCGTCAGAAGAATGTCAACAATAATAGCGATTTCCCCAGAGTAGTCACATTCAATATAAACGATCCTGTTGTATCCTCTTTGTGAGACTGACCACCATCTTGAAAGTATTTTAGCTCAACTGTGTGACGACTCCTTTATTCAAACCGTACTTGAATTGGACCTTGCAAACTTCTTTTCCCTGTGTCTCTGAAAAGTTAGACAGGCTGAAGAATATTGATGTGTCTCCTTCTAGAGACATGGGGAGCTAAGCTTCGGGAAGGATGGGAGACCTCATTAGATTAATATGTTAATGCAGTAAAAGCAGATCAGGGAGTTCACTTGGATTGTGCTGGAAAGAATAGGCAGATAGAAAAATCCTAGGCAATGGCAAAGACAGAAGTCTGATGGACTGGAGTGCTGGAGACAGGCTGTAGAAGGCTGCAGTGGAGCACCACGTGACATGGGAGGGAGGAAGGGCTATGGTTAATATCGGGCTTTACTGAGAGGTGCTCCTATGCTTCTAAAGTTTTCCCATAAGCCACATTGGTTGAGTCTGTGCATAGACCATGGCTTGACGTAGCCAGAACCTGCATCTTCTCTCAGTCTAGTCCATTCAACAGACTCCAGGAGATAACAAGACAGACAACACTTTTTTTTTTTTTGAGACAGGGTTTCTCTGTATAACCCTGGCTGTCCTGGAACTCATGCTGTAGCCCTCACTCTGTAGACCAGAATGGCCTCGAACTCAGAAATCTGCCTGCCTCTGCCTCCCAAGTGCTGGGATTAAAGGCTTGAGCCACCACTGCCCAGAAAACATGTAGCCCAGGCTGCCGTCCTACTCATGGTCCTCCTACTTCTGTCTCCTTCAGCAAATCCAAGCAGCTGGACAACACTTTTAATATCATCTTCTATTCCTCTTTATAGACAGTGCATGAGTCCAATGAATTGCACTTCTATGGACATCTTAGATTAATGTGTCTTTTACCTCTTTAATTGCTAACACTATGACCTACGATCTACTTCTCTTAACTGGATTTCTTTAACTCTTCAAAAAGCTATCATATTTAGTTATTTGTTTGTGTGTGTGTGTGTGTGTGTGTGTGTGTTATCACATGGGTTGAACTCAGGTCATCTGGCTTGATGACAAGTGCCTTTCCACACTCAACCCTATACTTTTTATTTCTTGTTTGTGTTACAGTGTGCTTGATAATTTTAGCTTACAGGTGACCTCGAGAAGAATCTTCTAGAGGATTTCTCACATTTCCCATCTCTTCTTATTGTAGGAAAGTTCTGGGGTTGCTTCTAATCACCATGATTTCAGAATCACAACCCAAAAGAAAAGGTGTAATTCTTTTTTAAACTAGCAGAAAAGAAATTAAGTCTCACTGTGGTATTTTCAAACAAAGAATGTTTTAGAAAATTCCTCTTCCCCCTCATCTGCTCCAACTCTGACATCCCTGATTACCACCTCAGCCCTCCAGTCTCCTTTCCACACTCATATAATTATTTAGAGCTTTGTTGGCAATACAAACATGAGGGTTACCACAGATACCACAGTAGACTTGATGTGTATCTATATACAGACATGGTCACCATTTAGAATCAGGCAGAGACCATTATGGATAAATAAACATTCCTTCCACAATAAGAACAAATATACATTTTAATTTGAGAATGTATTCTGTCATTAAATATTAAAGCTTTATTTATGAATATGTAATATTAGAACTCACTCAAAGACTTTAGACAAAGTAACAAAGCTGTGTCACAGTGCCCAGGTCATGACTGAGTACATAGAGGTCTAACTTAAGCTTCTGCTCATGAAGTCTTGATATCCATACACCTACAGACAAATATACCAGGCTAATTCATCCTATTAAATAATGAGGAAAATAGGAATGGTAACTCACACCTGTTCCCCAAGCATTCAGGTATCTGAGATATGAGGATTATCGTATGTATATGTGTATGTGTATATGTATGTATATATGTTTGTAATATGTATATGTATGTATGTATATATGTGTGTATGTGTGTATCTTATATAGAAAGATAATCTCAAAAAAATTAATAAGATGTTGATTGGAGGGCCAGCAAGATGGCTCAGTGGGTAAAGGTGCCTACCACAAAACTGTGTTCAGTCCACAGACCCCTAATGGTGGATGGATTGAATAGACTCCTGAAAGTTGTCTTCTGATCTTCACATATGTGAAAAGTAACACACACACACACACACACACACACACACACACACACACACACACAAAATTAAATTAAGTTATAATAGTGATATTAAAGAATAAAGAACATAACATTAACTTTTACATCTTGACATGAAAAATGTAGATAGGCAGGATTCACTTCTGCTAAATATGAAGACATGTTTTGCTGTATGTGAATTATCAGATCATGGGATATGCATGCATGGGCTAATAGAATAGAACAGAGCACTCAGACACAGATGGTCATATGTGGGTATATAATATATGGCATGAGTGACACCACACAAGATAGGCTTCAAGTTCTCTAGATCCTATGTGAACACTGGCTGTTGATATTGCCCACATATTGCTTTTCAGCTTGGGCTACCCATCAAAACTAACTCCAGACAAAGAAAGAGTTAATTATTGTGGGAACTACAGGAGAATACCGTTGTGACCCCAAGGGATTGGAGGTTTTTCCTAACTGAACACATACATGCACACAAATGTATCCCCTCTGAAGGATGAATAAATCCTGTGTGCGTGTGAGGTGTCACACAGTTCACAGGCAGTGCAGGGTCTTTTGACATACTCAACTAAATAGCGCTTAGTAACTCTCATGTGAAAAGAATTTCTAAAATACAAAAGAGCAACTGACCTACTCAAACATGGGCAAAGAAAAAACACAAATGCTGTGCATTTGGAGCAACTGACACTAGGAAGTAGATGCTTCCATTATTTCAACTTGGGGTTTCCTAACTTGAGTTAACAGGAAAACAGATATCAGAAATGGCTACTGCCCACATGTGAGATCATCAGAGTGACTTATTGTTTTTATTTTGTCCCATACTCAGAGGGTGTAAAGTTGAGGAGAGCAACCTGGAACAAAGAAGCACAGGGCAATGGACACCCCTGTGCACCTCACCCCAGCTCTGAGAGGGAGTTGCTTTTGAAACATGAAGAGAAATAAACAGAAGCCTCCACATTCTCCTCAAACAGAGGTTGAAAAGAGTTAGGGGAAGGGCTCCAGAACCATGAGAACCAGTCTGCGCAGGCTTCCCACAGCCATTGCTTATCGTCACGAACAGGTGCAGGTGTGTATCGTTGGACTACAAGGCTCTGAGTGGGGAATTAAAAGAAAACATCCCTGGAAATGGGGAGGTGTATTGTGATTGACATTGATAGACCCGTGAAAAGACAAGGACTGTCCTGGAGTTGCACTTCAAAATAGGAGACAGTTGGCTAGCAAAGCACTGTCATGATTAAACTCAATAGGGGTGAGTTTCCTGGGAGTGGATTTCATACACTGGAAACACAGACACTTGTAAAATAAAACATCACATGTCTCCCTCTCTGTTTTTACTTGTGTTTCCTTATTTATACTTTTTTCTTCTGAGGATCCTATCGGTTACAGAACAGTGTGAATAAGTCCTTGTCAATGGATCTGAAGCAGGTTTGAATCATAGAATCAGATATTGGGTTGTACATGTAAGGGAAGAAGTATTTTATAAGATGAAGAAAGAGTTTGTTTGGAAAATATGGTTTGTGTGTGTATGTGCACATGTGTGTACAGATTTGTGTGTATATGTGTGTGTGTGCGTGTATGTGTGTGTGTGTGTGTATGTGTGTGTGTGTGTGTGTGTGTGCAGCTGCTTGCAGATGCCAGAAATGAATGTTTCCTCAATCACTGTACATCTTAGTTTTCGAGACAGGGTCTCTCACTGATTCTGCTAGGCTAGCTGGCCAGCCAGCTTTAGAGTTCAGCCTGTATCAGTTGCCCTACTAGAGGAATGACAGAAGGCCATGATCTGATCAAATGTTGGAGTAAATAGAAACCAGCTTGGATAGCAAGGTCAGTGGAGAGGTCAATGGAGCTAGACGGTAATTCTACCTTCTCTGTTGTAGTTATGAATTGGCTACAAGATGACCTAATATCTCCCTGGTGAAATATTAGAAGATAATGGCAAACCCATTTCTTTTCATTTAACGATATTATGCTTAGTTATCAAGCATTCCAAAGATAGCATGTAGAAATTGGCTCAATAACACAAATGCAACCAAGCTAATCTAATAGATCTGGGTTATGAGAGAAAAAGACTCCACCATGTTGGGCTGTAAGTGGTAGCTCTCCGCATCCCAAAGTGCATAGAGCAGGTCTGGTGGAGATAATGAGCATAGCTTCATGATTGTGAGATGTATACCATCCAACAGGAACCATATTTAATAGCATCCATACACATTCTAATGGCCTGAAGCTGCCATCTTGGAAGTGATAGCATTTTAAAACAAACTTGCGTGTGTGTGTGTGTGTGTGTGTGTGTGTGCGCGCGCGCGTTCTCGCGCGCATGTGTGTTTTGTATGTGTTTCTTTTGTATGTGTGGGAACTGAAGGGTCTGTAGCTTATCCTAAATTAAGACTAGTAATGAACAAATGTTTCTGTGTGCTTGGGCCCTGTAGAAGCTCTTGTCTATTCCTTTGCCCTTCATTTCCGGTATGTTCTCTTACAAAGAGTGAGCTTGAAGTAAGAAGTCAGGTCAGGAATAGTAGTCTGGAGAGACCTTCTGGAAAGAACACCTAAGGAATAGGAAGAGAGATGCTGGAAGGATAGCTAGGACAAGCGTGGCTTCCATCCCTTGGGAAGGAAGACCAGGTATCATTTTGGAATCACAAGATGAGACTACTTTGGCTTCCCATCCTCTCATCATGTCTTAGCATATAAAGGCAGAGAGTAAATCCTGCCCTCCAATTCCCATGGAGATTACCAGCAACTCATTGAAATAAAAAGCTTTGCCAGAAATCTCCCACCCACCACTCCAGAGGACGGACACGTAAGTCATCAGCATTAGGAGATTGCCACCCCCCTTTCCCACCTCATACTTGTATTTATAGCTCAAGAATGTGACCCGGTTATTGTTTTATATTCTGGATGTTAAGATTAGTGTTCCTTCTTGGAGGTAGATTAATTAGATGCCTTGGGGGAGGAATGGACTTGGATCTCTTCCCTGGGGGCCGGAAGTCAGCTTTTCAGAGATACATGGTTACTCTAAAGCTCTAATTGTTAGCGACGATGCAATTTTATAAGTGACCGCCTTCCTTTCCTCCTTCCACATGGAGTTACAAAGGACTGGGCAAAGATTGGGCAAAGAAAAACGGTCAGTGTCTCAGACCATTGGCAGGTTTCATCTCCCTTTTGGTAAAGAACACTTCATCTTTGCTGGGTAGGCTGGGGGTAATGGGCTTTCGGCACCATTTTTAGAAATATCCCTTCACCCCTTTGGTGGGTCTCTCTTCAATTGCAGCTATATTTCATCTTCCTAGAGGTCTGCTAAATGTAGCTTCAAGTAGCTTTCTCTGGTCGAGTGTTGCTTGAGCCATTATCATCCATTTTTCAATAAAGCTGTGGGTGAAAGTGCCATTGATTCTCTTTTTCACCAGGAAGGACTATTAGCTTTTTATCCTCAACATATTATCTCCCTGCTTGACTGATAAAACTGTCACACGAAGGGAAAGGTCAGGAATTATCGAGTGGGTGCTCATTTAATTCATTCCTTACCCCCTTCTCCCAACAAATGTACTGAGGATGTTACAGAAAATTTGTGTTTATGTGATGAGAATAGACAGGAGATAAATGGGCAGAGTCCTCTTGTGGATTAATGACTTCCGTGCATAGCTGGGAGACACCTGAGAGTTCTTGAGCGTCTTCATTTATAACATACCGTTTCGCCGTATTTCATTTCCTCCCTTTGATAGAAAGAGCTCTCCTATGGCAGTTAGAGTAGCATGAGGTTGGCTTCAGGGGTTAAAATTCCCAGCTATGGGAGGGCAAGGGCGACTAGGAAGAGACAGGTGGCTCCTGTGGCAGAAGAAAGATGTGGCTGTTCTTAATACTCAGTGTACTTGATGAGGCCATAATTACTGTGAATTGCTTCTAATTATATTTTCTTTTCCATGCAATGTTAATTAATGCAGTGATGAAGACGATCATAACAGAAAAGGTATGTTAGACCCTCAGTGGGGAAGCAATCCCTCAGCAGAGGCAACAAAGATAATTAGCAGGGCTCAAGGACCCCCGCCGTTCTCTCATGCTTTCTGTGACTTGTATTGTCCCCTCCATCCTTCAGACAGTCTGATGAGTTGGATAATGTGGTTCCTTCACCAATGTCACTCTCATTCCCTAATCCAGGATACAGCCTTACTTTACACCAGGAAAGAGCACTTCCTTAGTTACCAGAAATCTAGATTATGAGGTTCCATCCTACCACCGCATAGGGATACATCATACAAAATGACTTCTCTGCAGTTCACTATATACATAAGGAAAGGAGGCAGAACAGTTATTACTCCAAGAAATGACATGGTGTCTCAGGTTAAAAACTTTGAGCTCATCCTTACCCCTGCCTTGCTATCCACCATTGCTATTCAGTTTGGTTAGTAAGATATCATGGCTTATATACACTAAATGCCTTTTTGAATCTGTCATCAACTGGCTTTTGTTGTTGTTCTCTTTTCTGGTGGTGGTAGTGGTGGTGGTGGTGGTGGTGTGTGTTTCTGCCTGCCTGCCTGTCTGTCTGTCTGTCTGTCTGTCTGTCTGTCTGTCTGTGTATACATGTAATGTGTTTTTGTGTGTGCTTTTCCTTAGACCAGACCATTACCACCTCTGATCTGAACTACTTAAATGGCTTTCTTACTGACTTTTCCTGTGTTAGTCTTGTGCCCTTCTATGAATTGCTTACTTCATCAACACTACATACATTCCTTCCAGTTGCATTACATGATCCAAGCTGTTATGTACCCTCTTAGTGTAAATGTAAGGATTATAGTTAAAGTATCAGTGACTTTTTACCACATGTAAAACTTTTCACAATCTATTGCTTACAATGCTAACATTTCAATTCTTTCCATTTAATTAAATTCATTGGGCTTGCTGATTCTGCCACACGTGCCTGTTCTTGGGCCCGTA
Organism: Mus pahari; assembly: GCF_900095145.1. Lineage (NCBI taxonomy): Eukaryota > Metazoa > Chordata > Mammalia > Rodentia > Muridae > Mus > Mus pahari. The sequence goes on along the minus strand of NC_034599.1, from coordinate 106,241,279 downwards.
GAGTAATTAAAGGTGTTTCTTGCATCTCTCTTCTGAACCCCAGCGGAGGCAGCTGAGCGCTCCGGAGGACTCTCCACACCACAGATCCTCAGGATCATGGATGAGTGGAACACAATCAATTCCAGAGAATCCAGCAGGGGCTTGTGCCAGCAGGAACAGGGACAAAGGAACACTGCCCGCCCAGAGGCGGGGTTCTAGTCCGGTCGCGGCCACCCCTGCCATCTCTCTTCTGAACCCCAGCAGAGACAGCTGAGTGCTCGGGAGACTCTCCACACCACAGGGCCTTGAGATCATGGGTCCTCTGGATCACGCCGGGAGAGTGGGCCTACAGGGCTCTGACCCCAGGACTCAGAAGGAGGATCAGAGCTCCAGACTTCTGGACACCTGCCTTGCAAGAGGAGAGCTTTCCTGCAGAGGCTGCTCTGACCAAGGGGACGCAGGGGAAGTGTTGGATTCCCAGGAGTGCTGACAGGGACTAACAGAATCACAGGAGGATCAAACTCCAGCCAGAGACAGCTTGAAAATTAACACCAGAGATTTCCATATGGCGAAAGGCAAATGTAAGAATCTTACTAACAGAAACCAAGAACACGGGGCACCATCAGAACCTAGTATGCCCACCACAGCGAGTCCTGGATACCCCAACACACCCAAAAAGCAAGATATGGATTTAAAATCATNTCTCATGGTGGTGGTAGAAGATTTGAAGAAGGACATTAATATCTCACTCAAAGAAATGGAGGAGAACAATGCTAAACAAGTAGAAGCCCTTAAAGAGGAAGCACAAAAATCCTTCAAGGAATTACAGGAGACCACTGTTAAACAGGAAGAAGTCCTTAAAGAACTACAGGCAAACACTACTAAACAGGTAGAAGAAACACAAAAATCTCTTAAAGAATTTCAGGAAAACACTGCTAAACAGCTAGAAGAAACTCAAAATTTTCTTAAAGAATTACAGGATGACACTGCTAAACAGCTAGAAGAAACACAAAAATCCCTTAAAGAATTATAGGAAAACACTGCTAAACAGCTAGAAGAAACACAAAAATCCCTTAAAAAATTACAGGAAAACACAACCAAACAGGGGATGGAATTGAATAAAACCATTAAGGATCTGCAAAAGGAAGAAGAAACAATTAAGACAACACAAATGGAGACAACTGTGGAGATATAAACCCTAGGAAAGAAATCAGGAACCATAGATATGAGCATCAGCAACAGAATACAAGAGATGGAAGAGAGAATCTCAGGTACAGAAGATTCCATGGGGAACATGGACACAACAATCAAAGAAAATGCAAAAGACAAAAAGATCCTAACTCAAAACATCCAGGAAATCCAGGACACAATGAGAAGACCAAACCTACGGATAATAGGAGTAGATGACAATGAAGATTTTCAACTTAAAGGGCCAACAAATATCTTAAAAAAAAAA
>NC_034599.1:106238677-106239833 GCF_900095145.1 Mus pahari | reverse complement strand
AAGATCTCAAAAAATGGAAAGAACTCCCATGCTCATGGATTGGCAGGATCAANANAGTAAAAATGGCTATCCTGCCAAAAGCAATCTACAGATTCAATGCAATCCCCATCAAAATTCCAACTTAATTCTTCACTGAATTAGAAAGGGCAATTTGCAAATTCATCTGGAATAATAATAAATAACCTAGGATAGCAAAATCTATTCTTAACAATAAAAGAACCTCTGGGGGAATCACCATGCCTGAACTCAAGTTGTAATACAGAGTAATTGTGATAAAAACTGCATGGTACTGGTACAGTGACAGACAGGTAAATCAATGGAATAGANTTGAAGAACCAAAAATGAACCCACACACCTATGGTTACCGGATCTTTGATAAAGGAGCTAAAACCATCCAGTGGATAAAAGACAGGATTTTCTTTCTTTTTTGGTTTTTCAAGACAGGTTTATCTGTATAGCTCTGGCTGTCCTGGAACTCACTTTGTAGACAAAGCTGGCCTCAAACTCAGAAATCTGCCTGCTTCTGCCTCCTGAGTGCTGGGATTAAAGCATGCCCGTCTGGCCCAAGACAGCATTTTAAACAAATGGTGCTGGCAATACTGGCTGTTAGCATGCAGAAGAATACAAATTGATCCATTCTTATGCCCTGTACAAAGCTTAAGTCTAAGTGGATCAAAGAACTCCACATAAAACCAGAGACACTGAAATTGATAGAGGAGAAAGTGGGGAAAAGCCTTAAAGAAATGGGCACAGGGGGAAAATTCCTTAACAGAATAGCAATGGCCTGTGCTGTAAGATCAAGAATCAACAAATGGAACCTCATAAAATTGCAAAGCTTCTGTAAGGCAAAAGATACTGTCAATAAGACAAAGAGGCCACCAACAGATTGGGAAAGAATTTTTACCAATCCTAAATCTGATAGGGGACTAATATCTAATATATACAAAGAGCCCTAGAAGCTGAACTCCAAAAATTCAAATAACCCCATTAAAAATGGAGTACAGAGCTAAACAAGGAATTCTCAACTGAGGAATACTGAAGGGCCGAGGAGCACTTGAAAAAATGTTCAACATCNTTAATCATCAGGGAAATGCAAATCAAAACAACCCTGAGATTTCACCTCTTACCAGTCAGAATGGTTAAGATCAAAAATTCA
>NC_034599.1:106230339-106237312 GCF_900095145.1 Mus pahari | reverse complement strand
TTCTTCTTCTTCTTCTTCTTCTTCTTCTTCTTCTTCTTCTTCTTCTTCTTCTTCTTCTTCTTCTTCTTCTTCTTCTTCCTCTTCCTCCTCCTTCTCCTCCTCCCCCTCCTCCTCTCCCTCCTCCTCCTCTCCCTCCTCTTTTAGATAGATCCCTCTATTAGGTAACTCTGTCTTAGAATCTGTTGTGCAAACCAAGCTGGTCTCAGATGCACTGAGATCCTACCTCTGGGATCCCATGTGCTCGGATTAAAGGTGTATACCACCATGCCTAGCCTCTGTTCTTTTTTCATCTTTCATTATCTCTATAACTTTACAAGTTTCTATTATGATTATTATATTATAGTGGGAGTATTTTATTCACGCATAAATAAAGTACACCCTCTAGATGAGAGAGACTTTCTGTATCCACTTTGTGTATTCTGTGACTGGGACAGTGTGGGGTGTAAGCGATGCATAACAAAGCGATGAGCACCCAATTAGAATAGTTACATGTGTCTTGTAGCTCACAGTCCACAGGAGATATTCAGTGATGCCAATTACCCCTCTTTTTAAATTTCTTAATGTTAGTAACCTAGTCTCCCTCTCCTTCTCGCTCTTCCTCTCCCTCCCTACTTGCAGTTTCTATGCTCATGTGTAATCAGAAAATTGCCTTGGCATATATGTGCTCCAGCAAAACTTAAGGAAAAATAATTTCCATGACAAACCACAGCCCAGCTCGTCCATAGAAGACAGCAAAAATCAAGAGTCCGATCCTAAGGGCCATAGCTCTTTGTGTCTCCATCTGCATCCTCTACCTTGCACTTTGATGAGCCCCTTGGATCCCACGGGAAGAACCTGTAAGTGCTTCCTGTTTCTAGGATGGTCTCCCCAGCTCTTTCCAGCCAGCTTCTTCTAATTAGAACTGCTATTAAAGCCCCCTTCCTGTAGGACAAAGCCCAGTTACACGAAGGTGTTGTTGCCTCCTTTTCTCTGTTCTTCCTCTCCTCCAAACCATGCTGTGAACTCTGACACAAGCTTCTGCCCATGTCCCTTAGAGATTTCTCAGGTGAAGCCTTGAGGGTTACCTACCTCCATGCTCCAGTACTCTGTACAATGCAGATATGCAGTAATATTCGCAAGAGCTAGCATCATGGACATGCCACTGAAGGAGGGCTTTCCCAGTTTTTTTCCCCTCCAGTTTTTGTGTATATGTGTTCTATAAGTATGTATGCAAGGCACAGAGTTTTTGTGTATATGTGTTCTATAAGTATGTACACAGGCACAGAGTTTTGCTTACATATGAATACATGTATACAGGTGTGCACATGTGTGCACATGCATGTGGAGGCGCTCTGAAACTTTTGGGAACTCATCCTTGATTAACTTTTCACTCAATTCACTGAGGCAGGATGCCAATCAAACTCGGAGATCACCATGCATCTAGGCTTGCCCTACTCCAGAGATTTCCTGACCTTTTGTCCAAGGCTGGGATTACAGGTGGGCTGCTAAGCTCACCTGAAATTCATTGGCTTGGGATTCTGGGGGATCTGAACTCCTGTCCTCATGTTTGTGTGCAAGTGCCTCGTTGATGAACTATTTCGACCTCTCTCCTCCAAACAGAATAGGTGTAGAGCATGTCTCCCGAGCCACCCAGAGTATGGTAGAAATCATTGCCTTCTATGTTCTGAACAGTCCTTGCCTGTTGTTCAGGAGGGAGTAGAGGCAGATGCAGTGACCATCACTGATGTTTTGCCCCACCTTGGCTAATGAAGGATAAGTAAGGCATGAAAGACTCAGTAGAGAAGGAGTCAGAGATACAAGCCCCAAGCACAGATCTCCCTGTCTACCTACAAGCAATTCCATCAGATGTCTCTCTGGCTCCTTCTGTCCTCTCATTAAAATCTGCAAAGATTACAGGAAGTTAACCGACACTGAGCTGACACTCGACTTTCACCTTTTGAAAAAGATGCCCAAGTTCTAATTATCTTTTGCCCGAATGTGAGTCAGAGTTCACCTGTCTGCTGGGAACAGCCTGTCCACTAATCTCTTAGACGCCCCCAAACACCGGGCTTTCTTCTTGTTTTCAGAGTGTTGTAACACTTAAGAAAACTTCTCTGGCTTAAAAGGTTTACAGTGCGTCAAGATGGCAGGCTAAAAATAACCGAGATGCCCCTGCCGTCCGTCCCAGTTATTAAATGATGGCCTGGCAGTTAAAACCTGCAGGCAGTGCCTTAGGCAGACTGAGCCCAACACCTCATCATTATCCCTCCTGGAAACCCTTGGCTCGACTGAATCTGCAGCCATTAGCTGGAATGGAAAGGTTTTGACCTGTCATTTAAACAAGAAAAGTCAAGCAAACCAAGTTCGTCATCACAGGGACTTTCTTTTTAAACTGTTAGGAGAAATCACGGCTTCTTTCATTTATAAAGGAGTGGTGGGGGAGCATCTTGCAGCTTCCCTGCCTATGGCATCTTCCCTCTGTTGGCAGCAATTTGTTCGAGGATTCTTCTACATTTGAGCATCATAGCAGCTCTCTGTGTCTTAGCTCTGGCTGCTGTGGGAGGGGCCACTGAAGTAGAAGTGGACTTGTCTGGAGGAGGCCAGTTCTGGCCCCTCCCAGCTGTGTAAGCTTGAGCCCTTTCTCTCTCTCTCTCTCTCTCTCTCTCTCTCTCTCTCTCTCTCTCTCTCTCTCTCTCTCTCTCTNTCTCTCTCTCNCTCTGTGTGTGTGTGTGAGTGTGTGTGTGTGGTGTATATGATGTGTGTAGTGTGTGGTATGTGTATCTGTGTTGTAGTGTGTATGGGTGTGTATGGTATGTGTGTAGTGGTGTGTATATAGAGTGTGTATGGTATTGTGTAGTGTGTAGTGTGTGTATGTGTGGTATACTGTGTGAGGGTGTATATGGCATGTGTGTAGTAGTGTGTTTATAGTATGTGTATGTGTATGATATGTGTGTAGTGTGTGGTATGTGTATGTTTTGTAGTGTGTGTGTAGTGTAGTGTATGTATGTGTGTGATGTATGTTGTGTATGTGTATAGTATGTGTATATGTAATGTGTGTGTGTGGTATGTGTGCAGTGTATATGTTGTATATGAGTGTGGTGTGTGCATGTCATGTGTGTGGGAGGGTGTATATGCATGGTGTGTAGTGTGTGTGTGGTGCATGTGTGTGTTCCTATGACAGTTTTATACAGTGTACTTTGATATTTTCCTTTTTCCAACTCCGTCCATATTGACCCAGTCCCTCTCATCCTCTCTCTCATTCTCTCTCTCTCTCTCTCTCTCTCTCTCTCTCTCTCTCTCTCTCTCTCCCCAAAATCAGGGGGAAAAAAGAAACAAAAAAGAAAATCAAAAATTCCACAAAAATACCACTGAGTTTGTCTTGACTTGACCAACTATTCCTGGGCGCGGGGCCTGTCTAGAGTGTGATTGATACACCCAGTTCTAGAGCCTTGGAGAAAACTGAGTCTCCCTTTACCTATGGCTATTAATTGCACAGAGTTAGGGCCAGGACCTTGTATCCATGTCCCCCACTCAGTACTGGGATCCTACCTAGCTTGAAAGTGTGCAGGTCTTGTGCATGTTACTACAGTCTCTGCGAGGTCATATGCGCATACCACTTCTGAAACTCGCTCTTTTCATCCATCATCCTTCTTAGCATCTTCCTGCCTCCTCTTCTGCATAGATCCCACAGCCTTGAGGAGAGGAGTTTGATGAAGATACCCCATTAAATGACATATCACTTTACTCTACTTATAGATTAGTGCTTTGTTTAACCCACATCAGAGAAGCTTTTTCTTGCAATAGATGGGGAAGTTAACACAGAGATTGACAACTGGAGTTGTGTAACAGATAGACTCTTAGTGTCCAGGAACCCAACAGCTGGCGAGACTGACTGACCACCAAGCTCCAGGGATCCACCTACTTCTTTTTTCTTTTTTCTTCACCCTGAGATTTCAAGTGCATCAACATGTCTTGCTTTTTTTTTTTTCCATACAGGTTCTGGGTATAGATTTCCAGTTCTTTAGCTGGCAAACTCATATTCATTGACTAAGTGCTTATTGACAGAGCTACCACATAAGCTCCTGTTTATTAGAAAAGTAAAGATAATAGTCTGTATGTCACAGCTGGGTTGTGCAAAAAGTCCATCATATAACATATATGCAGATGTAAAAATTGCCTGGGAGACAGAAAATTATATGTTTCTCTTACTACAAAACTATCTCTTACAATTGTTCTCACTTTGCTATCTGTTTGCATACATTCAATTCCAAGAATAACCTAAGAGATCAGACCCATCTTCAGCTCTAAGTACAGTGGAGACACCCATGGGTTAGAGGAAGAGCTAATATCAACACTTTTGTTTTAGAAGGAAGAAAACAGAGGCCACCTATCAGGAAGATTCTTTTCCAAAGTTAAGATTCTTGCTTCTTGGGTCACATCATACTTTCCTAGGTGTGGGAACAGTACTTGAGCATAGACCATATATCAGTGAGATAAGATCTATGGTTTGGAAATTAGGCCAGTTGATAGAATTTAAGAGAGAGAGAGAGAGAGAGAGAGAGAGAGAGAGAGAGATTGACTATTATACTTAAGAAGCATATTAGACGTAATCTAAGTGCTGTAGAGTCAAACTTTACAGAGAATCTGTGGGAAGTTAGTAAACACTCTTCCTCTTTAACATGCAAACAGGGAAACAGAAGGCATCCTGAGAGCTGACACCTAAAATTAACCTCTGACCTCTACACATGTATACATGTGTACCTGTAAACACAAGAACACACACATGTATCTTTAAAGTTTATAGTACTCTAGGGTGATCCAGACATGTATCTCTATAAACACCTTGTATGAGCCCTGTGGCTTCTTTTCAGGCTCCCCAGATAACCACTCCCACCAAGCCTTGCTTGGAGACTCTGAACTCCTGAGTCTCAGGGGAAGCAATGGTTGCCATAGTTGCCAAAACCACATCTAGTTTCTATTGGACTCCATGTTAATTTGCTCACTTTTGAAAAGCAGTTTTAGATTTCTGCTTTTGGCCAAGATGGAGTAACAGAGACTGGACTTACTATCTTGTGGGAAAGAACCAACAGAATGACAAAAGATGTACTTTCAAGTTTCTTGATATTAAGCAAGAAAAGCCAGTGATCCCCAAGGGACTAAACAATAATTCTCAGCAAGCCCAAAACTATGAGGAAACCTCCCCCAATGTGAAAGAGGTACTCTCAAAAAATTCACAGCTATCATTGTACTTAATAGTGCAATACACAAAATTTCCCCCTTGGGCAGGTCCAAGCAAGGGCATCTGCTCTCAACAGTCTCATTCAATATTATACTATAGGTCCTTGCCAGTGTGATGTACCAGGAAAGGAAGAAATAAAACTGCTCTAAATACATCATCACCATCATCATTATTATTGTTGTTGTTATTATTATTTCTCTCTCTCTCTCTCTCTCTCTCTCTCTCTCTCTCTCTCTTTCTATCTGTGTGTGCATGTATGTGTGCCAGCATGTTGTGTGAGATTTTTCCCAAGGAGACAGGTCACACACACACATCCACTTACTCAAGGATAGTGAGCCCATAGATAATGATTTTACCAAAGTCCACCTTGATGAACTAATGAAATCTTTAGGGAGTAACTTACAGCGCTGTGGGTGAGGTGTTTCTTAGAAGAGGACAATGATGCTGTGTCACCACAAAACCCGTCCCAGCTCAAGTTGTGAAAGCTTCAAGTCTAGAGCCCCCTGAACCATTGGCAGGCAGCTTAAAGGGTTCCAGACTCTCTCTGGGCAATTTTGGTGGTCAGAGGCTCTGCTCCATACCAAGCAGTTGTTTAAAGCCTCTGTAACCTTGGGGGCGAGGTAAGTCCTTCATAATCATGCAGATTTCAGATCTCCTAGACAGGCCACTTGTTTATTCTTCAAGTATCATGAGCCTCCCCACCTGAAGCCTCCTGGAGGGAAGGTTCCCATTCAGAGAAAAGGACTCTACAGGAATGGGCATGTGAGTGTGGGCCAAGACAGCTTTGGGTTACTGTAGAAGATGGAAGACATGCTTTAGGAGTCAGATTTCTCTTTTCTCCTGAGTTCCAGAAATCAAACTCAAGTTATCAGGGCATCAATTCAAGCATTTGGACCCACTGTGCCATATCACCTGCCCTAAAAACCGTCTTTATGTGCATACAACAAGATGCCTGCATAGAGAAACCAACAGAATACACAAAAGAGCTACAACAAAACTGGTAAGTGCAGTAATATTGCAAGGTAAGGCCCATGTAAAATAGTATGTAGGTGTCCTAGAAATTCATAATGTGAAATTAAAATAAAAATAGTATCATTTACAATAAAATCACCAGTACCAGGTACTTAAGCATAGATGCTATAAAACTATGAATAGATTAGATACTGAAAGCTGGCAAACATGACTCCGCTATAAGAATCATAAGCGATATAAAAACTGACCTGCTTGGTTGTTTGCTTCCACTGTGGTTATTACCTGAGCACCTGATGCATGATGACCAGGCTGTTGCTGATGTTAGGAAAATCTCATGTTCACAGTCGCATCCTGGAGGACCTGGAATGGCAAATACAGAAACTTTGGTGCCCGGTATCCAGTGTACTTGTTCATCTCTCTAGATACTCTGTGATGAGCTTCTCTAAGAAGTCACTCTGAGGATCCTCAGCACAAATGGGAATCCTTTGCATGGGTACACATGCCAGCATCAGACTTCCTCTAGATTGCAGACTGACCTCTTCCTTGTGATGGCTACTCCCAAGAGATTTCCTCTTCCCCTTAGTCATTAGTTTTTGACAATTTGACAACTTCTTTTTTTCTCTTTTTTTTGGTCCTTTTTTTATTTGATATTTTCTTTATTTGCATTTCAAATGCTATCCCGAAAGTTCCCCATACCCTCCCCTGCCCCTGCTCCCCTACCCACCCACTCCCACTTCTTGGCCCTGGCCTTCCCCTGTGCTGGGTCATATAAAGTTTGCAAGA
>NC_034599.1:106214190-106228174 GCF_900095145.1 Mus pahari | reverse complement strand
CAAATAATGATATTTTGACTTCTTCCTTTCCAGTTTGTTTCCCTGTGATCTCCTTTTGTTGTGGGATTGCTCTGGCTAGGACTTCAAGTACTATATTGAATATTTAGGGAGACAGTGGGCAGCCTTGCCTAGTCCCAGATTTTAGTGGGATTGCTTCCAGCTTCTCTCCATTTACTTTGATGTTTGCTACTGGTTTGCTATAGATTGCTTTTATTATGTTTAGGTAGGGACCTTGAATTCCTAATCTTTCCAAGACTTTTATCATGAAGGAGTGTTGGATTTTGTCAAATGCTTTCTCAGCATCTATCGTGATGATCATGTGGTTTTTGTCTTTGAGTTTGTTTATGTAGTGGATTACATTGATGGATTTCCTTATATTATATTCATCCCTGCATCCCTGGGATGAAGCCTACTTGGTCATGATGGATGATCATTTTGATGTGTTCTTGGATTTGGTTTTCGAGGATTTTATTGAGTATTTTGCATCGATATTTTCTTTCTTTTTTTATTGGATATTTTCTTTATCTACATTTCAAGTATTATCCTCTTTCCCAGTTTCCCTCTCCCAGAAATCCCCTATCCCATCCCCCATCTCTGCTTCTATGAGGGTGTTCCTGCACCCACTCACCCACCCTTCCTGCCTCCCTGTACTTGATTCCCCTACACTGGGGCATCTATTGAGCCTTCATAGGACCAAGGACCTCTCCTTCCATTGATGCATGACAAGGCCATCCTCTGCTACACATATGCATCTGGTGCCATGTGCACTCCTTGGTTGGTGGCTTAGTCCCTGGGAGCTCTCAGGGGTCTGGTTGGTTGGTATTGTTGTTCTTCCTATGTGGTTGCAAACCCCTTCAGCTCCTTCAGTCCTTTCTCTAACTCTTCGATTGGAGAATCCTCATACTCAGTCCAATGGTTGACTGCCATCATCCACCTCTGTATCTGTAAGGCTCTGGCAGGGCCTTTCAGGAGATAGCTATATCAAGCTCCTTTCAGCAAGCATTTCTTGGTATCCACAACAGTGTCGGGGATTGATGACTGTATATGGGATGAATCTCCAGATGGGACAATCTCTGGATGGTCCTTCCTTCCTTGTCTGCTCTACACTTTGTCTTCATATTTGCTCTGGCGAGTATTTTGTTCCCCCTTCTAAGAAGGATTGAAGCACCCATACTTGGGTCTTCCTTCTTCTTGAGCTTCATATTGTCTGTGAATTGTATCTTGGGTATTCAGAGCTTTTGGGCTAATATCCTCTTAGCAGTGAGTGCATATCATGTGTGTTCTTTTGTGATTGAGTTACCTCACTCAGGATGATATTTTCTAGTTCCATCCATTTGCCTAAGAATTTCATGAATTCATTGTTTTTAGTAGCTGAGTAGTACTTCATAGGGTAAAGGTACCACATTTTCTGTATCCATTCCTCTGTTGAAGGATATCTGGGTTCTCTCCAGCTTCTGGTTCTTATAAATAAGGCTTCTATGGATATAGTGGAGCATGTATCTTTGTTATGTGTTGGATAATCTTTTGGGTATATGCCCAGGAGTGGTATAGCTGGGTCCTCAGGCAATACTATGTCCAATTTTCTGAGGAACCTTCAGACTGATTTCCAGACTGGTTGTGCCAGCTTGCAGTCTCACTAACAATGAAGGAATGTTCCTCTTTCTCCACACAGCTTCTAAGTCCCTACCATGTGATCTTATCTATTCTAGTTTGGGATTTGTTACATATATTATCTCATTTAATGCATGTCCTATGACATCCCATCAGTATATCTTTTAATATTTTTATTAGTTTACTGTTTATGTATATGAGTATTTTGCTGCATGTGTGTCTGTGTAGCATGTGAGCACATTGCTTACAGAGGTAAGAAAAGGGTGTTAGAGCCCCTGGAACTGGAGGTACAGATGGTTGTGAGCTGCCCTCTTGGTTCCTGGGAATTGAACCTTGGTCTTCTGCAAGAGCAACCAGTGCTCTCTCTTAACTGCTGATCCATCCCTCCATCTCTCCATCTAGGTACCTTCATTTTATTAGCAGAAACAAACAAACAAAACCCCAGAAGTTCCATGTTTAATATCTGCCTCTCTCTTTGTGTATGTGTATTTATCTGTCTGTATTTTTTTTTTCTGTGTGTATGTTTGCCATACTGGGGATGGATCTCAGGGCCTTTTTTATTCTAGACAAGCAGCCTACTGCTGATCTCCATCTCAGCTTTTGTGTGAGCTGTATGACAAACAAGTTCTTTAGTATATTAGGGGTAATTTTCCTTAGGTACTTTCCCTGTGGTTAATTAAAAAGTAGGAAGACAGTCATTACTATTCTCCAAAATCCTTTCAGAATGCGTATTCCCTTTAGTACTTGTCTTATAAAAAATAGCCCGCAAATGGATCAAATAGAATGATGCTCTGTGAGTCAAATGTAGGCCTTGGACAAAGCGTTATATTTTATTAATATCTCAAAAAAATTTTGCTTCCTAAACAAAGTGAAAGCAACCAGACAGACTAGGCCATAACTACAAAACACGTGCTTGTCTCTGGAATGTTGTGACTTCCTATCTGATTCTATATTCTACTAAACAATCTCAAAATGTACTTCAGAGGATGAGACATGTACTAGCATTTAGATTTACAAACCTACAATGTGATACTAGCTGGATAAAGAGCTTTGCCCTTTGTAAAAACCCAACTCAACATGGAATGTAGTAATTTCCCCTTTCAATAATCTCAACACTATGAACAGGAAATAAATGCTAATCGTTGAAATTCATTCAATTTAATTTACTCACACTGAAAAATCTACTTCTTAGAAAGGCACCATTATCTTCATAATCAAGTATATTTGAAGCTGTCAATCAGACTGAAGACTGAATGCTGCCATAGGTTCGAATAGTTTGTTTGGAAAAGTGAAGTTGTGTTCGTTTCAACACTGATTAAACATTTCATGAAAAAGGCAAAGGCACTTTCTGAGACAGAGTAGAGAGCTCTATTGTGGAATATACTAAGAGTAAGAGGGGTGCAAGCTTGGAAGCAGCCATTGTTCTGTGAGCTATAGAACACAAGAAGCACAAGTTTGCACTGTGTGGTTTTGGAGGGAAAATCTGACCCAGGATGGGTAGAATCAGAGAGGTTTCGTGGGAAATATTGACAAGGAAAAAAAAATAGTAGAAGACATTTGAGATGAAGTATGGAACATGGGAAATGAGTGTTCATGGCATTTGTGGTATTGATTATATCAGTAATTAGAGAATGTCTGACATTGAAGACTGACACTTTTATAAGGAGTTTACAAGTTACCATGGAACTACCTGCTAGTGCTCGGCAGGGCTGGTAAATCAAAATGAGTGGATGCACACGAAGGGCCTACCACATGAACAGGTATATGTACTCAGAAATGACAAAGCATCTTCTCTGAATAGCATGACCTGTATCGTAGCATAGCCTATATGTCATCATTTTATGTCAAACTCTGGGAAAATTGCCATGTCTTACAGTGAATACCCATACCCATACTTGTGGATGGTGTATGTATGGAACGATCTTAGACCAATTTGACACTTTTTGACAAATCCTTAATTCATCATATATAACTTAAGCTTGGTCCATACTCTACAACCAATCTGAAAAGGCCACTGAATCTCCACTTCACTCTATTCTATGCCCCTACCTTGTTCTGAACCTTACCTGCTTTATATGAGACTTGTACACAATCTCATAATAAGGCACCAATTGTACACTCCTTTTTTGTCCTGATTTTATATATATATATATATATATATATATATATATATATATATATATATATATATATCAGAAACCTGCAGAGAAGTTTCTCTGACACTTTGTAAATTTCTCTAAGGCAGAGGCTCTCACAGTGGAGTGCTGGGGTCCTGGAGGGCATGTTAGATCTGCATTAGAAGCCATGGCCTGGGTTTTCCTGCTGACACTCTGGTGCTTAACAAAGCTCAAGAATCAGGACTCCACACTTGATTCTCTTGCTCTCGATTCCGTTGTGGATTCTCTTCCTATTAACACAAGCTGCAGTATTCTCAGCTTTTGTGGACTGCTTACCCAGTTCTGTGTGCCTGGGCTTCGTGATCTTCTATCATTAGTGTACAGCCCATACACACCCCTGCTTCAGCTAAAGGTACTCTCTTCTAGTGTTTTCTGTTATATTTGTGCTTGGTGTAGGAAAATGGTTTGGAGAGAAAACTCAAGTACCAAGGCTGAAAAAGAGACATAAAGGCTCTACAGGGAAGGTATAGCTATGCAAAGCATCTTGAAGTTTATCATTAAAAAATCATGCGAATTCACAGAAGTATTTTAAGGAGGAAAATACTCATAATTAAAAAGGAATTTCTGAAAATTCATCCCAGGTGTTATGTGAGCCTGTGCAAAACCATGTATAATTACAAGTATAATTATATTGTCCTATCCTTGAAAGAAGAGATCTTGTGGAATTTGATTTCAAGTCAGTGTGAGGCTTTGGTTGGTGCAATTTCTATGCATTGGAACCTCAAGGAACATGTGTAGACCATTTGCTTCCCAGTTCTTTTCCCCAACTGGTTAATGGTGCCAATTAGCATTTCCAGCTCTTTATCATTTCTGGGATACTCAAGATCCTTTAAGACATAGCATTGGATCTCTGCCCCACTATGTGGTTATTCTCCAAGTGTCCATGCTTCAAATGATAAAGCCTCCAGATCCTGATTTAATAGTACTTACATGAAGGTTGTGCCTTTTTATTCTGTAACTGTGACAAATGACATCACCAGAAGCAACTTGGGGAGGCGAGGGTTTCTTTGGCTTACCATTCCAGGTGACAGTACATTATTAAGAGACATCAAGGTATGAAGTCAGGCCAGACAAGCCTGCGAGCTGTTCTAAAGAGCATTGCTTTTGACCCAGCGACTCACTTAGAGACAAGGTAGTGTGGGAGAACACAGGAGGGTGCTGATCCTAGACAGCAGGCAGGAACAAGTGTGTGTGTGTGTGTGTGTGTGTGTGTGTGTGTGTGTGTAGCAGAGAGACCAAGGTTTATTTCAAAAACTTCACCTCAATAAATACCTGGGCTGTCAGATGATCTATCTTAACCCTTAAGCTAATCTAGCTACCTCCCAATCTCTCTCTCTCTCTCTCTCTCTCTCTCTCTCTCTCTCTCTCTCTCTCTCTCTTGCCTAGTCATTGGGTCATCAGTATTTATTGAGAAGTCAAAGAATAAATGGTAAGAATTGTTTACAAACACTTGAGACAGGGTATTCTTGACATAAGCATGACAATGTCATGTTTGGATTGAAATAGGATATAGGGGCAGAGAAGTCATCATTGGAAAACCTTTACATTGTACACAAAACCGTTATGCCTATTGGCTGGCTTGTACTCAGTCAGCTTTCTTATATATTTAGGACTATCATTTTAGGGAATGGAGTTCTCCACAATGGATTGGGCCCCTCCATACCAGCTAAAACAATAAAAATATCTGCCCCATTTCACAGGACACTCCCATAAGTCAAGCTGATGTGGGCAATATCTCAATTGAGACTCCCTTTCTCAAGGGGACTCTAGGCTGCGTCAGGTTGACAGCTAAAGCTAACTAGGGTAGAAGTCTAAGCATTTGTCACAAAGCAGAGTGTAGCAAAGTTGGGACATAGCAACTGCCACACTCTCTCTTCTACTTATAGTGGGAAGCTCAGCAACTTTTAGTTTATTCCAGCCCTTCCTTCTCTTAAGACTTCTACTATATATGAGTTCAAATTGTCCTCAGAATTCAGCATAGCTCCATTATAAATTTAGTTGTAGTGAATTTTCTATTTAATTTCCACACATGTTTCCACACATTTTATCCTGTAGTGGTAAATCTTAGAGTGCTCTAGTGGAATGACACAGGAGACAAACCATTGAGAAGGTCTGTGAGGAAGTTTCTAGATCTGGTTAGTTGAGCTATGAAGATTCACCTTAAATGCAAGCAGCATCCTTCTACGGGATGCAATCTTAACTTACTTAGGAGACTTCTATACTTAACTTTCAGTTGGATGCCATTCATTAGAACATAATATATGGCCAGTGAGAATTTGGGCTCTGCCTGTCTACCTGTGCAGCCTGGATCACAAGGATATAAGCTCTTCTGTTTAACAACTGCCCTTGCTTGCTTTCCATTGCTGTAATAAAGACCACAGGCAGGAGAAAGCTGGGGAGGAAAGTATTGTTATCATCTTAGAATTTACATCGCATCAGGAAGGGAACTCTAGGCAGGAAACAATAGACAGGGACTGAAGCAGGAACCCTGGAGGAATGATGCTTACTGGCTCACCCTCAGGCTCACATTTATACACATTTATGCCTCTCAGGATCACATGCCTATGGGTGGCACCACCCACATTGGGCTGGGACCTCCCATGTCAATCATTATTCAAGAAAATGTCCATAGACTAGTCTTCAAGCCAGTCTGAGGAAGGCATTTTTTTTTCAGCTGAGGTTCCTGCTTCCCAGATGACCCTGGTTTGTGTCAAGTTGACAGAAAACTAAACAGCACCGCTGTGTTCTCGAAGTCAAAGTCACTCCTCATGCTTATGAGCGGTCTCCCCAGTTCCATAATAAGAATTCTTATCCAAACTTGGCCTGAGGTCATCCCATGTGGAG
Organism: Mus pahari; assembly: GCF_900095145.1. Lineage (NCBI taxonomy): Eukaryota > Metazoa > Chordata > Mammalia > Rodentia > Muridae > Mus > Mus pahari. Next base: position 106,221,542 of record NC_034599.1, on the reverse strand, counting down.
TAGTTCTCTAACTCAAAGCCAGCCCCGTCCATATGCTCAGGTGTTCATGGTTCTAGAGCCCGCAGCAAAAATAGAGGCTTCCTGATCCTTTGTCCTGCAGTGGCTGAGGGAGCCACGGTGTGTTGACTCAGCTCTGCATGGATATTCTGTTCATCGGGAAGGCCAAGATAGAGCCAACATTCTTGTCTTGAACATTTTTTTTTTTTTTTGCTCTAAAATCATAGTGTTGTTTTTGTATCTACAGTTGTATCTGAGATAAGGAATGTGCTAATAAATATAATTAATCATGCTCGTGAGTCCTAAGAGAAGAGAGCATATGATTATCTCTGCAAATATAAAAAGTATTCCTAAGAAAAATTCATGGGGATGAATAACAAGCATAGAAAAGGAAAATAAAATGAACATAAATTGTGAATGTATAACCATTACGCTTTGTGTTTTATGTGCTGTTAATAAGCGATAGGTGCATTTATGTGAGGAAACATGACATTTTGATGAAGTGCACATGACACACACATACCACACAATTTAAGTGAGTAGAAAGCCCTTGTATGTGCAGGCAAATTATCATTGCTTTGTTTTATGACTTGAAAGTTATTAGCTTCCTGATAGTAGAAATACACATTTTTTAGATTGTTATTGTATTTGTGTGTGTGTGTGTGTATGTGTGTGTGTGTGTGTGTGTGTGTGTATGTGTGTGTGTATCTATATATGTAAGTGCACACATTAGAGGCATGAAGATGGTGTTGGATCCCCTGGAGCTGAGTTATAGGCAGGGGTGAGCTTCCTGGTGTAGGTTCCAGGAATCGAACTTGGGCCTTTAAGAGTAGGAAGCATTATTTACCACTGAGCCATCTCTCCAGACCCTAAACATATTTTCAGAAGTTAGATTTCTATCATGCTTTACATAACTCCTAAAATTTCAGCTAAATAAAATTCCATCTAAAGTAATCAACAAAATATTAAAATTGAGTGTGACCGAATTCATTAATTATACTGAAATAGACAAAGCATTATTTGTAAGGTTCAGGTCTCATGAACCTTAATTTAAATAATAAAAAATGTACTTAGATAGAAACTCGGCATGTTTTATATGTATAACAGCACGAACAGTTGAAAACTCAAAGAACAACTACGTAGCATATTTTATTTTCTAACTTTTGTAAAATATCAAAAACTTTAGCAGAATATCATAGGAACTAAAGTCACTACATAGGCAACAAATGATAAAGAATATTAAATGCTTTATGATTAAACACGAACCATTAGTAAAATAGGAATTACAGACTCCAATTTATTATTCTCAAAGTCCAGATACTGCAGTGAACTTCTGACTAGGTCTAAAAGTCATTTGGATTAAAAGTTGTGAAGATTTATAATGGATTTCATACACTACCAAATATATTTTATGCCCTTAGTATAAAATGTGATGTTTTTACTTGCAAATTTTGATAAGAAAGCTTATAAAATTTAAAATTTAAACCTACCAAAAGATGAAAATATTAATAAATATTTCTAACGATATTTAGTTAAAGGCCGTCATTAGATATTCTCCGTCACTTGTTCTATTGGAGGAATCCCTAAGTTTGATAGTATTGGTATTAAGAGGGTATAAATTCTTTTTTGAAGGAAATAGGCATGCTCATGGACTAACCAGTGTCAGTCTCTCTTGCCCTTGGAAAAGTTGGCAGAATTATTTGAACTGGAAGCACACAAGACTTGTGCTTATAAAACCGAGGAAGGAAAGAAGCCATGCATGCATTCCTGGAGAATGCATTTGAAGAGCTCCGTGCCTTGCTCTGATTATCACATACACTGAGATGGTGAGGAAGGTCTGCCCCGGTGGCATTGGACATCTGTAATGTGTTTTATTAGATGTAGTAAAGAAGGATTAGGAGACGTTTCACACCATGTTCTGCTGTGTATATATGAATGAATACTTACTTAGAAATGAATACTCACTGGTATGTGGATGTCCTAATTGGCTTTCTGTTGCCCCGATGAACACCATTACCAAAAGTAACTTGGGGAAGAGAGGGTTTATTTTAACTGAGAGTGCATGGTGAAGGGAAGTGAAAACAGGAACTGCAGCAAAGGCCGTGGAGGAGTGCTACATGCTGCCTAGCTCCTCCTTGCCTGCTCAGTGCTCTCTTATATCCCTCAGAACCACCTGCCCAGGGGCACCCCACTCCCAGTGGACTGGGTCTTCTTATTAATCAAGAATTTGTCCTGCAGACTTGTCTACAGAGGCATATTGTCAATTAAGATTTCTTCTTCCTATGTGACTCTAGCTTGTGTCAAGTTTACTGAAACTCGCCAGTATAATGATGAATTGCATGAATCATATGGACCTGCTTTCTTGGTGACTTTGGCCTGGAGGTGGTGGTGGTGGTGGTGGTGGTGGTGAGGTGTGTGTTCAAAATGTGGAGAAGCACGATTTGTGTTGCTGGTTGTCTTTTTCCATATTATTTGGATTTTTCCACATTGGTCCCTGAAGTGCATTTCGAAAGCACAGGCATGTAACCACTTCGGCGTGAGTAGAGATCCTCCAGGGACCTCCTGCTTTGAGAAGTAAGACACTGAAGCCTGGTGTCAGCCAGAGGAGGAATTTGTCTTCAGGAAACAGATTTTACACCTCTGACATTTTAGACGAACTTGCAGGGAAGACTGGAGTGGGAGCAGTCATGCCACATGATGTGCACGGTCACACCTTAACCAGGACTGCTTAGCTGTGCATGAATGAGTCTTGCACTCTGTTTAAACCTAAACCAGAAGATTGACCCGGAGAAAATTAGAATTATTTGCTCTTCTTCCCAGTGTGGCTACACTAAAGCTACTTTCTCTGCTTCTCACCATGAGTGAGGTCTTTCGTTGGGCTGTTGAGGACGGGCCATCTGCTTCTCACCATGAGTGAGGTCTTTCGTTGGGCTGTTGAGGACGGGCCATCTGAACCTGGCTTTGTAGGTGTGGCAGGACTCAGACACAGACACTTGGGTGTGCAATTACAGGACTCCAGACATTTTTTATTTTGCCTTCTTTTCAATCCTTTATATTCTTTAAGGAACCTAGCTAGTCTGTAGTGCGCATAATTAGAAGCACTGAAGCTTTCTTGGAATTTTCTGAGTGGCCAAGAGCCAGGTTTCAGTGAGTTCCCTTTCTAACCTACAGTGACATGAGTCACACACAGCCCCCACGTTGTGTGTGAAAAGCAGAGATGTCAGCAGCACGTGCCAAGACCACCCACAGGTTAGGGAAAGAACCTCAGCTTGAATGTTCCGGACCCGTGTCGCTCTTCCTCGCACCCTCCTCTCTTCTGCTCTCCATTAGAGACACCACGCGAGTATTTTCTTTGAATCATACGTGTTTGATCCCAGAGGTAGTCTACTTGCAGCTATGATGGATGGCCAGGAATAAAAATGGAAGACGATATACTGAACTGACAGTGCATCAATTAAAACCTGTAATCCATCATTATCACATGCACCGGTACGTGCTATTTCTTCCGTAATGACTAGCTGTGCTTAAGTGCCAAGAGATGAACTTGACATTTGATACTGATTCAATTGCAAAGAGAAGACCTTTTGTTTTGGCTTGTGATCCATTTGTTAAGGTCTGAAGCACTATTTCCCCCTAAATAGAAATGTGAGCATTAATCTTGCAAAAGCCACCAGCATCCTTTACTTTGGCTTTCTGAAGTGGTTCTCTGCCTCTTTTTTGAATCAGTTCTCTTCACCTCTACAGCATCCGTGTCTTCGATAGGCAGCAACTCAAGTCAGTCTACAGTAGGATTAAAAGCTTCTGTGTGTTGGATGAAGGTGGTAAAGATGTTCTTTAAATTTTAACCTGCATCACAATTCTGGGGGAAGGGCTTTTGATTTTGATAAGATTACTTTGGAGACAAAGTCTCACTCCTTAGCCAACATTGACTTGGAACTTACAGCAATCCTCCTGCTGCCGAGTTCCTCCCAAGTGCTGGCATTTTAAATGTGTGCTACCATGCCTAGCTCTACAAGAGTGTTATTCTTTCTCAAAAGAACATGATGGAAGGTGGATAGAGGGAATGAGGTGGAGAAGAAGACGGTGAGGGGCAGAGGGCTTCGAACCCCAAAGGCCACTTTAAACTTTGGATTTCACCTCTACTGCAGTTCCCTTGTGCGCTTGGACAACTTGGATGAGCACCATAGTGGGGTGAGGGCTGATCATGTCTCTCCTGATTTGTCTGTCACCTTACCCCCAATCTCAGGTTTCATCTTCACTTCACACAATCACGGTTCATTTTCAAATGCTCAAAGGCTGACATATTTACTGTTTGGAGCAAGAGAGGTCAGACATGGGTCTTAGAACCAAAAAGTTCCTTCCCAGTGAGCTCCATCTTCTCGTTCCCCTGTTCGGGAATCCCCTCTTGCTGCAGCACTCACATCATCCTGATCACTCAGGCCCTCTCTACGATCCTGCAGATTTGATTTGATTTGATTTTTTTGCCCTGATGTTCTGATAGCCTCTACCCTCAAACCTCACTTATAATAATGTCCTGAAACCCAAATCTATAGAAAGCTTCTTCTACTAGAAGACTTAAGTCCCTTAAGGCAGCTTCCTCTCTCTTTACCTTAAGTTAATTGGTTTCCATGACTCTGTAGCTTTGCCTTATGAGTCACAGGAAAGCACTTAATAGTAATATATGTTATGTCCTTGGGATGCTTTAGTTTGGCTTCTCAGTGGTGGCTAACAATGAAGGGACCACTCTAGTCCACATCCTTCTTAAGCCTCAGGAGCCCCGCTTGTCATGGAGATGTGCTACAAGACCCTTGAATGCACACCTGCCTTTTGGATTCATATCTGAGTTGCTCCAACTTATCGTGCTTGAGCCCTTGATCGTTACTAAGGAAGTTTTTGTCTATCATTGTTATGGGAAGGAAGCTGAGTTATAGAAGCCACATTAGAAGCTTCCTATGCATAGTATGTTTTCAGGAACTAGATTTTCTGATGATTCCTAAGCAGTCATTAAGTGAAGCTTACATTCTTATGAAAGCTGTGTCATTGCCACAGAAATGTTAATGCATTTTCCCCATGTTGAATATGATGTTGAACATGGGAGCCTCTGATCTACTCTGAACTCTTAAGGAAACTTTCTTAACATATGTGATTTGTGTTTGCTCTAGCACACACATACATGAATACAACATACCCATACATGTATGTGTATATACACATCTACATGTACATGCATGGATACACAGGCCCCCACACATTAACACACAGATGTATATACACTTGCACATACCTGCATATATACATGTACACACACACACACACACACACACACACACACACACACACACACACACAATTGTTGCTAGGATATTGTCATCAGTAACAAAAGCTTTGAAATAAACCCAGCCTTTTTCTTGACTAGCCCATGGCTCCTTTACTGTCATGGTTTCTCATCGCTGCCATTTCTTCACTGGAGGAAGACCTTAAATGCTTCTCCCACCTCCAGGACAACCAGGAAAAAAGGAAAGTTAAGGTACGTAGGGTTAATAATAACAGTTTCACTTAAAGTTCTTCTAAATACACACATCCAAGCAGCCTACGGAACATAAGCGGAACATGTTTGGTCATGGTTCAGATGACAAATATCTCCGTTAGGGTCTGGTACTTGAATACTCAGTCCCCAGTTGGTGACAATGTTTGGGGAGGTTATGGACCCTTTAGAAAGCTGAGCCTTGCTGGAGGAATGATGTCACTGGCAGTGTTGCAGGATTTTGCAGGCTCATGGGCTCCCCCACTTCTAGATTGCTCTGTTTTTTAGGAGTGTTGATGAAATGTAATAAGCAAGCTTTGGGCTCTGGCTTCCTGCCGTCATGGTTTCTCTCCAATGTGGACCCGCCCTCTGAAGCCCTAAGACATAGGATTCCTAAGACAAAGAAAAGGTCTTTTTCTTTGAAGTCTTTACACAGAACATGTTTTGGGGATTGGCCAATGGCTTAGGCAGTAAATCACTTCAGCAGTAGTGAGGCCTGAGCTGGACCTTCGGGACCTGGGCATCTCCTGTGGAAATGGAACCCTTGAAACATGCTGGTTAGTTAGGTCTCTAAATGCAGGAAGAGGCCCCGTTGTAGTACATAGTGTGACCTGCACTAGGAAAGACGGCAACCTCAGGCTTCCATGGGTGTATGCACACGTGTGCATACAAACATACAAGAGTGAGCACCCCCTAGAACCTGCATGTACACATGCATGCACACCATAGGCACTCACACGCGTACAATCAAAACAAAGCCACACATTTTGCTAAAGTTGGAGATGGGTATATTTTAATGCTCATTTTTCATCTCCCAAATCCCTTTCCCTTATTCCTTCCTGTCACCTGGCCTTTGCGATTCTCTGGTCCCCAACTTCCACTCTGTCATTGCAGAGCAGTGTCACAGAAGCATCTCATTTTTTTTTTTTTTTTTCAGGAGCAGAGTTGGGGCTTGACACAGGGGAAGGTATTCAGAGACTGCAGAGAGAATTTAATTAGGTAGACGGGATTTGAGAAGCAGGAGCTTTTCTAGGACACCTGGCTCACCCTTCTGTGTAATGGGAGTTGTCACTAGCCTCTTGCTGGCAGCTGAGGCGTCAGGATGTGGGTGTCACTTCTCATCTGAATTAAACGCTGCCGGCAGTGTGACATCTCAGGCAAACGGAAGCTGCCGGGTGCTCAGCTGAAGGGCTTTTAGCTGAGGTCCTTTCCAACCCAGTCAGAGGGGCTCTGACTTGGCAGAGATATGTGGGGCTAGGAGGATGAAGAATATTCCTAATCTCCCAGTCATTAGTCTGCTGAGCAGAAGGGGCTTCATTTTTGGCTACACTAAGGCAGACAGGTAGAGCCGGAAGGAGGATGGACCTTGATCTTCACCTTGCTGGGGGTAAATTGGTTCCATAAGCCTTAGGCTCACCCATGGCTAGGCAAGGGCTGTAACCTCATCAGTACACTCAGCAATGCATACTGGATGCCTACTGAATGGGCATTGTTACAAGGATGAGAGCAATGTGCTTACTATTAGGCAAAGTCTCTGTCGTCCTGTCACTTGCTTATCAAGGGAGAAAAGCGACTACAATGGCCTGATATGTGGTCTTAATGGCATGAAATGGTCAGAGGACAATGGTGGAAACAGTAGAATTAACTGTAAGGTAATGAAGATTACTGTGTTCCCGACACAGCATAATGGACGATGGCCTCACTAAACTCTGCACAGCAATAAGAACAAGTGGTTTGAGCCGGGCGTGGTGGCGCACGCCTTTAATCCCAGCACTTGGGAGGCAGAGGCAGGTGGATTTCTGAGTTCGAGGTCAGCCTGGTCTACAAAGTG
>NC_034599.1:106211083-106213984 GCF_900095145.1 Mus pahari | reverse complement strand
AAGTGGTTTGATTTTTGTTTTGATTGAAACCTAGGCAGTTCCTGTAGTCACATTAGCTAGTTAGGTACAATGAAACCTGTGGAATTCTGGTAATGAGCCTCCAGTTCAGCACTGGCACCAAAATAATGATGATGCTATTGATAAAACTGTATTGATATATCACAGCACTGCTGATCCCCTGTGAAGGCTACTCAAAGTAAATATTCTGTGTATTTAACCAAACACTGCAAGATACAGATATAGGCAGAAACAAGGTACAGGCAGGGACATACCTGAGGCTATTCTCTGCTTTTCTCTAGCTTTCTGTCTAGATCATGGAGTTCTGTCACAGGTAAATGGTGGGTTCTGGTGTTGCTTTAGTATTCTTAAGGCTTATTTTAGTTATTTTAAAGTTAAGTTTGACTTTTTACATTGTATGGACAGAGACAAATGGAAGCAAGGAGTAATGAGGTTTCCTGTGGTCAGGAATGACATCTGGGCTTGGGCCAAGTCTGGAGAGGGAGAGATACGGAAGGGCTCTTGGGCACGGAAAGAGGGTGAAACAGATGGGGTGACTTGTTTGCAGAAATTAATGAAGCTTTAGCAAACAAAAAAAAAAAATGGGAAGCAACCCAAGTGTCCATCAACAGGCTAATGGCCAAATAAATGATAGAATGTTCTCCCAATGGGATGATAGACAGTGATCAAGAGGAGGGTCTGCTGCTATACAAGGCAGCATGGACGGGTGGGTCCCCATGTTCTGTGTAGAGTGAAAGGATGCATAGACAGAAAAGTGCATGCTTCCTAATGCCGTGTGCATGCAACTCAAAACCCAGGCCTTGGGAGGTACAGGAAAGGAGATCAGCAGTTCAAGGTTGCTCTCAGCTACTTAGGGAGTTCAAGACCAACCTGTGGTACTTGACTTTGCCTCAAAACAAAATAAGACAGATAAAAATAAAGAAGCATTCTGGGATATTGAGTTGCTCAAATTTTCACTCTACATGGTGTGTGTGTGTGTGTGTGTGTGTGTGTGTGTGTGTGTATTTGAACTTGTGTGCCCTTGAGTGTTGAACTTGTTTTTTCCCCATTTGACCATATACAAATTAGAATGGACTAGATTAATCAGAACTAGGGGAGAGAATGAAGGGGAAATACCAGAGATAGTTCAGGTCATATGATATGTCACATATAATATATATTACAGTTATATCTCTGCTTTGTGGCTATTATAACTAAGAATCTGCGAATGTCAAATGTGTGATAGCTTGATATTGTTGTTTGTTTGTTTGTTTTAGACAGAGACTCACTATGACTGACCTGAAACTCGCTGTATAATCCAGGTTGGCCTTAAACTCAGAGATTAACTAAATACTTCTGCCTCCCACGTGGTGGGATTGAAGGGCCAGATATCTGACTTGTTTTTCACATGACTGCATACTGAGGATTCTTCGGTCAGATGGTATAACTGATTTCCATGTGCTTTCAATGGCAAGATAGCATCCTTCAATGTAAGAATGCTTCTGCATTCTTGACAGATTATTGACAGATATCTTATACTTCTTCTATGACAAAAACAGCTGTATAGAACACACTCTGGGGATACACCTGTATTGTTACCAGGATAGCTCCAAGGTATACATTTTCCTGATGATAGTTAAAATTAATAATACAGCTCTATGGTAGAATGAAGCATATGGTGATATTGTCCCACCATAGGCAGTTACTTGAATACTTGACTCCCAGTTGGTGGCAATTTGGGGGAGATTATGGAAACCTTAGGAGGCATAGCCTATCGGAGGACATATGTTGCTGGGGGTGGGCTTTGAGGGTTCATAGCCCATCGGAGGACGTATGTTACTGGGGGTGGGCTTTGAGGGTTCATAGCCTCTCCCTTCTTCTAGTCGAGTCTCTTTATTTAGTTCTTGTGTTTGATGATATAATCTCCCAGCTTTCTGCTCCAGCTGCCTGCTCCCCTTATGGACTCTTCCGGAAGCATAAGGCAAAATAAAGTTCTCCATAAGTCACTTTTGGTCATGGTACAGCTTCACAGCAGTGAAAAGTAACTGACACATTCACTTAATATCACCTTCAAGTACTGTCAGCTATCCTGGTATGCAGGGAAGCATATTGAAATTATGAAGAATTCTGCTTCAGAAATGCTATATTTAAAGAAGTGGAAGGCAAGGTTGACGGTTCAGTAAAGAGGGTGATTATCTGCATCCCTGAATCTCTGTGTACACAAAGATGCAGAACCAAGTGAGAGATAAGGTCAACCAAATGAAAGGACAGGGTCCGCTTGAGACAAGATGAAATCTGACTTTGTGTTTTACTGCAAACAGTATTCTATAAAGAATGGATCTGAAAGAAAGAAGGAAAGAAAGAAAGAAAGAACAAAAGAAAGAAAGAGAGAAAGAAAGAAAGAGAAATAACAAAAGAAAGAAAGAAAAAGGAAGAAAGAAAGAAAGAAAGAAAGAAAGAAAGAAAGAAAGAAAGAAAGAAAGAAAGAAAGAAAGAAAGAAAGAAAAAGAAAGAAGAGAAGGAAGGAAACAAAGAGAGTTAAGATTTCCTGAGGCTGGGGAGATGTCAGTCAGTGAAGTGCTTCCTTTGCAAACAGGAGGGACTTGAACTCAATCCCCAGAACCCACCTAAAGAATGGCAGACTCAGTGGTGTCCCATTGTCATTCCCAAGCTGGGGATGCTGAGAGAGGCAGATCACTGGGGATTACAGCCAGCCACTGTATCCTAAGTGATGAGTTCCAGGCCAGTGAGAGATTCTCTCTCAAAAGCAAGATGGACAGTTCCTAGGACAATACAATGACTGAGTTCTTCTTCTTCTTCTTCTTCTTCTTCTTCTTCTTCTTCTTCTTCTTCTTCTTCTTCTTCTTCTTCTTCTTCTTCTTCTTCTTCTTCTTCTCTCTCTCT
>NC_034599.1:106208322-106210903 GCF_900095145.1 Mus pahari | reverse complement strand
TCTCTCTTTCTCTCTCTCTCTCTCCCTCTCTTTCTCCTACAGAGATTTATATAAATCACTTAATTACTGAAATTCATCACTCTTGGTTTGGGGCATTTACTCCTTGTCTCTGTGTTCCAGGTCTTGGAGGGGCAAGCCAGAAATATCCCCAAGGAATTTTCTCCAAGTAATTCTATTTCCACCTGTCATGGTCCCTTGGGTTTGAGGATGTGCTGAGTTGTGTCTCTCACTGTTCTTTTCACTAACAATTTTTCTTGGTATTTTACATCAAGTATTGCTCTAAATATTGCCTCCTAGCCCCAGGCTTCCCAAAGAGAATGGATCCAACTGCCTGGGAGGCTGTGCTCCCAGGGGACCCAGCCTGCCAATCACTCAGCACGCGGAGATCTAGACTAGGCTTCAGAGGTGGGATGCAAAGAACAGGGTTTACACTCCAAACACCAGTCTCTAAAGACTTCTATTTTTTTTGCCAATATTCCAAAAAAGTTTTTAAAACCATTTAAACAAAGTTTGAATGTTGAAAGGACAACTTGTGGGTCATAGAACACTGAAGAAACAAAATGTTTATGGAAATATAAGTCATAAAAGAACACTCAGGTATAATTGGAAAGGAGTATGGATACACACACATACACACACACATACACACACACACACACACAGAGAGATTTACATACATCACTCAATTATCAAAATTCATCATTGTTAGTTTGGTGTGTGTGTGTGTGTGTGTGTGTGTGTGTGTGTGTGCATGCATATGTCTGTCTGTCTGTCTGTCTGTCTGTCTGTCTGTCTGTCTGTCTGTGTCTGTATGTGTCTATGCATGCATGTGTGTGTGTGCATTTATTTTTTGAAACTGCTGTTAATGTCCACAAGATGAGATACATAACAGTCTAAAGAACTGAGCCTGCCTGCTTTCCTCTCTATTTCTATTTCAGATGGATGCCTGATTCTGACCTGTTTGTTCATAGTTCTGTCATTTCGTCCTTATGGAGTACTAGCTGTCATGCCAATCCCCACCCCCACCCAGGCACTCTTCTACAGATGTATCAAACCTTTCCAGTATCTACTTATTACTGATAGTATTTCTGTTGATAATGAGGAAACATAGACTCAGAGAAACTTTAGGCCAGTCACTCCCTGTATATACCTAAGTATTAACATCCCTTTCCCAGACCCCATCTCCTAGATGCTCCTAAAAATGACCCACGATATAATTTTTAATCTTTGTTATCTGATCTGAAGACACTTTGCACTTTGGTGGACATAAGCCTCACTTGTATCTTTGTTGAAACTCCTCCATTCCCTCTGCCTTACAGGTCATAGAGAGCATGCAGACAGTACACCACCCACCCTTTCTCCTTCAATTCGTCATCAGTTTGATGGAGAGGCTGATCACACACGTGGGGACTTGAGGTAGGGACTGTCAGCAGCTCCTCCTCTGAGGAAGGCATTCTGAACTTGTGCAGCTCAGGCTTGTGGTTCCTGTTCCTCATTTCCTCCACTTCCCTCTCTTCCCTCTCTCTTTGGTTTCTCCTCCTCTTCTTCCTCCTCCTCTAGCAGTCTCCTCTCCTTCATTCATCATTTTCTTTCTTTCCCTTCTTGTGCTGTCTCTCCATTGCCTCCTTATTGTAATTCTCCTCTTCTTCCTTCTTCACTGTGTCTGCTACTGTTGCTCTTCCTCCTCCTCCTCCCTTTCCTCCTCCTCCTCCTCCTTCTCCTGCTCCTCCTCCTTCTCCTGCTCCTCCTCCTTCTCCTGCTCCTCCTCCTTCTCCTTCTCTTATTGGATTTCCTGAAAGAAAAAAAAGCTGTTTCCTGAATAGAGAACTATTGACCATCTCTTTAGTTAACCTCCAGGTTGATCTCCCATCGTCTATCATCAGGGACTTTACCACATATTTGTACTCAGACCCATGAAAACGCTTGTGTATATTTATGTAACTTTAATTCACATAAATATAATTATGAATTACATTTTATTTTCTGAAGTTTGCCTTTTTAACCTTTATGATTCATGACCAAATCACTCATAATGACTGAATTGCTTTAGGAACTGACCAGGTCCAAAATGTGACAACAAAGTCTATTAGGTTGTGCTTTATTCGGTGTTGTTAATACAAATTGGGGATGGAAAGATGGGTCAGCAGCTAAAAGCATTTTATTTGCTCACAAAGGAACCAGGTTTAGTTCTCATGACATGCATGGCAGCCAACTGTCTATGACTCCGGGTCTTCTTCTGGCTCTTGTAGTCACTGCATGCATGTGATACATACACTTTCAAAGAGGCAAAACACCCATACAAGTAAAATAAAAACAAAACAAAACAAAACAAAAATGAACAAGTCTTAAAAATAAAGTAAATTTGATTTACACAAAAGTTTCAGTGTGTTCTACATTAGAAAAATCACAGTGTAAAAATAATTCCAAAAGGTGAAAATGAAAAGGATTAGCAAATATTTTTCTAAACACATTAAAAAGTTAGGGACTGCAGCTGAGATTCTCTCTTCTATCTCCTGTATTCTATTGCTGATGCTCACATCTATGGTTCCTGATTTCTTTCCTAGGGTTTCTATCTCCAGAG
>NC_034599.1:106188325-106206000 GCF_900095145.1 Mus pahari | reverse complement strand
AAAAAAAAAAGAAAGAAAGAAAAAAAGTTAGGGACTGTAATCCTAACATCATCCCATGTATCCCTGGTGGGCAATAAACCATGCTGTGTCTTCTCTGATTTCCTGATATTGGTAATGATGCTGTGTTTATAAAATAGATGCTCAAATTCTTAGATATGCACACTGAAGAACACGCAGAGATGAAGAATTTACCCTCAAGTGTTTGGAGGTCAGAGATAAAGGCATAGTTAAATGGTATAAAATATGATCAATTGCTGCATATAGGTTATGTGTGAGTTATTTCAACCTTATTTCAATTGCAACTTTTCTTTAGGTTTCTAATTTTACCCAAATAGTTTTTAAAGATTACAAAAATAAATTAAAATTATAAAAGTGTATCTTACAGCATCTCATATCGCAGTCTTTTGAAAGTGTTTTATTTTTTTCTGCTGCCCACACCCACCCTGCCTGGGTTAACTAGACTAAGGGTATATTTCTGGCTAGCTAAGTCACTGGTCATAGAGGTGAGCCACTCGAATCAGGGGAAATAGCTTTCCAAACAGACTCAGATGGCTGCGTAGTTTCTGGAAAGGCTTCTTAAACTCTCTAAGGAAGTGTCTTTTATTCATCCAAAAGCAACTTAAAGAGAAGTCATGGTTTGAGGATTTTTGAGGATAAGGCAGAGGGCTGAGGGTTTGCTATTTGATAAGTTTGCACACCTCCCATGAGTGTAACTGATCTCAGTGCACCCCCCACCCCGGGTTTTCAGATAATGTGCCATTATTCCTCTTTAGATATGCTCCATAAATGTGTTCATCACTAACGGACAAAAAAGTCATTTGTATTTATTTCACTTTTCTTTATTATCAAATGCATCACAGAATACTTTTTAAAATTTAATTGTGTCACTAGGGAAAATATGAGTAGACTTATAGGGTTTACGTGTAGCCCAATACTGAGAGGCCCAGGTGAACTGTTGTGGCCTCTTCCAACACCCCTCCATCTCAACTCTGCAGATTTTACCTGTGTTTTGGTGTCAAATGCCATATGTGACTTTTTCTGTTTTAAATTTAAGTGGAATGGTCCATAGTGGGAGAATCCAAAGTCAATTTGGTGTTTAACTTATCTTTTTTTTAATACAAAAATGCTTTTATTTTTTTAATTAATTTTTTACACTCCATATTCCATTCCCCGCCCCCCATTCACTCTCTGACTTCTCCATATCCCACACCTCCTACCCACCCCCTGTCTCCACGTGGATGCCCCCACCCTTCCCACCGAACCTGACCTCTAAACTCCCTGGGACCTCCAGTCTCTTGAGGGTTAGGTGCATCACCTCTGAATGAACACAGACCCAGAAGTCTTATCTGGATGTGTGTTGGGGTCCTCATATCAGCTGCTGTATGCTGTCTGTTTGACGATCTAGTGTTTGAGAGATCTCTAGGGTCCTGATTGAGACTGCTAGTCCTCCTACAGGATTGCCCTTCTCCTCAGCTTCTTTCAGATTTCCCTAATTCAACAACAGGGGTCAGCAGCTTCTGTCTATTGGTTGGGTACAAATATCTGCATTTGACTCTTTCAGCTGCCTGTTGGGTCTTTCAGAGGTCAGTCATGATAGGTCCCTTTTTGTGAGTGCTCCATAGCCTCAGTAGTAGTGTCAGGCTTTGGGACCTTCCCTTGAGCTAGATCCCACTTTGGGCCTGTCACTGGACATTCTTTTCCTCAGGCTCCTCTCCATTCCCATCCCTGTAATTCTTTCAGACAGGAACGCTTATGGGTCAGAGATGTGACTGTGGGATGGCAACCTCACTTGATGTCCTGTCTTCCTGCTGGAGGTGGTCTGTATAAGTTCCCTCTCCCTACATAAGGTCTCTCCCATTGATTCCTGAGAGTCTCTTACCTCCCAGGTCTCTGGTGCATTCTGGAGGGTTCCCCAAACCTCCTATTTTCTGAATTTGCCTGTTTCCATTCTTTCTGCTGGCTCTCAGGGCTTCAGTCCTTTTCCCTCACCCAATACCAGATCAGGTTCCCCTCTCCCCACGCCCCACTCCCCAACCCTATCCACTTTCCCTCCCTGGTCCCTCCTTCCGTCCCTACTTGTGATTGCTTTCTTCTCTCCCCAAGTGGGTCTGAGGCATCTTCACTTGGGCACTTCAGCTTGTTGACCTTTTTGAATTATGTGGACTGTATCTTGGGTATTCTGTATTTTTTTGGGGGGGGGCTAATATCCTCCTATTAGTGAATACATACCATGCACTTCCTTTTAGGTCTGAGTTACCTCACTCAGGATGACATTTTCTAGTTTCATCCACTTGTTAACTTATCTTTTTAATATATTGTCTTCATAAGACATTGTCTTGCTCCCTCCTCAACTTGCCCCAGCTAGGCTGAAACTCAGTATGAAGGGCTGGCTGGGTACACACTCATAACAATGCCTCCGTCCTATCTTCTCAAGTATGGTGACTATACACACGAGCCACTAAGCCCTGCTAATTGATCTTTCAACATTCAGTTGAAGTTTATTTTAAATTTTCATGATTATATAATGTTCCATAATTATTGTCCTTTAGGATTATGGTTCTTGTGTGCCTACTAGTTTGCTGCTAATTAATAATTCTATCAATAGTCATATGATATATATATGTCATTGTCTAAAGATGTTGCATTATTCCACATCCCTACCAAATTTCAATTATCAAAATACATTAGTTCCACTAATTATATACTAATCAGATTGTTTAACCAGTTTGTAATTGATTTTTCACATTGTATGTATGTGTGTAATATGTATGTAGTATGTATGTAGTATGTAAGTATATATATATGGGTTTGTGGGGAAAGAGAGCAGGGCCCTGTGCCATGGCAGGCCTGTAGATATCAGAGCAAAATCTTCAGGAGTTGTCTCTCTCCTTCCCCGTAAGGGTCCAGGGCACTGAACTCAGGTCATTAGGCAGCAGGCAGCTCTATGCTCCCAGCTCTTTCACTGACCCATGTGATTGACTGTTTAAGTAAAATCTCTTCTTGTTCTTTGAAGCAAGGCAGGACCCTCACTGACCTTTTCCGAGTCACAGTCCTGAGAGGGCATTACTTAAGAACTAAGAACTCTTTCTGTATTCTATGCTTAGTTTTCTACATGCTTGAAGAACACAGTTCCCTGTGGTACACGTGTACCTATGGGAAGACAATGTTCAGAAGTCATGGCCTACTTTCTCTGTTCACACTGAGGGGTCTGAGGATCAAATTCAGGTTGTCAGGTTGGGCAGAAAGCTCTCTCTCTCTCTCTCTCTCTCTCTCTCCCCTCACAGACCCTCCTTCCTTACCCTTTCTCCCTAGATTCATGAGTCAATGATATGGTCATGTGTGTGAGCACATACATGAGTGTGTGTGTGTGTGTGTGTGTGTGTGTGTGTGTGTGTGTGTGCATGTGTGTGCACATGTGGGGGCCTGAAGTGAATGTCAGGAAACATCCTCACCATTCCCCCCCCTTGTCCTTGTTCACTGAGGCAGTGTCTGTGGGTCCATCCTAGGGTTCCCCTAGATGGCCCGTTTCCCTAGCTGGTTTGCTCTGGGGCTCGCCTGTTTCTGAATTCCCGGGCTGCAGTTACAGGTAGGCTCCACTCCCACCTGGTAATTTACATGGATTCTGAGGATCTGAATGGAGGGCCCCAGGTTTGGCAGCAGGCACTGTGACCTCACTGAGCCCTCTCGCCAACCAAAGCCTCCTTTTAAACAGAAGGACCTTGTCAGGGATCTCGGTGTCTTCAGCTTTTCAGACACACAGTTCATCTGTGTATTATTTAGTTCTGTTTTGTCTGTACAGCCTTTGTGTGCTTGCAGATTTTAGACATTTGTTGTACAAATGCTTCTCTCTCTTGGCCTTGTCTCATTTAGTTACAATTTCACCAGCCCTGTGTCTCGTCCTTTATGCTCTCCATGGCGCACGCTACTGCTTTGTCAAACAATGAAGGTCACTGAACTTCCTTCCAAGGTTGCTTCTGCTAGTGTCCCCTTTACAGCTGTTTCTGTCCCCATTGCCATTAATACAAAGACTATGAGGTGGTACTTTAAATAATTTAAAACTCTCTTCCTCATTGTTAATATTTCCTACTATTGATGGATACTGTAGTCACTATATGTTGATTTTATAATTCCACCATTTCAGTTAAATTTTATACTAAAACTTTTATTGTATGAAAGATCTTTGCCCTTCCTCCATTTACCTACTTATATGAGTGTAACTTGTGTATTCAATGGGCTGTATTCCAACGCAGTCCTGTGTTCTTGTTCACTAAAACTTTGGAAAAAATTATTTCTTTTTTCTTTTTTTATTAGACATTTTCTTTATTTACATTTCAAATGCTATCCTGAAAGTTCGCTATGCCCTCCCTATGCCCTGCTCACCTACCCATTCACTCCCATTTCTTGTTCCCTGCATATAAAGTTTCCAAGACGTAGGGGCCTCTCTTCCCAATGATGGCCAACTAGGCCATCCTCTGCTACATATGCAGCTAGAGACACGAGCTCTGGGGGTACTGTTTAGTTCATATTGTTGTTCCACCTATAGGGTTGCATACTCCTTCAGCTCCTTGGGTACTTTCTCTAGCTCCTCCATTGGGGCCCTGTGTTCCATCTAATAGATGACTGTGAGCATCCACTTCTGTATTTGCATGCACTGGCATAGCCTCACATGAGACAGCTATATCAGGGTCCTTTCAGCAAAATCTTGCTGGCATATGCAGTAGTGTCTGGGTTTGGTGGTTGATGTCCCTTAACAGAGGAATGGATACAAAAAATGTGGTACATTTACAAAATGGAGTACTACTCTATTATTAAAAACAATCAATTTATGAAATTCTTGGGCAAATGGATGTATCTGGAGGATATCATCCTTAGTGAGGTAACCCAATCACAAAAGAAGTGACTTGAAATGCACTCACTGATAAGTGGATATCAGCCCAGAAACTTAGAATACCCAAGATACAATTTGCAAAACACAAGAAAATCAAGAAGAAGGAAGACCAACGTGTGGATACTTCATTCCTCCTTAGAAAAGGGAACAAAATACCCATGGAAGGAGTTACAAATTTATTTGTTTTATGATTTGAAAGATTTGGCCAGTGGCCCCTTCAGCTGACCCTCATGCATTTTGGGGAAGAAAGCGGACTTTTATGAGACACAGTCTCCTGGAGCCTGTGCTAGTCTTTCATTCACTGCTCGGTTGATGTGGACTTGAACTCCTGACTTTCTGCTCCTATCACGTGCGTGCTGGATTATAGGTATGAGCCATACCTGGCTTGTTCCTTTCTCTTTTACATGACTTCATTATATCTCCTGAGTAGTTTAGATGTTCAAAATTTATCTTTTACTCTCTCTGTCCCAATGTTCAAAGTAGTCATTTCTCCATGCGGCTGGCTGGCTGTAATTAACTTAGCTTCTATAAGGTTAATATACCTTACATATTATGTAATTACATATGTATATATACATATATATTCTATTATAGGTTACATAATTGTTTTATATATACATATATTTCTATATATACCCAATAGTTTGATAAACACAAATTTCATGTTTGTTGCTGTGACAATATTCTGAAAAAAAAAATCAAACCAAAACATGATTCATGAAAGGGCTTATTTGCTTCACAATTCCAGGTACTGCCTGCCTATCATTTCATGAAAGTCAGTCCAGGACTCAACTAGCTGGTCACATCACACCCACAGTCAAGAGCAGAGAGAGTGAATTCATACACTCAGTACTGCCTGCTGCTCACTTCCTGTGTCTGCTCAGCCAAATTTTTTCACTCATAAACAGTTCAGGGGCCATCCCCCAAAATGGTGACACCCACATTCAGGGTGTGTCATCATGCTTTCATCTACAGTCATGTCCAGAGGCCAGCCTGATCTAGACATGTCCAGAGGCCAGCCTGATCTAGACATGTCCACAGGCCAGCCTGATCTAGACATGTCCACAGGCCAGCCTGATCTAGGAATGCCTACTAGCTAATCTGATCTAGACAGTTCTTCAGCTGAGGCTCTTTCCTATGCTATCACAAGCTGACAAACAAAACCACCCAAGACAATCAGTATATGCCAATACCTGTAGGTGACAGAAGAATTATAGCATTCGAGTCTCTGTAAGTTTCCATATTTGTAACTTCCATCTCTGGAAGTGGAACCCTGGCTTCCATCATTCCAGTACACAGACCTGTCTGCTCATCTCCTGCATATGTAACAAATTCCCCATGTGCTGGGCTGTATCCCCTCTAAGAAGCCCCTAACCCACCAACTCTGACTCTTGAAGAACTGCTGACCAGTTCTGGTCAATCTGTAGCTACTGAAACTTGCCTTTTCTGTTCTGCTGTTTTGTGCTTGGAAGAAACCTTGAGAGGAAGAAAGCAGACATGATGTTGCTGGTGAGTTTAGAGTTCAAATCTGTGTATTTTCATAAGTTTTCAGGTCAGTTAATTTTTTTTAAAAAAAGGTTCATTTTGAATAGTTTTAATCTTTATAGAAAAGTTGTTCCTGCCCTACAGACATGCCCACAGGCCGTGTCTTCTCTCTTCTCTATCTGAGCCTTCTCTCATTCTGTTAGATTGCTATGAAAAGCATTGCTGTTATACTGAGGAGCCATCTTAAGCACACTATTCAACTAAGTCCATGATTTATCTGACACTCACAACATTTGTTCCCTTGATCTTAAACTTGATTAGGATTCCTTCTATGAGGCCCTAAGGCAGTCAGCCACTATGTTTCCTTGGGCTTGTCTGGACTGTGACAGAGTTTGAAGATTGTAATGGCTCCGGAAAGCATTCATTGGGCAATTTTGTGCATTCTTGTTTTCAGCTCATATTTGTACTGGGGTTGGGGTGGGACTGTGGGCTTAGGGAAGAACATTATAGGATATTGTGTCAGTCACATCAGGCTCCCATTCCATCCCATGTCACCCTGTCCTATCTGTCACAACACAGTCCATCTCATTCCATTCTATCCTACCTCATCCTGTGCCACTGAACCCCATCATCTTCCCTATTTGACCAATCCTATTCTACTCTATAGCTTTCCATCACATCTATTTGCTCCATTTTATCCAGTCCTATGCTGTCCAGCCCTGTCCTGTTCTATACTGCCATAGTCCATCCTGCTCCATCCATTCTATCCCATTCCATCTCTCCTCTTCTCTTTCCTGCCTATACCATCCCATCCCATCCCATCCCATGCCACCCCATCTATCCTCATCCAATCTCATCCCATCCCATCCCTTCTCATCCCATCCCATCCCATCCCATCCCATCATCCATCCCATCATCCCATCATCCCATCATCCCATCATCCCATCATCCCATCATCCCATCCCATCCCATCCCATCATCCCATCATCCCATCATCCCATCATCCCATCATCCCATCATCCCATCATCCCATCATCCCATCATCCCATCATCCCATCATCCCATCCCATCCCATCCCATCCCATCCCATCCCATCCCATCTCTCCTATCTATCCCATCCATCCCATCCATCCCATCCACCCTGTCCATCCCATCTAATCCCACCTATAGCCTCCCAGTGACAAGGCTTATCATTGGTGATTTGAGGTCAGATGACCAAGCATATGGTTGCCATGTTTCTCCTGCACAGTGTTTTCTGGAGCTAATCATCACACTGCAGTGCACTCTTCGAGGCAGAAGGGTGCCCTGAACTGGAATGGGTCTATGGTATTACCTTATCCAGAAGTCTTTGGTGAGGTCTATTCCTTGTCCTTCCCTCACAGGTGACCTTAGACACACTTTATTTGTCTTATTTTTACCATGCGCATTATCTACACTTTTCTGTGTATTTTACGGGCTGTTCCTCATGGAGTTTTGGTGTTTGTGTTCTGCAAAGTTTCAGCAAGTACATAGACAAAGGATTTTTATTTGTGGTGACAGTATTTAGCCTGGCATGTAAGATCTTACCTACCACCTCTGCCTATCTCTCCTGAATATTTTAAAACTATATCCTCATGCATTAAGTACTGCCTGTTTAAGTATGGGTATTTAACCATGTGCTTTCAGAAAATTCTCTCTCTCTCTCTCTCTCTCTCTCTCTCTCTCTCTCTCTCTCTCTCNTCTCTCTCTCTCTCTCTCTCTCTCTCTCTCTCTCTCTCTCTCGTTTTTCAAGACAGGGTTTCTCTGTATAGCCCTGGCTGTCCTGGAACTCATTTTGTAGACTAGGCTGGCCTCGAACTCAGAAATCCGCCTGCCTCTGCCTCCTGAGTGCTGGGCTTAAAGGCGTGCGCCACCACAACCAGCTTCAGGGAATTCTCTTAATCCCTTTCCAGAACCCTCAGGAAAACAGAAAAAAATAGAGGCAGCTAGTCTTTCATTTTCCTGAAAATGAAACACTTTAGCACACAGTCCAGAGTGTTTCTAGTATCACCCCAAGTTCTTTCCTCCCAACCATCTTTTACTGTTAAAAATCTTCTCAATTGTGGAGATTCTAGTTTCACCTGAAGCAGAAGAAACCCCAGTGCCTATGCATGCTGATGTCAGCTTCTCCCTCCCCTTTGCTCCCTTGATATTTGCAGGCCCTCATTGTGCATTAAAATTATGTTATTTCTCATCTAAGTTTTTCTAGATGCTTTTTATTGTAACGCTTCATGAAAGGTTGTCTTCCCTCTGTCCCAGGGTTAGAACCTTTGAATGTTTGCAAGTCTGTCAAGCTCAGTTATCTGGTGTATAAATAAACACTGGTTTGGAAACAACTCTCCGGCAAGGGGTGGGGTGGGGGAGTCTCTACAGCTAGCAAAGCCTGTCTACCGTGAGAACTTACTGCAAGTGGAGAAGACAGAGGTCAATATAGAACAAATGTGGCCTCATAAGTTGCTGCTCTGAAGTCCAATGATAGCTGGCGGTTCTCTATACTTCTGCAGACCTGAAGATCACTGGTAACCCAGGCTTCAATATCATCCACTTTAATAGTATTGACACCGAATCACCTAAGAAAAACCACTTAAAAATTGTGCACCACATTCACAGTGAGAAGACTATATAATGTGAGGACATTTTTGAAATAATGTAGAACGTAATGTTCCTTTAAATGGGTGAGATAAAACTCATCATCACTACCAATTGCTGAGCTGCTCATGGGTGGAAAGGACTGCATGTTGCCTTTTAGTAATTCTGTTCTCAGTATCTCTCATTCTCACAGGAACCCTACACGAGGGGGATTCTGAGCTCTTCTTTCTGATATGTTCATTACAACTTCAGAGCCAGCTCAGGAGATGGATCAGTGGGTAAAGAGCTTGCTGTGCAAGAATGAGCACAGGAGTTTGGATCCCCAGAGCCCATGTCCAACTCGGAGAGAGCATGTAATCCCCGTGTTAGGAGGCAGAGATATGGAATCTCTGGAGTAAGCGGGCCAGCTACAGCACTCTAAAGGGCAGGTTCCCGTTCAGCAAGAGATTCTGCCTCGTACACTTGACATCAACCCGAGGCACACACACATGCACACATACACATGTATATGTACCTATAAACTCAGGTACACCAATACAGATGAATATGCATATACACAGGCACACATACCATATACATGCACACGCGCACACTCACACACAAAACTGCACAGTAAGATCCGTAAGTATTATCATATGTGTGTGTGTGTGTGTGTGTGTGTGTGTGTGCGCGCGTGTCTGTGTGCATATGTGTGTGCTTGTGCTCTCGGGGTATGCCACATACTCATCACAGTCTTTACCTAGACATTCTTGATGACTTCTGTCCTTTGTCTCCTCTTATGACCTTCAGTGGGTTCCTAGGACAAAACCTCTGTCTGGGAGAGTTTATGATGGAGCAGTTTTGGCAAACCTGGAAAATGTGTAGCATTGAAAACCAAAGGGGGAGAAAAGTGTGCTGGGGAGCAGAGAATTGGGGTGAAGGAGGTAGGATATAGCTGCGGAGGAGCTGAAAAATTGGGGGATCTATACTGGGTCAAAACTGAACAGGAACAATAATAATCAGGGGAGATAAGTTTTCAAATATGATAATCCCATCTGGACAGTTGACAAAGAACAAATGCTCTCGGCTCCCCATGGAAATGATAATTTTAAAAGTGGACCAGGGAGCTTCAGATAATTATTTAGTCCTTTTAAATATTTATGAGTTCCAGTGTGCTACATACATTTTAAAAGACAGTTGACAACTGGAGCATATATCATCTTGTTCCCTCTGCCGGCTAAAAATAGGTACCTTTTTTAAAATGTAAAAACAATACTTTTCATTTGGTGTCCATGAAATAAATGACTGTAAAATACTAATTTCCAGGTGTGACAGTGAGGTTAAGGGAAGTTTTTTTCTCTTAAACTTTTAGATGAGGGACTGGCTCGCTATTTCTGCTTGAAAAGTGGCTGTGGGCATTTCAATATTACTTGTCAGGCTAGTTTGGGGGAGCCTGAAGTCAGTCTCTCTCTCTCTCTCTCTCTCTCTCTCTCTCTCTCTCTCTCTCTCTCTCTCTCCACTCTGGAATTGTAGAGAAGCTTAAGGAAGGTGCCAGCCATAGCCTGGAGGAGCAAACTCAAAACCTGATTCTGAAATGAGAGTTCAGGTTGGGATCATAAGATCAGAGAATTGGTGGGAGCCCAAGAAGCCAGACCAGAAGGGGGGAGCTGAGAAACCAGCCCCTGGCCTTTGTGTCAAACAGGACTCAGGGTTTCCTCTGGACAATTGGTTCCTCTACACAATGAGGGCAGAAGGGTTAATAGGATAATGAGGAACCTCTTTGTGCATTCTGTCATGGATAAATTCTGTTCTTGATTTGGATCCACTTTGTGCCGGGGTGTCTATCCCTCAGCCATGGTAGTCAGCCCTTGATACCTATCAATTAGGCTTCCAGAGAATTTCTCCGAGTCTAAAAGGCAGAGGTATCTGCTTTCACAGGCTGTCCACTCTTTGAGCCAGTTATTGCTGGGAGCATGGTAGAAAGGCCCAGTCTCTTCTCTGACTCCAGTACACACACAGTTCAGGCTTGAGGGCTTCCTGCCCACCAAGGTGAGCTTTGCCTTCCATGGAGACCGTGGCCTTGCTCAGATCTTTCTTAGCCCATCATGGTCTCTTTATGTGTCACTCCTATGACCACTCCCTCAGTACATTATTTTATTGAGAATACCGACCTGAGGACTCTCTTCTAGAAAACCCAGAATGGCACAGAGAGAACCACATATGTGGTTTCTTTTAAACAAAATCTCAATTGTTTGATTTTAACCAAGAAGACTGTGGAGCCAGATGGTGCAGTTAAAAACCTGCTAGTTCAGAGCGGCAGAGACAACACCCCCATCAACCTGCCTTCTTAGCTGATAACCCCCAGGAATCCCATCACAAAACACCCAAATGAACAAACAAAAACCTCTTTCAAATTCAATCTCTTTCCCTTCTACTTCCTGTGCACCTCTCTATCCTTCTGACTCCCTCTTACTCTCTTTGGTTTTTATTGAGAGTCCCACAAACACTCCCACCTGCCTCAGCTTCAAGGACAAGGCCGGATACTATTCTATGACTGTTGGGCCACCTCTGAGGATAGCAATGTCTTTATACCTCTTTCTGCCTTTGAGGGTACCATACCCCCCTACTTATAGCCTCCTTTCACCGTGTCTGGGGGTGGCAGGTAGGTGTAATAAGCTGGGCTTTCAAGGAGACAGAGCTGAAAGAATGTATATAGTTTATAAAAGGACATTTGTTAGAATGGCTCACATGATAGGCTGGACAGTTCAGTAGTGGCTGGCATCATGCTAGAAAGGTTGAGAACCTGGTAGCTGCTTAGTCCAAGACTTTAGAAGACTCAGTGGTCCAAATGAGGTATCAGTGGTCTGGAAGATCCCTACTGAGTCACTAGTCTAAAGTCTATATTGAAAGACTGGGTAACCTGGGATCCAGTGGCAAAGAAGGATGGTGACAGTAGCATCAGTGACAGGAGAGGTGTACTCGTCAACTGGAGGCAAAGGCAGAAAGGAATCCACAGGAACCCTTTGACCTCTTCACACCTAGTGCATCTTCCAGAAGGTTCCACCAGCTCTGGGCAGGGTCTTCTCACTTCATTTAATCCTTCCTGGAAAGGCCTTCCCAGGAGTGTGCCTCTTAGTTGCTTCCAGATCACATCCAGATGCAAGATAAGGACCAGCTGGGGTTAAGGCCCATGACCCAGATCTGTGTAGAAGTGGATTCCCAAGCATCTGCCTTCCAGACGGATATAATGATGGGAGACAGTAAGATCACTGTGAGAACCAAAATGTCTTCCCTCAGGATCAGAGAGAGGGCCATCGACATGTATAGTGAGGATATTAGCTAAATTCCCTGTTGAGACATAGGGCTATGACTTATATAAAAGTAAACTAATAGAGGATATTGTATCATACCATCATAGAGTTGGAGATTTAGTTGCTAAAGAACCAGGTTGTCTTGGTAACGCTCCTCAGCAAGGCTGCCACTGAGAACCCTGACAATCAGCAGGCCTTATATAGCTGAGCCCACTGGGTCCACACTGAGGGGATGAAGTACCCAGCACTGCCCCCCTGGATTCTGCTGTGCTCCAACTTCAGTACATACTAAAAGACAAAGGAATGTAGGTCTGTGGAGAAGTGGAATACAGACACAAAGGCCAAGGAGTCCTACCTGTAGACCAGAGCTGAGGTCTCTGGGTAACTGTGTGCTGTACTAAATAGTGGGAGAAGCCTCTGAAAGAGACCGTACCAAAAGTGTGGCTCAAGGGAGCTTCAACAAGAACAGAACAGTAGCTCCTGCTCATGTTTCCACCAGATCTGGTACCTCAGGTAGGCCTTGCTAAAAATCTTAGTCACTTATTAGTAGTAAGCAGATAAGCCAATGGGGACAGAAAAAGTCTAGGGCACTCTGGGAACATGTTCCTAGGCAGAGGATAATTCAAATATGTGTGTTGTTAGAGGAGGACCCAGTCCTGATGACTTCTCTGAGCTGTTAGAACTCATATATCATGAAAAGGCTCAGAGGTATTTTTATGTCAATTGGGCAAATAAAGAATGTGCTATGATTTAAAATTGAAATGTCCCTCATAGACTTCCTATCTGAGGGCTTGGTCCTGAGCTAGCCGTATTATTTGGAAACTTTACGTAGTGAAGCTTAGCTGGAGGAAACAAAGCAGAGATGGAAGGGTCCACCTGGCCAGTGATCTGTCCTGTCCCATGCTATTTTACAGTCCCCACGAAGTGAGAAAAATCTGTCATCATCTGTTTCAGCACAGCCCAGAAACAATGGAGGTGGCCTTTGCAGACTGGCCCCTATAAAACTGTGCACCAAAATAAACTTCCCTCCTATGTCTCCCCGAGTTATTTGTTAGTGACAAGAAGTTTGCCTAGAAGGATAAGTTCAAAACAAGGCTAGAAGAGAATATTATATACTCTGAATTACAAAGAATTCTAGTTAGGCCATGTAAACCTATGAGGATTTAGGCCTTGCTCCTTCATCAAAGCCTTAAAGAATGACTGGTGTCTGAACATAGCACTGACTCTTTTCCAGACGTGTCTTTTAATCTGAGGCTGAGTCAATGGTGTGCTGCAGACAGATCCAAAATGAAGAGATTGGCTTCTGTAAGACATCCATGTGTTGTAGAGTCCCATAGAAGACAGGAGATGTGATATCATGTGAATGTCATGTCTCATAGGTAGGGAACCAGGCTCCCAGGTAATCAAGTCCTAAGCATAGCGGGCTCTACCAGGACAGAACACACCCAGACCCTGTGCTGCTAAGGGATTAATGACAGCCTGGCCACAGGGCATCTCACAGGTTGACCAAAAACATCCACATTTTTCTCTGGAGTTACCAAGCTACTTGCTGGATGTGTTCTGCTTAGTACAGGCACCTTCCCCCAGATGACACAGAATGTAGGGCCTCTCAACTAAACAAAGGTAATTTATCTATGTAATGTGGAGCAATGCTTTCTTAGCTCTACCTCCGCCTGAAAGACTTGAAAGAAGATAACTTTCTTTATCTTGACTGGGTATAAACTGTACTCCAGATCCTACTATGTTAATAGTTGGGTCTTCTGATAAACTGTGGATATGAAGGGCAATTCTAGTCTACTTCTCTTAAAACTTTTATCCTCTTGCTCCCTAAGCCCTATAGTGGCGATCAGAGGTTTAGAATGTGCCTAATTGGTTAACTCTTGTATATGGCTAGGTCTCCAGCCAAGGTCATCAGACTTCTGATATCTTTGGATTCAAAGACAGAAGACTGAGCATACATACCTTTCATTAGATGCACTGTTTATCATGTCTTAAGCAAGTCCCCCTAGTCCACTTCTCATCTACAGGAGACATACAAGATATAGAGTCTCAGAAATACTGGGAAGATAAATGAGGTCACCTATAGCAAAATGCTCAGAATCCTCCAACCACCTTTCAAGTTGCATCTCTTTGGTGAATGTCTGTTATCTGCTAAAGTCTCCACTCACCTAAGCAGTGGTGGGAAAAATGCACATGGACAAGAGTTCAGAGTCCTGCTTAGGAGAGGTGGCTTGAGGGATGCTGTCAATGAACAGACAATGAGATTAAGACATGATGTTCAATGCTCTGTTTTAGCCATCCCACATGCAAACAGAGCATAGAATTCCATGCCGTTTTCATTTACATTAGTGCAACAACACAAAGCTGGCCTGCCCATGTACTTGCGGAATGAATGAATGAATGAATGAGTACAGCAACGAATGAACTTCACTCTTTTTCATTGCTCATTTTGAGTGGTCTCTCTTTAATTTCAAACCCAGAGAGCTTGAGAAAGATTTTAGTGGTCTCATCGGTATAGAAACACATGATATCCATCAGATGTTGTTGTTGAATGAAGTTATATATAAGAAATGTTCTGCCAACATTGCAAAGCCAATGATTAACTCAGGCTGGATGGATAAACCAGAGAGGAATAGTATGCTATTACAAATGAAGGGTATGCGAAGGTTTAGAATCAAATAACTTAATATAACAAAGGTGAAAGAGTTACTGAGTAGTGAGCCATCAGTCTCTCCAACTCTACTCGTGGCTTTGGATTTCTAAACGGCCTCATCCTTTCCACTTCATGAGCTTCAGGTGTTGGTCTTTGGAAAAGTGAGGAAGTAGAGACCTTCCAGGTAAAGAGGCTTCCTCGAAATTTTAGAATTAGTCACTCAAACTGAGGTCCACGATTGTAAGAGCTGGCTCATATAGCTTGCTTAGTGCTAGTTTGTAACTCTTGTGGGCTTTCAGCACAAAGGTGTTTGGACTACAGCCCCCATTTCTGCTTTTCTATCAATACTAAAAGCAAGTCATTTTGGTTCCGAGTCTAAATGAAAGCACTGGGGTTGACCCTTCAGGAGCCTCCTAGTAGAACAACTACTTCTTCTCCCAAAGCATCATACGGGATTTTTCACAATCCTAATTAGAGTTATTTTATTACACCCTAATGCCAAAGCACAGATTTCAAATAGATTTTTTTTTCTTTATAATTGAAGAACAAAGCAATCTGGTGCCTAGCGCAGCTTGAAACATACTTTCTTCTCTTGAGAAAGGAAATGAGAACATTGCTCAGCAAAGCAGGCTCCATGCTCCGTGGAAAGGGATTTCTCATCCCAGGCAGCAGAGCAAGATCAACAATGGTGTAAGCACTCCTTTGCAAGTCAGGGTAGGGGTAGTTGGCCTGCAGAAAGGACCACAGTCTGCCACCCTCTGCTCAGCTGGCTCTCAGAGGTGTAAAAGCTACAAGTTCAGAACCCACTAAAGGCAGATCTGGTTGGTTGCACCAGCCCAGGCTGACTGACTGTGGTGATGTTTACCCCAAAGGAGGAACTATCTGCTATGTCGTCTGTGCCCGTCTCCCCTTCAGAACAGAAAAGGGATAGGTTTATGGTTAAAACAAGAATGAGACAATATATAAAACTGGTACAAACAACTCAGTCAAGGTTGGTGAGGTATGTCAGCTGGTAGAGTTCTTTCTTAACATGCAGGGAGGCCTGGCTTTGATCCCTAGCTTCACACAAAAGGACAATAATGCTATATATCTGCAGTTTCCACATTCTGGAGGAAGGAATTCAAGGAGGAAGTTTAAGGCCATCCTCACCTACATGTTGGATTTGAGGACGACATGGGATTCTGTCTTAAAAATAAAGAAAAAAAAGCAGACACCAGTCCTGTCAAAGGCAAGGCTGCTGAAGAGCAGTGCCCAGCTTGACAATCCTTGGATTGTCTTTCGTGTATGTTACTGAGGGAAAATAAGCACTAATCTGTGTTGTGGTGTCCTGTCAAAGAAAATACACAGCAGGATGTGGGAGCCATCTGCCTGACTGAGGGGCCGTGCTCCTGAAGAAAGCAAGACCCTTTCCCTCAGCTCAGGGTGGATTTATTAATGACTGATCTACATCCCCCAACACCAACAGTTATTAAGCTTCAACTTTGGGGATAAAAGCTATAGATACAGCATTTGAGGGGTATTTAAAGGCCTAACTGGAACACATTCCACAGATGTACATAAAATATTTTATAATTTGTAATTGAAACATTTTTAAATTTTCCATCCATGAACACATAAAATCAATATTTTATTTATTCTTTGAAAAATATCTTGTATGTGTATAATATATCTTGATTATAACCACCCCCTCTCTTCTATTCTACTTCCTTCTGTGCACTCGATACTCTTCCCTGTCAGCTCCAGGTCCATTAAAAATATTTCGATAATCTACTGAGTCTAATTAGCCTTGCCCGGATTACTAAGGGTGTTGCCCAGATTACTAAAAGTCACTGGGGCATGAGCAATCTGTCAGTGGCCATACCTCCAGAGCAAAGGGACTTTTCCTTTCCCTGCCTCTGTCAATCATTTACTAAGCATCTAAGATTCTATGAGGCTCCATTCTGTGATTAAAATAGACAATTACTGATCAATAGATAATGAAGAAAATCTGACTGTAAAGAAATAAGAGTCAAAATACACAGTGTGGTGGAGGATGCTTGCCAAGTAGAATGAGTAGGGAATGGGGTAAAGAGTGATGGGTACTGGGATGGTACTTCATAGAACTTGGCATGGAAGACCTTAAAGACTATTGAGACATTGAGGGAGAATGGGATGTGGTCACATGAGCGTGAGGGACAAGGTGATTTTTTTGGGAAAGAAAACATGAGTGGGCAGAGAAGAGGGTACACTTGAACTAGTCAAGAACAGACAAGGGGTAGAGGAAGAGGGGGAAGAGAAGAGAAGAAGTAAAGAGTGGGGATTGCAGACACAAGCAGCCAGGATGCGTGGCACCTGGTGATCGCTCGGGTCTCTGCTGTTTCTCTGAGTGCTTGGGGAAACACTGGAGGAGCTAAGCGGAAGAGCACCATGATCTGGCCCAAGATTGAGAAGATGATTCTGGGTCCCTTGGAAGAATAAACGACTGGACGGTGAACTGGCAGGGAGTGTGGATAAGAAGCTACTATGGGCTGGAGAGATGGCTCAGCAGTTAAGCACTTGGTGCTCTTGCAGAAAAACAAATACAGTTCCCAGCACCAATGTGGAGCTGTTCACAAACACATCTGATTCCAGCTCCACTAAAACCAAAGTGACCTCTTAGTTTCCTCCAGAAACAGTACTCATGTATACATACTCCCCTCCCCCCACATATACCAATTAGTCATATATATATATATATATATATATATATATATATATATATATATATATATGT
>NC_034599.1:106179557-106187408 GCF_900095145.1 Mus pahari | reverse complement strand
GAGAGAGAGAGAGAGAGAGAGAGAGAGAGAGAGAGAGAGAGAGAGAGGGAGAGGGAGCGAGCGTGCTCTGGATGCATATCTATAAGGTGACCTTGCTTGGCTTGCCTTGAGGGTTGAGATTGCCTGAAGGTAAGATAGTGCAGCCAAGTGCTGGTGAGAAATGACAGATGCTAAGTGTTAGAGGTTGGATAAAAAATAATTAGAAAAAGATAGAAGAAGAGAGACTTAGAGGGGCAGATCGGCAAGAGATCAGCATCAACCAGTTTAAGCAGAGAGAATATTCTCCCAAGTGATAGATAGCAGCATGTGTGCTTCTCTCTCTCTCTCTCTCTCTCTCTCTCTCTCTCTCTCTCTCTCCATATGTATATATATGTATGTGTGGGTCAGAGGACAACTCTGGTGTCAGAACTTGCCTGTAGCCTTTTTTGAGACAGAATTTCTTGTGTGCATCTCTGCTCATGCCGGTACTGGCCTCATACTTCCTATGTATCTGAGGGTGACTTTGAAATCTTGATCTTCCTGTCGTCACCTCCCAAGTGCTGAAATAACGGTGTACGCCTCCGTGCCCTGCTGTAATGATATACTCTATATGGGCTGATATCTCTTCCTCGTGCTCCCAGATTACCACCAGTGAGATTTGACTGAATTGTGTCTCCTATGACTTCTTGTGCTAAAACCATTGTCCCCTATACTTCGGAATGAGAGCTATATTTAAACAAGCTACTAGTTTTTTGACCCAAAGATTTCTCAGGCACTTGGTGGCATGACACAAAGACCAGGTGACAGCTCCGTGCAAAGGTGGTCATCTGTAAGCCAGGGGAAGAAGATATTAAACTGGCTGATGTTCTGAACTTGGACTTCCAGTTTCTAGAACCATGTGACATTAAGTTTCTGTTATTTAAACTGCCCAGTCTGTAGCAGTTTGTGATGGCGACCCAGTGCAGCTTTTATTTCCTCGGTGAACTTTCTGAACAATGTGGTCTCAGCCCTTTGTTTCCAGAGAAGCTTGAAGTAAGACAGTAGATATAATGGCGATGAGCCCCCACTGTGCCCTTTTATATAAATAGAAGCTGTTTTTGCTGATGAGTGCAGAGCCGACCTGGGTATTGTGGAGAACAAGCCAGCTCTAATTTTTAATTTGCATGTCCTGTCATGCAGAGATGAATGTGGGTCTTGCCTTTCTGCACACCTCCAGGAAAAGCTACCCATTTCTGCTCCTTTGTCATCTCATTTCAGTGACAAGGGCTCGGGTCACTGAGCCCAATGGGGGCACAACTATTGTTAGCAAGGGGTAAAATGCAATCTCACCCTCTTCTTTGTTCAGGAGACAGAGGCTACAACCAGCAAGGTAACTCTCTCCAGCTTCTGTGTAAATCACAGAGCATCTATGTCTTACAGCTCCTTCTTTGGCATCGGCTACGGGCTTCTGTTCTGCATGGTCTGCATCCTGTCTACAGATGAAGAATCTACATTGGGAAATCTGATTATTCATAGATGGTCTCTGACACCATCAAACACTTCAGTGAGAGCTAAGTCCTCATGGAATGAGTGAGGATAGCATGCTCTCAAGACAAAGATTACCCTGAGACATCTGAGAGGTGGTGGTTGCACTTTTGGATTCAGAAGGCAGATTGGGGAAGTACATTTTGGAGGAGGGAACCATTACTACCACCATGAACACCACAGTCATCACCATCATCACCACCATCACCACCACCTCCACCAACAACAACACTACCACCACCACCACCACCACCACCACCACCACCAACAACAACAACAACAACAACAACAGCAACAACAAGGTCCAGAGAGGGTATTTTTCAGAAGAGTAATAAAAATCACAAGAAGGTAGAAAGGAAAAAAAGAAGAAATGCGCCTGAGTACTTATTTTTGCTCTGATTTTTGCTTAGTAGAGAGATTCAGAGCACTTTACCAAGGGCAGCTGGACATGGAGCATACCTGTAATCCCAGATATTGGCAGAAGAATTATGAGTTCGAAGCCAGCCTTCAATACGAGATGAGCTTGAGACTAGCCTGGGCTACATGAGATCCTGTTTCCAAACTGAATACCTGAATGGCTAAGGGCACAGATACCAGGGACTTAATGAAAAATGAGAAGGGACAGAATAGCTTTGTCTTTCTCAGATTCTGTGGTGCATCCAGTAAGACAATGTGGTTCTCGTTACAGTTATATTTAAAAGAAACATCAGGACGGTGCCCATGGCATGAAAGCCACAGCAGCATAGCTTACATGCACTAATCCCAGGACTCAGGGATCTTTACTGTGTCATAGCCAGGAACTTCTTCAGACAGCAAAAGACATCACAGATTTCTGGACACGCAAGTCATTTCACTGTCAATGCTGGCATTAGCTCAGAGGGGTGTATCTGTATGACTGGAGACACAGGGAGCCAGCTTCACCTCTGCATGAAGCAGTGTATGAAGGAGAAGACACCACCACACACCCAGTAGTTCCCTGCAGTTTAATTACTGCAGCTGCAGAGTCTTGAAGCTGACTGGCCTTCCTGCTTTAAGTAACTTTATTTTTCATTTTCATAGCTATTTTGAGCATTCTAGTTTCTTTGCAATGGTTTTTCAAATTGTACATTTTAAAGTGTATCTTAGTATTATTACTGGTATATGTGTGAGCATGTGTATTTGTGTGTGGGGGGGTGAGTGGGTGGGTAGTGGGTGTATGTGTGTATGGTATATTATTGTGTGTGAGAGTGCACACACTTGTGTGCACAAGTGCAAAGACCACAAGACAATGTCAAGTGCTTTACTCTATCATATTCTGTCTTACTTTCTTGAGACAGGGCCTCACTGAACCTGGAGCTAGGCTAGCAGCAAGCAAGCCTGGCAATCCCCCTGCCTCTGCTCCCCATAGCACTGGAGTAAGAGACATGCCGGCAGACAAGCCAAGGTTTTTTTATGTGTGCTGGAGTTCAGATTCAGTTCTCCATGTTTGTGCAGAAGACACTCTTACTGAGCCATCTCCCAAACCCCAAGCAAGCATGAGAGCATAAACTTAATCCCAAAAGCCAGGTATACTGGTGTGTGTTTACACTACCAGAACTGGAAGAAACTGACTGGGGCACATTGACTAGCCAACAAAGCCTGCCTGGAAACCTCTAGACATGTGAGAACCTTGTCTCAACACACACACACACACACACACACACACACCATACTGCCACCACACACAAACATACACTATATCACATACACACACACACCACAAACACACCAATACACCCACCCACATATGTATACAATATACTATACACACAGACACACACATGCACGCGTTCATGCGCACACACACACATTCACACATTACATGCATTTCAGGCACAGGGATGTATAAAGCTGTGTGAGTAGTCGAGGGGACATGAGCATAGAGGGCCTTGCTGTCTCCCAGTCTCTTTCCTAGAGAGATGAATATGCCTGCCCAACACCAGTGATGCGGAAACAGTGGATGACAGCTAGGACGCAGGGTGTTAGAATGAAGTCTGCTTGTTTTTCATTTAGAAAATGTTCAAGTTCTCCCATGCCATGTCTGTCTGTGACTGAGAGTGGTTAGGTTCCCACTACCGTGCACCTTCCCTGATATAGAAAACCTCATACCTGTGTTCCCTATGGATTCTGCCACCGTCCAGAGCACTGTCCCAGTCATGCACCATGTTATGTATAAAACTGATACCCCAGAGAGTAATGAGCAGAAGGGCACATTGATAGCTACAAAATTAGGGATCAACTATTTCTCTACAATCTAGGTATTTGGTTACAGGGTCATGTTGTCTGTGTTTGTGCATGTTAAATGGTGAGTTGGGATTCTGGGATTGGGGAAAATGATGTCACAGATCTTGGAACTTTAAGCATTAAAGTGGTTGCTTTTCAAAAAATTTGGCTTCTTTTGTTTTGAGACAGGGTCTCATTATGTAGCTCTGGCTGGTCTGGAATTCACATGTGTAGACCAGGCTGGCCTTGAAATCAAAGAGACCTGCCTAGTTCTGCTTCCCAAGTACTGGGATTAAAACTCCGCACTGCCATGTCCAGCTACTTTTGGCGTCTTGCTCTGTAGAACAGAATGACTCTGAAATTATGATTTATCCTCTTGCTTCAGAGTCCCAAGTGTTGGAATTACAAGTATGTACCCCATAGCTGCCTCACAGTAAAAAGAATAAATATAAATCTTTGTTTACATTTATTTATTTGTGTGCATGTGTATTGTATGTACATGTGTTTTGTGTGTCTCCCATATGAGAACAGGTATCTGTGAGTAACAGAAGAACATGTGGGATTCCCTGGAACTGGAGTTATCCAGAGGTGTGGGACACCCAATATGGGACTCAGCTAGACACTGAGTTGAGGTCCAGTAGAAGAGAAGCTTAACCACTAAGCCATCTGTCCATCCCTCAAAGTGACAAATTTCATGCTGAAACTGAACATCATCAATATGATGATTATGAAAAGACTTTAGAATTCTCAAACACTACTCAGACACGACAGGCGTTTTGATAACATAATATTAAGAGAAATTAGAGACAAACACCCTGTTTCCACCAGGAAGAGTGAGATAGCCTGTGTGGTGGTTTGACTAGGCTTGGCCCATGGGAAGTGGCACTATCAGTGGGTGTGGCCTTGTTGGAGGAAGTGTGCTGCTGTGTGGGTGGGCTTTGAGGGCTCCTAGCGCTCAAGCTTCACCCAGTGTGGAAGAGCATCTCCTGGCTGCCTTCAAATCAAGATGTTGAATCCTAGGCTCCTTTTCTAGTACAATGTTTGCCTAGGCACTGTCATGCTTCCCACCATGAGGATAATGAGCTGAAAATCTGAAACGGTGAGCCAGCCCCTCTTTTTTTTTTTTTTTTTTTTTTTTTTTTTGTGGAGTGACAGCTGCACCTGGGCCTGGCTCTGACCCCTTGCTCTGTTCTCACCTGGTTCCTGTTTTGTTTTGTTTTGTTTTTTTTTAAATTATTTTCTTTATTTACATTTCAAATGCTATCCCATAAGTTTCCTATACCCCTCCCCGCCACCTCTGCTCCCCTACTCATCCACTCCCACTACTTGTCCCAGGCCTTGCCTTGTGCTGGGTCATATAAAGTTTGCAAGACCAAGGGGCCTCTATTCCTGGTGATGGCCAATTAGGCCATCTTCTGCTACATATGCAGCTATAGACACAAACTCAGGGGGTGCTGGTTAGTTCATATTGTTGTTCCACCTACAGGGTTGCAGCCCCCTACAACTCCTTGGGTACTTTCTCTAGCTCCTCCATTGGGGACCCTGTGTTCCATCCAATAGCAGGCTGTGAGCATCCACTTCGGTGTTTGCCAGGCACTGGCATAGCCTCACAAGAGGCTGCAATATCAGGGTCCCTTCAGCAGAATCTTTTTGAAGTGGGATATTGAAAGTAAGTATGGGTTATTTGCAAATATTCACATAGAGCAGTGGCTCTCAACCTGTGAGTTGCAACCCCTTTGGAGTCAAATGACCCTTTCACAGGGATCACCATCAGAAACATCAGATGTTTATATTACGGTTCCTAATGTTAGCAAAATTACACTTATGACGTAGCAATGAAAATAATTTTATGATTGGGGGCCACTACCATATGAGGAACTGTATTAAAGAATCAGTGACATAGAACAAGAAGATGATCATGTGAGCAAATGCTGAACTTCGCAACAGGACTGGTGTAGTGCTTATCTGTGAAGAGGAGATGTGAAACGTCAAAATGAGCAAGTTCTAGGAAACAACTTATTCTGGGGCCAGAGTTTGGATCTGAACCTCAAGCTGTTGGTTGTGTGGAGTTCCTGAAGAGGTGTGAACCATCTAGATGATTTGACTTGATAAAAGTCACACGTGTGGTCATGTGAAAGATGGAGGCTACAGTGAGAAATGCAGGGATAGAGAATCCATCTTGAAGATAACAAAAATGACAATCTAAGGACTGGTGTGACTTAATCAAATAAGAATATTGCTCACAGTAAAGTTTTCAATGATACTGAATATAATGATATTATTCTTTTTGCAATGAAGATACATTAATATTTTTAATCAAAATGTTATAACATGAGAGTGAAGATGTCACATCCCTATAGAACCCTAAAGAGAACAGGAATGAGTTAGGCAACCAACAGTTCTTACAAGAGGACAAATGTTCTTCTGTTCTGAACCTTCGTAAAATGCATACATTGTAATGTACTCCACAAATAGATTTTCCACATGATATATCAGCCAAGTCAATTTAACTTTTCTCACTCTTCCATTTTAATCCAGATACATGATTGACAGATACTATGCTTGGTTGACAGACATAATGATTTAACTATAAACATTTCATTAGCCTTGCAAGATCATCTTAATAAAAGAACATGAAGGAGACACACATTCGAGGCAGATGTGAACATTTTGAAGCCAATGCATTGTGACTGAATTCCATCAAAGCAAGGAATCAAGTAGAAGTTTATATAAAATGTTTCTCAACTTGTTTGCCCTACACTGTTTGAATCAGCATCCCCAAACAGGCAAGTACCACAAAAGAAAATGCAGGGGCTAAATGCTCTCGTGCTCCTTGGATTTTAGTGCTATGAAGAGACACCATGACTATAGCAACTCTTATAAAGAAAAACATTTAATTGGGGTTGGCTTATAGTTCAAAGGTCTAGTCCATTATCCTGGTGGAAAGCATGGCAGCATCCAGGCAGGCATGGTGCAGGAGGAGCTGAGATTTCTACATCTTGATCTACAGGCAGTAGGAAAGAGAGTGAGTCACTGAGCCCAGGCTTAAGCTTCTGCAACCTCAAAGCCCACCCTAAGTAAAGACTCCAAAAAGACTACACTTATCCCAACAAGGCTACCCCTCCTATAATGCCTCTCTATAATGTATGAGCGTATGGGGGCCATCTCTAGTCAAACCACCGCACACTGTTGAGTTAGATAGATTCTAAATTCTCTTGTTCAATTCTGTCATTTTCAGACTTCAGATGGCTATATGGTGTCATAGAAAAGATCACAATGAAAGTAATAATGAACAGCTCTTTGTCCCATCGGTTGCCATTGGGTCTTCCAAGCAGCTTGTATCAGTTGTATTCCCAATGGACCTCCTTGTTAATCTAGATACCACAAAACAATTAACTTGTTAGCTTCCTAGAGTCTTGAATGCCACGTCCAGATGTTTATGTTGGACTCTCAACAGCTTGCTTCAGTCCACTAGCACAGCTGGGCTGTAAACGTTACAGACAGTATCCACAATTGGAATAAGCATCAAGGACTGTCATCTGCATCCATTGGTAATGAGCACAGCCTACATCAGGACCCTGGACTTCGTACCCACCCAGCTGTACTGAGAGGCTCCTACCTTCTCCTCTGGAGGAATATCCCAGCAGACCTAGGGAAGAGTGAAGACTTTCACCAAAGGCACCAAGAGTCAGTGGATTCCACTTGGAAAACAGGATTTTCACACTAGTACAGAACAATGACTTAGACATATCCCACTTGTCCCTCCAAGTTTAACTCATACCAACTTGCCTGGCCTACAGTTTAGCTTGTGCCTCCATGACTAAATGTCTCCTATCAGTTGCCTGTCATCATGGTTGAGGGCAAACTGAGGCTTGTCCTTGGCTGTACTTTCATGCAAATGGAGTCAAATCCTTTGGCTGGGACTTGGAACTCTGTTCTATGGTCAGCTCCTCTCAGGACATGTCCCTGAAATAAGCCGTGATACTGAAAGTGAAGAAAGTGTCACATTTTTCTCTCACTGACAGCTTCAACTTGTAAGCTTGAATGCTGAATGCTCAGCAGATGGAAGACTCATCCATCTGCTAGCTTCTCTCTCTCTCTCTCTCT
>NC_034599.1:106177208-106179527 GCF_900095145.1 Mus pahari | reverse complement strand
TCTCTCTCTCTCTCTCTCTCTCTCTCTCTCTCTCTCTCTCTCTCTCTCTGAGTGGACTCTCTAGCCTGTGAAAAGAAAAGGGTACCCGATGGCTCAGAACTCTTGATGGTAGCTCAGTGACTCCAGAACCACGTTCTATAATTAGGTTTTCCTTATTGCTCTCATCATTGGACTCACTTGAAAATGACTTTCAATGACAGGCAGCTGGAAAGGGGTAGAAAAGTTGACCTTTGCCCTCACTGGAGTATGGTTCTGCAAGATGATGACACTATTGATTTGATCCATCTTGACATAGGTGAGTTATTTTATAATGCAGGTTGTTGAACGGTGAATGTCTACTTCACAAGGTGGTTTGTGAACGCCAGGGGAAATAGGCTGGAGAGCCACCTGTGAGCAGATAGAAGCCAACTTTGACAACAGGTGGGGAATGGGTTCAGGTGCCAGGTAAAAAGTTGTATAAGGCTCACCAAGAACATCTATTACTTCTGGCCTTTTATTCTCTGTGTTATTACTTTATAGAGATAAATACCTTTCTAACTGCCAGGGAGACCAAGACAAATACATAAGAACCTTGAATGCTTCCTCTGTGTCAGGAAAATGACTGAGATAAATAGCAGCTTGCTGTGGTGAATGGGCAAAGCCAGACTAATGGAGCAATCACTCTTGCCCCTGGCCTCAGAGACAGTAGAACTAGGATTCTGAGTCCACACACACTTGGAGACTTGCATGGCTATGTCCATTCCTGTAATCATGAGAGCCAAGCTATCACAGCAGCCTAAAAGTCCATCAATAGAGAAATGGATATAGAGAATGTCACAATAGAAGTTTAGTTAGCTGTATGGAAAAATGAAGATCCGGGCATCTTTAAGAAAATAGTTGGAAGTAGAAATCATTGTGTTGAGGAAAATAACCCAAGTGTCACATATTCCATAGCAAGCAGAATGCAGCTATGAATTGATATATTAATGTAGGACATGGAAGTAAAAATATGATCTGAGAGAAGCCAGAGTTGTCAAAGGAAGGGAGAATGAGAACTCTTTCGATTAGAATGACAAGGTAACTCAATGTAGGTGGCATGAATGCAGGTTGGGGTATTTTGGTGGAGGAATGGGGACCATTTCAACAAGCTTAACCTGGATACTAAACACTAGTGGTGTGGACCAACTCAAAACATTGTGTGTGTGTGTGTGTGTGTGTGTGTGTGTGTGTGTGTGTCTGTGTGTGTGTGTGTGTGTGTGTAAATGTCACAATCAATTCACAGCGAACCTACTTTGCATGCTAATTAATGTTATTCCTTCTCTAGCCTTTGATGGAGTTGAAGACTAGATAGTCATAGCCTCACAATTATGCTTAAGTTATAAAGGATCTTAGGAGATGTTTTAAGGCTGGTAAAAGCAAGCTAAGAACATTGGAGGACAGGAAAGTTTAAATTGCAAACAAGTGTTTGTGTTTAAGGTTGGTAATCGCAAGTTATGAAAGTTAGAGGATTTAAATGCTTAAGATGGTAATGAGTAAATTCTTCAAATACAAAACTCTGGATTCACCAAGCTATAATAGATTATAGAATACTTTATCCAAAATTGCCAAATAGAGATGGACTGGATTTGAAACAATTTTTCATAATTGTTTCATATATATTCCTAATGTATAATGTTTTTATTGTAAGGGAAAGAACCTTTTTTCATTTAGACAAGAAGCAGGAAATGTTAGGGTTGGTCTGGTGCTGTTATGAGTTCAAATGTTAATTACTGACCCTAAAGATCTGATTGCTCTCTGGAGAGGAGATCTTCACTTATACCAAGTAATGCTATGTAACCCTTGCACTCCAAGTTAACTGGTCAATAAAATGCTAAAGCCTGTGATTGGGCTGTAGAGAAAGAAGAGTCATCAATATAGAGTGAGGAGTCTCAGGAGAGATCAGGGGAGGGGAGAAAGGAGAGGCAAAGACAGGAAGAGGCTGCCATGAGAAGAGATGGTCCATGAGCAAATGGCCAGGAGAAACAGCAAATGTGGCTAGGATGTAAGTTGGAATAGCTCTAAAACTTGGCCAATCTAGACTTACAACTTGTAAATAAAAATAGAGACAGAAAGAGAGAGAGAGAGACAGAGAGAGAGAGAGAGAGACAGAGACAGAGACAGAGACAGAGACAGAGACACAGAGAGAGAGACAGATTCAGAGAGAGACAGAGACACAGACACAGAGAGACAGAGACAGACATAGACAGATAGAAACAGACACAGAGAGAGACTAAGAGAGAAAAGGAGGATGAGAAGGAAGAGGCAGAGGCAGGAGGAGGAGGAGGAGGAGGAGGAGGAGGA
>NC_034599.1:106173907-106177103 GCF_900095145.1 Mus pahari | reverse complement strand
GAGGAAGAAGAAGAAGAAGAAGAAGAAGAAGAAGAAGAAGAAGAAGAAGAAGAAGAAGAAGAAGAAGAAGAAGAAGAAGAAGAAGAAGAAGAAGAAGAGTTATTTTATTGAAGTAATTTTGTTCAGTGCCCTAGCCACATTACTGTTCATACTTTCATTTCAAAGTAGAGTGGTTGAGTATGTGCTGGGCACCTGTGTTTTGGAGATAAACAAGTAAAGGCTTCTCCACTTAAGGAGGTACCTATGGGCCATGGAACCCTGGAAGTGGGAACTGTGAATGCCAAAATATGAGAATTGTCAACGAGAAAGACCGAGCCAGATGAGAGATGGGTGCCCAAGCTGCATTGCTTCTTGGTTGAGCTTTTGCCTCTCTCCTCTGATGTCTAGCTCTATGCTTTCTCACTAATCTGTAGACTGGAGAAAAAAAGCATTGCTGAGCAATTCCCCAGGGTTGACATTCAATCATAATCATGTTAAATACCCCAGCTATCGTATTATGCACTGCTAGAGTAAACTCACTATTAAAATTTACCATGGTTATGAATAAAAATAGTGTTGTTTCTGCTTCCATAAATTTAACTGTGTGTTCTGAAATAAATATAATTACATCTACTGGAACACTTAGAAGGGATAACCTTGTGAAAATTATCCCTAAGTGTTAAAATAAAGACAGCGGGAGAAAAGAACTGAAAGAGAGAGAGAGAGTTATACAGGGCATTATCATAACAATTGGGAATTAGTTTTATATTTACCAGCACAGCATTCTGAGAACACGCAATGAAAAAAATCTTCCTTTCTGGCATCCTCATCACATTCCCCAACACCTGAGCCCCTCCTAAGTGCTCTCTGCCTATCAATCTAAGTCAGAGGAAATAGTACAGAACTGAAAATACACTCAGCCAAAAAAATAAAAATGAATCTTGATGGGATACTGTTTTCCATTTTACAAAGCTTAAGGGAATTGTATATTCAAAAGCATCTTCTTAGGCATTGAAAATATCTTTCATTTATTTTGCTCCATAGATAACTTTGGAAATATAAGCATGTAGCAAATTCTAATCAGGTGACCCCAAGGTGTGTCTTAGAGACTAGAGATTCAGAATATGCCTCAGTCTTAACTGAATGACACTGTCTCTTCATACTTCATTAAAAGCATTGCTCTATTATTTGTGTATTAAAATTTAACATGTATGGGTGTGAGAAAAAGGGATGAGATCATGGGTTTGAGTAGAGGTGTATACAGTGCTAAACTGTACGTGGAGACTACAGGTAGACTTCAGGTATGATTCTTCAAGTCCTGTCATCTTGCTGCTTGAGAGAGACTTGGTGTATCACTTGGTCTGGAACTTATCAACTAGCATAGGTTGGCTTTTATAACCATATAAACACTATGCCACACTTTTGTATGTGACTTTTGGGGCCCACATTCAGCACTTATTGCTTGCATGGCAATTATCTCCTATCTCGCCAGCTGCTCATACTAATGGACATTTTTCATTTAATGAGAATACACAAATAAATACATAAACTGTAGGTAGACATTTTGATCAAATGCATCAGATGTCTCAGTCTGCCTGTATCCATGGTTGTTGTCTGGAGATGCATTATACACTACAAGAGACCCACATTCCCCTCTGGATTCCCAGCCATCCCTTTTGCCTTGCAGTTTCATCATACCTGCACTAAAGCTGGACCCCTCACTTCTCTATGGCTTCCTGTGGGGTTGGTACTATGACTTACTTGTACACACTGAGGCTGAAACCCAGTGTGTCCTTTCCAAGTCCAAGCTTTAGGAGGGTTTACAGATTTTCTCTGGTCCATGAGTACATGTGCTTAATATTCTCCTCTTGAGAGGAGGATGAGCAAGAGCAAGGAATCTTGGTCAGCTAGGGTACCTCAGATAGGTCCTTCAGCATTCACCACCTGCATGAAATCATATGAGTTGGCACAGCTGGATGAGCAGAACCAATTAAAGAGCCCAGCTTGGGTAAACGATCCTTAGCTACATTAGAAGCACTGTAATACATTGCTACTGTTTGCTGGCCTTGATGTTAGCATTCTTCCGATGCTTTGCAGTAAAATAGTGTTTAAATTTTATTTATTATATTCATCATTATTGTATATGTGTGTGTGCGTGTGTGTGTGTGTGCGTGTGTGTGTGTGTGTGTGTGTGTGTGTGTGTATACCACAGTATGTGAAAGTGCAGAGGAAGAATTGCTTAGTTGTCCCCCTCCTTCTGTCTTTACATGGGTTCTGGAACAAACTCAGGTCATCAGGCTTGCGTGGTGAGCGCCTTTACTGGTCCCACTGGCTCTGAAATGCATAGCTGATACTTGTTTTGATAAAGTAATCTAAGCTATTATTGTATTTTGTTGAGTTCTAAAGAAATGCTCTTGTCTAATGTGTATAAATTCTTACAAATGTGATATTAAAATGAAAATGCTATATTTTTCATGCCATTATATGAGGATCATTTTGATTATTTATAGCCCCTGTGGCAAGAGTGTAAATGTCATGTTGCAAATCAAGTAAATAAATGCTTGAAATCTTAAAGTCGAGCTCACAAGTTGGTTTTATTACTCAATGATATGTCACTAGCCATTTCACACTCAATGGTTTAAGACAACTATTAATTGGAATTGTCCTTTAAGATTTGGTAACTTGGTTGTGCTCAGATGAAGGTGGTCTCTTATCTGGTCATATTTAGTATTTATCATGTACTTGGTGGAACAAAACCCCTCAAGGTAACCTTTCTCCACGTGTCTCTCTAATAAAGCTTCTTAAATTGTGGGTCAGGAGCCCACATGGGATTGCATAACTGACTGTGGGAGCTGTGAAGTTTGGCAATGATAAAAGATTTCTGAAATGCAATGCACAAAACTCAATCCAAAGTCAAACCTGAAATGAATGTGAAGTGTGTTTGGCAGTGTTAGCCTGTTCTGAGTCCTTCAACATCACCACAGGCTTAGTTCTGGATGCACACAAGCAGGATCGGCAGGATGGCCATTTTGACTATGTTAGTCCTGCCGATCCATTAGCATGGGAGATCTTTCCATTTTTTGAGATCTTCAATTTCTTTCTTCAGAGACTTGAAGTTTTTGTCATACAGATCTTTCACCTCCTTAGTTAAAGTCACACCAAGGTATTTTATATTATTTGTGACTTTTGTGAAGGGTGTTGTTTCCCTAATTTCTTT
>NC_034599.1:106169936-106171054 GCF_900095145.1 Mus pahari | reverse complement strand
CATTGTTGGTAAGAGAGGCCCCTTGGTCTTGCCAACTCTATATGCCCCATACACGGGAATGCCACGACCAAGAAGTGGGAGTGGGTGGGGAGGGGAGCAGGGTGCGGGGAGGGTCTAGGGACATTCGGGATAGCATTTGAAATGTAAATGAAGAAAATATCTAGTAAAACAAGTTACAAAAAAGAAGAGTTCAGGGGGTCCTGCAGAAGGAAGGATTATAGGAAGTAAAGGGGTCAAGGACACAGCACATTACACCTACAGAATCATCTAACCTAGACTCATAATGGCTCACAAAGATTGAGCTGTCAACCAGGGAGCCTGGATGGGCTGATCTAGGCCCTCTTAAAATAAGTTGCAGTTGTGTAGCTTGATCTTCTGAAGGGACTCCTACCATGGGGAGCAGGGACTGCCTCAGAATCTGCTGCCTGCTTTAGCATCCTTTCCACCGATTGGGTTGTTTCATCCTGCCATAATAGGAGAGGAAGTGCCCGTCTCACTGCAACTAGAAATGCCATGGCTGGTTAATATCCATGGAGTCATGCCCCTTTCTGAAGAGGACTGGAGGAGGGGTTGGTGGTGGTAGGGAAGTGCGGTAGAGGACAAAGGTCCTGAATGAGAAGAGGGAGAGGA
This sequence comes from Mus pahari, assembly GCF_900095145.1. Lineage (NCBI taxonomy): Eukaryota > Metazoa > Chordata > Mammalia > Rodentia > Muridae > Mus > Mus pahari. Next base: position 106,170,424 of record NC_034599.1, on the reverse strand, counting down.
AACTGTAGTCTGGATTTAAAAATAGGTAAGCACATTATTCAAAAATTATTTTTTAAAAAGAGTTGCTGTGCTCATGGTATATTTTCACAGCAATAAATTCCTAACTAAGACAGATCCCCAGGTCACCCCCATTCCATCTAGACTCCATGCTGTCCTGAAGTACTGGAGCCAGGCTCATTTACATACAGATGTCACTACCAACAAATCCTACTTCCACCTACACCTCTTGCCAGCAGCCTCACTGGAGGCCGGCTCTGAGCCTAAGGTTATGTAAACTGTTGGGGTGACATCCTAAGAAGCCAAGCACAACTCAGGAAGGTGCATCTTCACCTTCTGTGATTTAGGCTTAGATTTTTTTGATCCTGGGAACCTGAAGCTTAGGAAGGAGCACATTCCCTTAACCTTCCTTGGGGACTGGTTAATTTTGGAAACTGGCAGAGAGAGAGGGAGAGAGAGAGGGAGAGAGAGAGGGAGAGAGAGAGAGAGGG
>NC_034599.1:106124955-106169221 GCF_900095145.1 Mus pahari | reverse complement strand
CTCTAGGTTTGTGATCCCCTTCAAGGACCATGGAATAAAGTGTCCAGCGGGCCGGGGCACTTGTGCAGATGTTCCTATGAACCTGACTACTCATGAACATTCTATGCCAACTATCTAGGAGGGAATGAAGGCTGCACCAACATTTCTCATTGGAGATCTAATTTCTGTGTCTGGCCCTTTCTCTTTTGAATTAGAAATATGTACATTCTGTGACATTGCAGTTAATGTTTACAGTTGTTAAAATTCTGTTATGAAATCTAATAGGAAAAAAAGCACCACTCTTCTATGTCTACTTTTTGGGGATAAGAAAAAATGTACATTTTATTATTATATTTTATTTTCCAGTTTTAAAAATAACCAGGAAAAGAAACTACAGGCACACCGACTTTCAACTATTTCTAAGGATGAGTTCTAAATACAGTTTAAAAAAAAATCTGTGTGATTTGTTTTGTTCTTAAATACTGTGAGTGAATTGACACAGGCTGCTGTAGTAAAGAAGTACTGGGTTTGCTCAAACACAAGAAACACATCCATCGTCTTGCAGTTCTGTGGGGGTGGAAGTCAGGGTTTGAAGTGTCTGAGAGGTTAGCTTGCACTCAAGTATCAGGTTGCTTGCTGATGTCAGAAGGCAAGTTTTTCTGTCCCACTATCTCCCTCTCTTCATGTGACAGACTCTCTGGATCTCTCTCTATATTCCCAGGGTTATTTCCTTACATGGTGGACAGTTGTTTTCTGTTTCCCCTATGACCTCATAGCAACGATGATATCTGAAGTGGCCTGACTTTCAGGTATGGGGACTGGGGTTCTAAAATATCTGGGGAATGGAAACATTTCAACCAATAATAGCCTTCCCTGTCTTTACAAAATGTCATAGTTTCTTATCACAAAAAGCACATTCACCCTATTGTCTCAACAGCCTCCAACTCTTGTCCAGATTCTATCAATATAATAATCAACTCTGGAAGCCCAAAGTATTGTCTTAAAATGTAATTGATTGAGATGTAGATGCACCCAGGAAATTTGGCATTCTTGGGCAAAATTGCTCTCATGTCAATGTGAGAAATTCAGAAAACAAGATACCTGAATCAAGTTCAGATGAACGACTATGGGATGTACATTTTACTCTAAGGAGAGATGTCAGAGGAGCAAAGACTTTTTCAGTCTAGGAAGGAAGAACCATCCAGAGACCGCCCCACACGGGGATCCATCCCATAGACAACCACCAAACCCAGACACTATTGCTCATGCCAGAAAGACTTTGCTGACAGGACCCTGATATAGCACTCTCTTGTGAGGCTATGCTAGTGCCTTTCAAATACAGAAGTGGATGCTCACAGTCATTCATTGGATGGAACACAAGGCCCCCAATAGAGGAGCTAGAGAAAGTACCCAAGGAGCTAAAGGAGTCTGCAACCCTATAGGAGAAACAACAATATGAATCAACCAGTACTCCCAAGAGTTGTGTTTCTAGTTGCATATGTAGCAGAGGATGGCCTAGTCGGCCTTCAATGGGAGGAGAGGCCCTTGGTCTTGCGAGGATCATATGCCCTAGTACAGGGGAATGGCAGGGCCAGGAAACGGGAGTGGGTGGGTTGGGGAGCAGGGCAGGGGGAGGGTAGAGGGGGCTTTGGAGATAGCATTTGAAATGTGAATGAAGAAAATATCTAATAAAAAAGGAGAGTATGCAACTCAGTGATGACAAATTCTGTCAGCATTTGTAGGATGCTTTCTTCCTGCGATTTGGCTTCAGGGACTACTTCCCTTTGCTCTGGGTCAGTGATGTTGTGGTCTGAGCCCTTTGCAGTGTTTTAGAGGTGGTTGTCAGGCTACACCTCAGCCTTGGTTCCAGAACTTGCTGCCTAACAAGGCTGCAGACCTTCCATGTCATCCAGTACCATTTACTCTTTGTTCAGCATCTCCTCTTCAGAGCATCCCTCTCTTTCCACGCTCTTCTGTGAGCAGAAAGGCGGTACCCAGCAGCTTTGCACACTCATTTCTTGGTAACCAGTTCAAATAAGCACATAAGTCCATTACTCACAATCTCAAGTCTCTAAGAAAACTTGCCAAATGTAACTCGGCCACTGCCACATGATAGCACCAGCTACAAGCAGAAGCCAAAATGTACGTTTGTTCTCAGAGCTGTTGACATGAAGATCGGCAACTGAGTAGTTAAGACAACAGGCATGCATTGCCTCCTAGTCCTGGAGACTCAAAGTCTGAAATTAAGATATCATCTGGACTCTTTCCTTCCAGAGCCCGGGAGAGTCTGTTCCATGTCCCACTCCATGTTTATAGTGACAGAGATCTGGCAAATCTCAGCTTGCTTCTCTCCTGAGTATAACCTCATTTCAACTAATTATATCTTTAATTACCCTGTTTCCAAATAAGGTCATATTCTTCAGTAATGGAGTTAGGAAACAATGTAATTGTTGTTATTATTATTATTGCAATGTGGGGCAGTACACTATTAGATATCTTCAGAGCAAAGAATACATGTTCTCCTTGGCACCTTCTGTTCTCCAGCTATCCATCTCCAGCTGTCTGTCTATGGAGAAAGGGGACAGGTGTAGTGACCTTGAATGGCATCTAAAAATGCAGTTTTAAATCTGTTAGCTGCAACAGCAACTTACTTTCTTCTTTTGCAGGATGGTGGAAGTGGGTTAACCTGGACATTTATTTCTCTACTTTTCCTGCAACCTCACAGAATTGATAGCAAAGAGAAACAGCAAACTAAAAACAGTTGAGTGTGACAAGTGTGTGGGAGGAGATGAGAGCTGTAAAACTTAGGAAGCTGGAGAGAGGCAGATGGGAAACTGATTGGACAGACCTGCAAAAGCTGGAGGCTAAGTCAACAGTGGAATGCTAGAAGCAGACAGCCTGAAAACATGGGCTTACACCATATGCATTACACATACCAGGGATCAGGGGCTCCACGAGCCTCTTGCAAGCATGGAGACCTGAGCTGAATCCCCAGAATCTACATCAATAAGCTTGGCATGGTGGTGCTAGTTCTTGATCTAGCACTGGAGATGTGGGGACATCGGGATCTCCAGGTCTCACTGAGAAGATCTCTTAACTAAGCTTGATGCCTGGTGGATTCAGTTCAGCAGGTAGAATCCCAAGAACTCACACTATAGAAGGAGAGAACTAACTATATTGGGTTGTATTCTGCACTGTACAAAGCATTCTCTCTCTCTCTCTCTCTCTCTCTCTCTCTCTCTCACACACACACACACACACACACACACACACACACACACACCCATGCTCACACTGTAATAGCTAAAAAAAATTGGAAAATCTTTTTCTCAAACTATCTCTGCTATGTCTTTTTGAGGAACCTATCAGATTGTATCTTCTTAATCAAAATAATGTAGTAAGTAAAACTAGAGGAGAACATGGAGTCCAGCAGGCCTAGAGATATGTGGGACTCCTGGATGCCCCTCATGTAGTATAGTGTGTAATCATTCTTAAGAACACTTCCCTTGTATTGGTTCATCTCTGGATGTATAGCCCATTACCTTAGCCTTTTGGTCCTGAGTGTGTATCTTTGTAATATTCAGATAAATAACCTGAAGGGAGGTCTAGGTAGATCTATACAGTGTTTTGACAGTAGATCTAGGTGCACATTTCTGTGGTACTGATTAAGAAAAATAAGGTTGACCCACATTTAGCAGCAAGATATTAGCTGTTTATTTAGCAGTGTTTCAACATTTTTAAAAAGAAAAATGCTATGTACAAACAGTGAAATACAGACAGAGATGGAAAACCAACAGTGTTTATGTAAATGATGAACATCTGTAGATAACAAGCTATGTGTTGAATACATTGGAACCCAACAGTTTGGCAGGAGGAGAGAGTGATGGAGATAAACTGGTATTGAGATGAGCAAACAGAACTAGAAAAGTCCCTAGGCCAGCATACATTCCCTCCATACTCCTTCTGTCCCAGATAGAGCCTCTGCAAGCTCTGTGTACATAGCCTTTGGTTTCACTCAAGAACCTTACACCAGAGAAGAGACAAAAATATTTGCTTCCTCCTGGTCTCTAGACACACAGTGGTGACTTCCCAGGTGGATGCAGGAATTTCAGGGAATATAAATACTGGTACAGTTGTGGGTACCAAGCTTTCATATCATAGAATGATTCAATTCTCCTGCTTATAAAATGAAAGTGGAAGATGATACCTATAGACATACCTGGAAAAAACTATAAGGGGTAAACATAACTTCCTTGTATTTTTAGACTATCCATCATAAGAAAGTTTCTCCTTAATATCCCACTCAAGGTAGAACAGACAGTCCATAGCTACAATAAATGAGTGTCTGTCTACAAAAACGTATTTTGAAAATAGTTGGAATTTTAGGTGGTGGCATATTTTAAAAAGCATGGCTCTCTAGGCTCTAGCTGAAAGATAGATAGTCTGTCAGTTATTATCTCACTGAAGTGATCAACTACTTGAAAGAAGCAACTTAAGGCAGGCCTTCTTCTGGCTCGCAGTTTTAAGAGAAACAGTTCATGGTGGTACAGCAAGCATGGGGAAGGACAGTTCATGGTGGTACAGCAAGCATGGGGAAGGACAGTTCATGGTGGTACAACAAGCATGGGGAAGGACAGGTCATGGTGGTACAGCAAGCATGGGGAAGGACAGTTCATGGCGGTACAGCAAGCATGGGGAAGGAGCTTGTGGTAGCTGGCTGTGTTACACACACACACACACACACACACACACACACACACTTAGGGAAGAGGTGAATCTTGGTCCTGGATTTGCCTTTCCATTTCCCCATTTTGTTAAGTCTAGGACCTCTGACTATGGGATGGTGCTGCTCAGATTCAGGATGCATTCTCTCTCCTCCATTAAGTCTTTCTGATAAGATCCTGATAGTCAAGGGTGTATCTCCCAGATCATTCTTCATCTAATCAAATTATAGCAAAAATTAATCATCATGCACACATAGACTCAAAGGACCTGAGGGATCTCTTGCAGTCTGTAACCCTTCCTTTGCTGACTGACTGGTGTTTAGTGAGAGCCAGCTGCCTCCTGCATCCCAAGTGGCTGTGTCACCCCCAATATTCAGCAGTGTATGGGACCAAATGTCACTTACAGGAACACACTCTCACAAGAGCAAATGAAGGACCTGGACCTTCGACAAATTGGCTTCATCCATGATAGACAAGAATAGACATTGAAAATAAATACTTAGAAATACTTTTATTAATTAAGTTTACGGTTTGATAATTTATACTACTTTCTCATGACTTACTTATTTTAAATTGTATTGAAAGTTTAGTCACAAAATGGGTTGACGGGAAAGGTGGGTAAAAAAAATCATATTATAAATAGACTACACATAGCTTGGTAAGTTTGGGTTCTAAGTAAACTTCTGTACCAATGACTGCATTAGAACTATTTTCTTTATTGAAATTGTTAAATTTGAACTGTTAACTCCTACTGAAATGTTATCTTGTACCTACTTTTCACAAGGGGGTGATCTTTGAAAAGTCCTATCTACCGTCTTCACTACCACACACACACACACACACACACACACACACACACACACACTTGGCTTAAGCTTCACAATATGTTTGTCATATAAGAAGCATGATTGGTGGGCAGGGCAAGAGATAGGTGTGGCATTTAGTTGTGGCAGAAGGAGTGGTCTCTCTCTGGGCTTTCAGGATTTGTGATCCTGAGAAACCTTTGGGGCTTTTGTGAATAGTGCAGTCTACCTTTTTAATTTTTGCAAAAAAAAAAAAAGGATTTATAATAAATTATATATTAACTACTTTTCTCACTGTAATAACATACCCTGATGAGCAACGTAAGGGAGAAAGAATTTATGTTGGCTTATAGTTCCAGGGTACAGTCCATCACGGATGGCAAAGCATGGAGACACTGTCAAGAGGTTGGGTGCATTACACCTGCAGTCAGGGACACAGAAAAATACCAGTTCTCAGCTGGCTTCCTCTATTTGATTTGGTCCCAGCAGGACTTGATCCCACTGAATGATGCCACTTCACAGTGAATGTAGGTGTTCCTACAACATTACCCTAATGTAAAGGCCCCCTCACAGACATGTCCAAGGATTTGCTGTCATGGGGACTCTAAATCCCATCAAGTTGACAATGGAAATTAACCATCACAGATAATTGAATTAAATATTGTTTTCTTTGTGATAATGTACTCTTCTTAAAAAGAAATATCTTTTTCACTTATTTTCAGGACATGTCAAATCCATGGCCTCCTTTGCCCCATTAGTGTGAATTACAGATTCTTCACTGTCATGGCCCAAAGCAAGTAAGTTAATTTAGACCCCCAGATGAGTAATGCTGCCAGGATATTTTTAGTGACTCTAATAATGACTGAATCTTGTGGCTTGCTGCAAAGACATTATTAGCAGCTGATGCCAGGCTTAGACAGGAAGATGAAAAGGTGTAAGTTGCAAAGGCTTGGGAGAAGATGCAGGGTGCAAGAAGGGACAACTGGTTCTCAATGACATGCGGGCAGATATCATTCCTATCAGGAGGTCAGAAAAAGCAGCACCTGAAGCCATCGAATGGTAGACAATCTGATGACAGTGACCAAGAAAACAAAAGGTATCTAATTTCCCCCTGACTGATAAAGCTGTCTGAGGTAGATCAATTTAGTACGGTTGTTGTTAGGAAATTGGTCCTGTTTGATGTTCCCCAAGCAGATCATGTAGTTTCCTAGGAAACATCCTTTTCCACTTAAATCTAATTCTCTCACGTAGCGGGATCCGATGAGTCACTCGGCCTGACTTTTCTCTCACTTCCTCCTGCCCATTAAGAAGGACCTACCAGCTGGAAATCTGCTAAGTGAAATGAATTTATTAGCTCCCTTTGCCTTGTTCTTCACTTAACTCTTGTGTTCCTTCCTTACAAGTCTAACAGCTTCCCCAATGTGAAGGGCTACAGATAATGAAGGAGCTGGCTGTGGATCTGAGCAACTGGTTCTCTCAATTTCTTAGTGATTAGACCATATTTCAACTGCAGCTTTAAATGGAAAACAGTGCGTGCCCAGAGCTGGCCTTTCCTTGTAAGCAGTAGTGGAATTTGATGTTGGTTTCATTTGATTTGTCTATTTCTGCTCTCAATTTGTGGTTGGGACAGAAGCGGGGCCCTGGTGGAGATAAGAGAAGGAACATTTAAGTTATATACGTGGCTGTCTTTATTCTATCTGTACTAACAAGTAGAAACACAGCAACAAGAAATCTAGAACCTAGAGCTAACCAGAATCCATTTTTAATTTGTCGATGTTACACATGATGTTTGTAAGAAATGAGAGTTTGTGTCTCTAAAGTATGCTGAGTCTGCAGTTTATGGAACTTTCACATTCTAAGTACAGTTATCTCCATGGCAACATGCGCCAGCTTGGGTGACAGAGGGAAGTCTGATGCAATTTATTGTAAATAAGAAGCTTTCAGAGTGAAACCCCACAGGTTCCCTGCTGGGTTGCCATCATAGAGCTCCCATGAGGAAAGGCCTTTCTACTGACTGCAACATCTCTTGGCTCTTGGCAGGAGCAAGCATAAGGCACATGGCCACTTCCATTTCAGTAAATCTTATCAGACACTCAGTGTATGCCAGGTCTTGCTGAACAGTTTCCTTGAGTAACACAGGGTAAAAGAGGTGGTGTTGGTGAATGTGTGCCTTATACAGCTCTGAGCAGGTTCTCAGCTTCAATTGCTCTTCACCGCTACCAGTGTGGTTTTTCCTCCCATTCTTGGGCAATCATATTGATTTTTGTTTGTTTGTTTTTCTTTTCCAAAATGACGGACTGTTGAGGCTATCAAAATGTCTGCAACTTGAGCTATTGAGTCACTAGTTTCATACAAGCAAGTGAAAGTGTGTCTTAAGTCTAGCAAGCTTCAGTGAAAAGCAACTAGAAAAGAGTGACTATAAACTTTATGGTGTGTATATGTTCGTGTCTGTGTGTGTTTGTGTGCATGTTCAAATTTGTGTGAACATGTATGGAGGCTAGAGGTCAGCTTCAGCTGTCATTCCTCAGGGGTCACTCACCTTGTGTTTTTTGAGACAGGTTCTTAATGTCTTTTGTTTGGTTGGTTGGTTTTTGTTTGTTTGTTTTTGCTTTTGCCTGGAACTTACGTAGGCAACTAGGCTAGATGGCCTTTGAGCCTTAGGGAAGCTTCCTGTCTCTGCCTCCCCAGTACTGAGAACACAAGCATGTGCCACCATACCCAACTTTATTCATATGGGTTCTGGGGAACTAAACTCAAGTCCTCATGGTTGCATGGTAAGCATTTTATTGACAGAAAGAACCACTTCACCTAGCCTCTAAACCTGTGTTGAAAACCAGATCTTTAGCTCTAAGGAAATGCATGTAGGTTAGTCCTAGATGAATAATAACCTATCACAGAATTTCAATGTCATGAATCAATAAAAAAACAATACCATGAAGTTCAACTGATCTGGGCTTTCTTGGGTTGGAAAATACTCACTTATCTGCATCTGTACTGGCTAGTTTTGTGTCAACTTGACACAGCTGGAGTTATCCCAGAGAAAGGAGCTTTAGTTGGGGAAATGCCTCCATGAGATACAGCTGTGAGGCATTTTCTCAATTAGTGATCAAGGGGGAGAGGCCCCTTGTGGGTGATGCCATCTCTGGGTTGGTAGTCTTGGGTTCTATAAGAGCAGGCTGAGCAAGCCAGGGGAGGCAAGCCCCTAAAGAACATCCCTCCATGGCTTCTGCATCAGCTCCTGCTTTCTGACCTGCTTGAGTTCCAGTCCTGCATCCTTTGGTGATCATCAGCAGTATGGAAATGTAAACTGAATAAACCCTTTCCTCCCCAACTTGCTTCTTCTTGGTCATGATGTTTGTGCGGGAATAGAAACCCTGACTAAGACAGCATCTGTCTAGAGATGGAGGTTGGGCTTGGTCCTTAAGTGTCTCCTATCCCCCTCCTGGGTTCCATGGGTGAGCCCAGCCCTACTTTGTGACAATTCTACAATCCTCCCCATTTGCCTCGCTTTAGGTCCTGGATGTTGCCATATGACAATTAAGACAATACAAGCAATTATTTCCAGGAGGCACAGATGGTGTTTGTTTCATCTGAGAACCCAAATCCTTACTGGTTCTTCTTTTAAGGTCCATTTCTCAGGAAACATTTCATGCACACAACAATAAAGAGCAGCAAATGACATTATTAATATCTGAAGACTCATTAAATTCTACTTAGTATTAAAATGTTCCAAACTCTCGGGAGAGTTCTGAATATAAATGTTCATTTAATCTACCTTCAAATTGAACTATTTTAGCAGAAGAAAGAATCGGATTTTGGTCAGCAAATGTTATACAACAGTTGCTTCCAGAGGGCTGCTCTCTGGCCCCATTTCCTCTGCATATTTGAATTTGTAACTTCAGGCAGAAGTCTTTTCCTTTTGTAGAAGATTGTATTTAACTTCAGGTTATAATCATCTCCATTCTTCCTCTTGAGGGCTGGCCATTTTATAGGAGGGTACTATACTGAACCCCAGTGGGATCATCATGAAACTTTCTGGACTCCATCAATGAAAGTAAGACCAGGACAGGACGAAAGGTCATACATCTGTTTTTTTTTGTTTTTGTTTTTGTTTTTTATTGTTATTTTCTTTATTTACATTTCAAATGCTATCCCGAAAGTTCCCTATACCCCCCCCCCCGTGCCCCTTCTTCCCTACCCACCCACTCCCACTTCTTGGCCCTGGCCTTCCCCTGTGCTGGGTCATATAAAGTTTGCAAGACCAAGGGGCCTCTCTTCCCAGTGATGGCCAATTAGGCCATCTTCTGCTACATATGCAGCTAGAGACACAAGCTCAGGGGGTACTGGTTAGTTCATATTGTTGTTGCACCTACAGGGTTGCAGCCCCCTTCTGCTCCTTCTCTAGCTCCTCCATTGGGCACCCTGTGTTCCATCCAATAGCTGACTGTGAGCATCCACTTCTGTCTTTGCCAGGCACTGGCATATCCTCACAAGAGGCTGCAATATCAGGGTCCCTTCAGCAGAATCTTGATGGCATGTGCATTAGTATCATATATCTGTTTTTATTACAAGGTATTTAAAGGGGAATAGGAAGACTGGTCTATGGAAATCAGGTAGGATATCTTAAAATGTGGGTATGTCTGGGAGCCTCTTCTGAATTTGTGTGAATGGAGGGGTCAACTGGTGTTTCCAATGTGAGGTTGCTTCTGGCTACATGGAAGACGGGGAAGAGACTACAGTGCGAGCCACACAGATTCGCTGAGGCACAGTTCCTTAGAAGAGTGAGTTGGGAGATTGCCATGTTCCTCATCACTGGTTTAGGTAGAGCACTGTGCAAGGAACTAAAAGCAGAGTGTTTGCAGATGGTAATGGCCTGAGTTTCTACTAAGAAAAACCTCAGATCTGACTCAAACAAAGAATCAAACAAGCACATTTACTAGATCAAGAACTCAATCAATAGCTTGTGATACAGAACTGCAATGCCAGCTACATGCAAGCCAGCAGCAGGTGAATCAGAGGTTCAAGGCCTTTTCTGAGCTTCTGAGTGAGTTCAAGGTCATCCTGAGCAATCTAATGAAAGCCAAGCTCCAATTCAAAAGAATGCTGAATATAGCTGCGTATGTGGCTTAGTAGTACAGCCTGGCATAGTGAGGCTCAGGTTCAAACCTTGTGCTGAATAGTTTTATGTCAATTTGACACAAGCTAAAAGTCACCTGAGAGAGGGAATCTCAGTTAAGAAAACGCCTCCATAAGATTGGGCTGTAGGCAAGCCTATAGACCATTTTCTTAATTAGTGATTGGTTGGAAAGGGCCCAGCTCATTGAATGGTGCAACACATGGCATGGTGGTATTGGGTCCTATAAGAAAACAGGCTGCGCAAGCTAAAGGGTACAAGCCAGTAAGCAGTATCTCTTCATGGTTTCTATGTCAGCTCCTGCCTCCAGGTTCCTGCCCTCCTTCCGTTTCTGTTTTGACTTCCTTTGATGATGAACTGTGCTGTGGAAATTGAGCTTGGTTAATTCTTTCCTCCCCATGTTTCTTTGGTCATGGGGTTTCATCGCAGCAAAAGTAAGCCTAACTAAGATAGGTTGATCCCATGTGTTTCAGGGAGGGCTGTGGAAGAACTCTGGACTAGAGAAGCCATTGAGTGTTGAAAACTCAGAAGGCTGTTCTGTAGGAGCCTGAAAGATCAGAACGTTGAGGGAAATACAGATGATGGAGACCAGACTTGTGGTGTTTCAGAGAGACGTTTAAGACTGTTTTGAGTTAAGATTATGTGGTCTGGTTAGCTGGGACTGAAGAATCAACTGTGACTAATAAGATACCAGACCAAAAACCCCCAAAACTCGGCTTTGTTTGGATACTCAGCACTGGCTAGCTGGGGCTGAGATATTAGTGGTGATAAAGAGGAGAACAGAATCGTTGGGGTGAAATCTTCTAGAATGTGTTTCCTGAGAAGTAGAACATGGGAACTGCTCCAGACTTCACCAAGGTTGTGCCTTGTACTGGCATCTGAACGTGACAGTGTAAGAGTCACCCAGTGGTACTAGCTATGAAGGTGTGACAGCATCATGGAAAGCAGCTGAGGCTTGTCACTAGGGCAGGGTTTGAGTCCCCAAAGAGAATCCAGGAGAGGCTATTGGTGAAGGTGCAGCCCAGTTGCAGCAGAAGACACCCAGTTTAGGGGATGCCACTACCATGGGATAACCCCCAAGGATAGCAGCAGCTGTGGAGTGGAACCAGTTAAATACTAGAAGACAAGATCTGTGTGCTGCAGAGGGCAGGGCCAGAGAAATGACCCAAACTGTTTGGAGGAGCCCAGAATATACATCGAGTCCCAGATGTTGGAAATTAAGTTATTTTCATTATAGGAATTTTGATTTGCTTTGATCTGATTGTGACTGAGCCCTGGTTCTTTCCTCTTGAAGTAAAAAATATTTAACTACATTTTGTTTTATACAGGAGTTCATAGTTGAGAGGCTTTGAGCTTTTAAAAGAGATTTTGGATTCCTAAAGAGACCGGTTATTTTAAAGGGATCAAACTTTAATGGGGTTTGAATTTGTAAAGACTGTGGGACTTTTAAAGTTATTTGTGTTTTTAATGTGAGAGCTTGGGGTTGAGTAACAAAGGAAAGATTATGGCATATCACTAGTGTTGTGTGTCAAGTTGATAATTGTATTCTATAGTTTTATGTTAACTTGACATAAGCTAAAGTCATCTGACAGGAGAAAAATCTCAATTTTCTTAATTAGACTGTGCTGTAGGCAAGACTGTGGGACATTTTCTTAGTTAGAGATTGAAAGGGGAGCCCATTGTGGTTGATGCCATCCCTAGGCTGGTGGTCCTGGTTTCTATAAGAAAGCTGGCTGAGCAAGCCATAAGAAACATGTCAGCAAGCAGCACTCCTCCATGGCCTCTGCATAAGTTTCTGCCTCCAGGTTCCTGCCCTGTTTGAGTTCCTGTCCCAGCATCCTTTTAGGATGAACTGTCATGTGGAAGCATAAGTTGAATAAACACTTTCCTTTCCAAGTTTCTTGGGTCATGGTGTTTTATCTCACCAACAGTAACCCTAATCAAGATGACACTCTCCCTCTATCCAAAGTTTAAAGCAAGATGAATAATGTCAGCACAGTAACACTGCTCATCTGATATTTTGGCACTGACATTGTCCCAGTCCTCAAAAGGTATCATATTCCCTGCAAAGATGTGACTTTCTGTCTTCCATCTAGCTTCTGGGAGAGAATATTTAGCAATACCATTGAAAGATGTACATAGTTGTGTTTCTAACTTGAGAACTTCATATTTCTGAAACAATAAATTCTAACAGAGTGAATCAGGAAGCTGAGATTTGAAAGATATTTTAGTAATGTGTGTGTGTGTTATGTGGTTTATGTGTGTGTGGTATGTGGTATATGCATGTGAGTATGTAGATGCATGTTCCCAGAGACCAAAGCTGAATTCTGAGTGTTCTTCAACTCTGTTTGCCTTTCAACAGGCCCAGAAGCTTGGATTGTCGCTAGGCTGGCTGCCTAGTCAGCTCTAGGGATCTGCCTGTCCTTGCCCCTAAATTCTGGGTTTACAGGCACTTATGGCTACATGCAGCTTTTATGTGGATATTGGGAATTTAATCTCTGGTTCTGGTGCTAGGAAAGAAAGTTTCCTAACTCCATGAGCCATCTCCTCAGCCCTCTAATTTAGGGACTCTTTATAATCACAACCACAAGTGGAGCCACCTCAGGACTAATAAAACAGAAACTCGTTCCCAGTTGCAGGAGCAATGAGCATGGGAATACAAAGACGATCGTGGACATGCAGAGCTGTGAACCAGGGACAATTTGACACACATGCTCCAAAGCTGATGGTTCCTGCCTGTGCCCAAAGACAAAGCAAGTATGTGCTTAGACTGCTGGGATGGACTCAGTTAAAACCCAGGTTTGCTAGGAATTCTGGGACTGTAAGGGTTCAGTGCTTGGGTCACAGAGCCTTCAGAGAAGGTGGGGGGTGGCTACCATAGAAGGAAAGTGAACGATGACTCTGAACATCTGTGAAATGTTGTACATCATAGAAAAAATCCAGCCCATCAATTCTGATGCTTCTTCCTTAAACAAGTCACCTCAGAGCCTATAACTATCGCGTAAGTGTCAAAGCTGAGGTCTCACAGACAGGACATGTCTAGAATACTGCTAAGTCACTCTAGTGACTTCTTCCTGGGATCTTAGAGATTTGTGGTTTGTTGCTAAAAGTAAAACAACAGACACACACACAGACACAGATAGCCAGACAGGTGCAGACCCCCCCCAAGAGAAACATACAAAAAACCCCAGAAAGACACCTACACAGACACATAAAGACACACACACACACACACACACACACACACACACACACACATACAGAGATAAACACTTGTACATAGACAGACAGACACAAAGGCAGACAGAGATAGATAAAGACAAACACAAATTCAGATAGACACAGATAGAGACAAAGAGACAGACATATACACAGAGATACACACAGTCAGGCATTGAGACGGACACAAAGAGACACAGACACACACAGACAAGGCATATAAACATATAGGCATACACACACACACACACAGACACTGATATATAAAGACACAGAAAAAGACAGAAAGATAGACACACTGAGATGCACAGACACAGAAAGATAGACAGATAAAGAGAGACAGACACACACAGACACACAGACACAGATATAAACACACACACAGATAGACACACACACACACAGATACACAGATACATACACACATATACACATACAGACATACAGACACACATAGACACAGAAATATGCAGACAGATACACACACACACACACACACACACACACGCACGCACGCACACACACACACCATTACCACTACCGCCATCACCACCAAACACATAAATGCACAGGCACAGATATACACAGAGACATATACACAGACACACTCATACACACAGAGAAACACACAGATTGACATAGAGGCATAAAAAGACACACACAGAGAGGCATACACAGATACACACAGAGTCACAGGCAGACATACACACACACACACACACACACACACACACACGGACAAAATTAAAATTTTGAAAACCTACATGTACCTACAGTCAATATAATTTCCATTTCACTGAGAGAGGAATTCAGCAAGCTTCTTCCTTCTGAGACTTCTCTAGGATGAGCCCCTAGGATGCAGTCACAGGTCTGCTGAGGCTATGCAACCCCCTTCCTGCTAACACTTCTGGGTATTTATACTATACCCCCAGAAGCTGAATGGAGCCCACTAGGTCACATTTTCTGACACTCCTAACAAATCCTAGGCACAGTTCCAGGCTGTTTAGGAGAAACAGGCACAAGACATCACACAATTAGGGCAAATAATCCTAGTGGGGTCTTGAGTAAAAATCTAATACTTTAGATTTTAAAAATACATTTATTGTTTACTTTGGGAAGAAGTACTCACATGCCATTACCTCTAGATATGGATTAGAGAAAGCTTGGGTTTTCTTCTTCCATGTTAGGGAAGGTTTGCAGCAAATGTCTTTACCCTCCAAGCCACACCAAACTTTGTCTTTTTATAACAGTGAGAGATTTTTTTCTGTTTTAGATCTTCCCACAGTTTGTTTTCAGTCTTTTTTTTCTCCATTAGTTTTCTTCTCTACTGCCCACCTCTTTCCAGGGTTTCCTCTGAGAAGGGTTGGTTTTCTGGGTCAGAGGCCACATAAGTGACAAGTGAGTGTTTTCGAGCACCTGCATGAAGATGGATAAATTATGCATATCCCTCCTTTGATTTGTTCTGTGTGGACCTTACCTATGTCTATCCATTCCTTGTTTACATTATTGCTGCTGCCAACTTCTGTCAAAATGATTAACCCAGAACTGAAGGCACAGATCAATTATGAACTGTGCCTTAAGCAGCAGGTATCTTCAGTCTGTTCCAGGACCTACAGGCCTTCTATGCATTGCATAAAAGGGAGCGCAAATTCCTGGCAGAGTCAAAATGACCTGTCACCTGATGTGTTCTAGCCTGATTTTTGACTAGTCCTGTAGATAAAGTAGCAAGTCTAGAAGGCTCTTGTATATACTCCATACATCCTGAACCCCAAGAAATTCTCAGAGAAGACAAGACTCTTCCCTTAGATGAGAGCGTTGTCTCAGGGTGACATTGAGATACCATATTTTTATGGCACTTTGAGCCAATGGTTGCTTTGTTGAAGGTAACCCTGGAAACTGCTGGGAAGGTGCACTCCATACGCTCCGTTATAGGAATCTAGGCCCTGAGAGTTAGGAGACAGAAACCACATGCCTCGTCTTCCTCACCTCACATTTGAGCCTGCTATTGGGTCATTGATTGTTTAGCTGACATCTTCTCTCCCTCCGACCAGGCAAAACTTCCTATTCTGTCCTTCCATGAAGGTAAGCTACAGAGTGCTTCTGTGTCAATAGGACCCTCACAAAGACCTGAGACCTCCCTTCTACTGCAGCAAGCCTGTTCCTTCCAAGTCTGTGTGTGCTGTGACTCATGGCTAGGCTTTACCAGTACCTGTGACTCCTGGTACGTCGGCTAGGTCACATGGAATGGACCATTTCTCATCCTATCCCACTGTCCCAGTAACCTAAAAGAACAAGAAACTGTCTTTGCACTGTACAACTGAAGGCTCTGTCTCTCTTTTCAGAATCTCACTAGGTTGCCCATGGTACAAAGCTATAGGTGGCCTGATTCTCCTGAACTGAAGGGTCTGTGTCCTTTCAGGGCATCCTTTAGACTGCCTGTGACTGTGTTGTCCTCTTTCCTAATGTCTCCGCGTATTTGTCTCAGCTTACTTTCTATAAACCAGCATTCTTCTGTAATACATTATACCTATGGATTAAGAAGGCAGAAATAGATATTTCTGTGATGGTAAAGTTGGTCTCTATCTGTATACTATAACACTGTAGCCCCCAGTCTTATGCAGTCTCTGTAAGCTTAAATGTTGGTGGGGACTGAGGAACTAAACATTAAATTTTGAATCTTATTTAAGTTTTAAAATCTGCTTAAATCTGGACAGAGACTATGTTGCAGAGTGGCAAAGGTCTAGAAGGTTCTTGTGATATGCCTGATGTTATTTCTTAGCTTTGAAGTGGGAGAACTTTTCTGTGTGCTCAGGACCTCTGACTCAGCTGTGAATTATTATTGGCTTACAAATATTGAAGCAAATCTCCCAACCAGGCACAGACAGTCAAGTGAAAGTTGTATAAAAGAAGAGCCTGTTGCCTTGGCAATGATGGAGGAAGATGGATACTGCTGGAAGCCAGTGATAGAGGAAGATGTGTCCCTTAACAATAGCATCCTGGAACATGAAAATTCAAGGCTGAGGTCGTAGTTCAAGTGGTAGAATACTTGCCTAGCTTACATGAATTGCTGGATGCAACTCTCTGTGTAGCATTAACTTGTGGTATATGCTTGTAGTTTCAGAACTCTGCAAATGCAATCCGAGAGATCAGAACTTCAAGGTTACCCTTGTCTACATATTAAGGTAACCTGGGCTACACAGTCTATCCAAAAGAGAAGCATGAATATTACAAATGAACGCATATCCCAAGTGTACTAAGCTAACGAAACTGGAAATGAGTATGGGTATATCTCCTTATTTAAGGGAATATAGGCCTTGAGAGCTAAAATAGAAATGCAGCCACTGACAATTAGGAGGGAATCAAAAGCAAGCTAGGGTTGGTATGAAGTGCAACTCAACTTATCTTGCACAAAATGTTAAGAAATAATGTCCTCAAAATGGCATATTAAAGAGCTATGTGAGAACAGCAGCTACAAAATGGTCTCTGAGACGAAGAGGTCAAAGCCATTATCTCCTTGGAACACAGCATCTTGTGGGGAGAAGTGGATTGGCAGAGGGTGAGTTAATACCTCCCAGCATTTTCTTTCTTTGGTTCTGTTAGTTCTTTTTATTGAGCGCCCTCGGTTTGACATTAAGGTGGAAAATAAACTTATCAGGAATAAAAAAAGAAATACTAATGGAAAGATGTTTGGGAGAAAAACACTTAAGGAGCAATCTAGTTCATTAGTGTTCTTCCTGTGTATTTTCCTAGGCGTACAAAAATATTTACTCGTGGAATTATTTGTATTGCCTACTCTATGAAGGCAATCAGTTTGCCCAGCAAGCCCAGTCCCTCACTATAGTCTTTGATCCCCTAACTAATTAGATAACACAATTGACATAGAGTTAACTGAGCCTCACATGGATTCAGACCCAGTCTGGAGTGTACTCTAGGTATAGGGCAACAAGCATAGAAGGTCATGAAGGTAGATGTGGCTAATTGGGAAGAGGAGGGGGTGGGTAGTGGTGAGAGGAAAAGAGACAGCAATACAATAAAAAGTGGAATAGATACATGTACAAAGATGTCATAATGAAACATTATATAAAATTTATAGATGCTAATAAAAACACCGAAAGAAACGAGAAACATTCCTGTGGGTCTGGTACTCTGTCACAGATACCTGCAAGAGGAGTAACTGGATTCATCTATTTTGGCTACTTGATACACATTCATACTAAGATGAATGGGTAGAGCCAATTAAGGGTTAGTTTATGGGCATTGGGCAAACAGCAAACACTCTAGATAGTTAAAGACCACCTTGAACCTGTTATTGCAGATGCTAGACAAAGATGGAAGACAGGCAGGTGCCCTACTTCAAAGCTGTAGGTTAGCTACTGAAAGGTCAGAGGGGTTGCAGTAGTTTATGCATCCTAACAAGGTTCATGGATGGCAGAATCAGAGACCAGGCTGAATCTGCATACACAGTGAACCCACAGAATGCCTTCCCTTGCTTCCCAAGACTGCACAGGTTGTTCGTATTTGGTAAGAGCTGATTCTTACCAGCTGTTATATGTGAGCAAGGGTGAATGGAGTGGGGACCGCATAACATAGCCCTTCCTGACAAGTGACCACCTGACCTTCAGATCTAGAGCAGCTAAGATTCTAGTTCCATTGGAGAACTGGCTCTTCTGTGCACTGAGCTTTAAGCACATCTATTTTAAAGTCTCTACCTTAAAGTCACATCGGGAGTTCTTTCATGTTTCTGAATAGAATTGAGAGGTTAAGCCCACCTGACTATCATTGTACTTCAGTAATTTGACATGGTTGCAAAGTCCACTATATCTAGACCCTCCAAGGGCAAAAGAACCATATATACCCCCATCATTTCCAAAATTACCCCTGTAGGCAGTTTAATCTATGCTCGATGGACCAGGAGACTTTTCCCAAGCTCACCATGTCATCTAGAGCACATTCCACCACGGCACACTTTCCTGTATCCCTAACATCAGAATCTTCATCAGAAAATTCCAAGGGAAACTGTAAGTCATCCTTACATTGGTGCAGAGGAGATGAAGCTCCTGGTACTCTGGGCTCTGTACAGTCTCTCCATCAAATGTAGCTTTTCCTTCCAGAGTCTCTCTTGGTCATGTTCCAGGCCTACTGCTCCTGGTACTGAGATTGACCTCATTAATTCAAGTTGATTATATAAAAAGCCCTGCCTGCTGCCTCAGGCTGCCACTATAACTACACACACACACACACACACACACACACACACACACACACACACANTGCCACTATAACTACACACACACACACACACACACACACACACACACACACACACACACACACACACACCCACACACACACACACACACACACACACACACACACACACACACACACCAGAAATCCATGTTCTGTTGTCTCAAGGGCCAGAGAGTGCAAGGCCAGGCTGCTGGGGCTTGCACCTCTAATGGAGACCCTCTTCCTGCTTTGTAAATGGCCACCTTCCCACCATGAAGATGGCTTCAGATTATGACCTAACTAAATCCCAGTTATGCCTCAAAGCTCCTGCCTACTAATACCACCAACACATTCATGTCCCAACTCAAACAGTAGCCTGTTATTCACATGATCCATGCCTGTTCAAAGCCCACAGGATGTATAGACCCTGTACTTTCACACTGAGTTTAAATAACTCCCTTTGCTACTTTGCTGTCTGTGTGCACATCTTTCATTATTTGAACCAGATACTGGAAACTGGAAACACCCAGTCTAGACAAAGACAAACAAGCAATCAACTGTGAACCTGTGAAAGGAGCTTCCTGGATACATTGGGAGGAGCAGTGTGGGCTAGTCATTCCCATTTCAAACACAGAATTAAGAGTGAGGCAAAGGATGATTGGTACAAACAAATTTTGAATCCTCACTTGGCAAGTCCCTCTAGCCTGCAGACCTTGAGGACAATCTGTTCTGGGTCTAGACTCTGCCTGTGAGGACTCTAGAGTTGCCATTCTTCATTCTGGATCCACTGAGTTGCCAATGAGAAGTCAGACACCCTGCAGCAGGCACCACTGAAGCATAAAGCAAGTGACCTTGGTGACATCCACTGACCTCCAAGGACATTCTTCAATTTTTTTCAAGAGTCATGCCTGATTGCAGATAAATAGCCCGATGATGTTGTCTCATAGGTAGCAGGAATTCTGACAGCATTATTTTTTACTCTATCCCCCGTCTCATTCTTTTTAGATGAGTGTTTTTACTGGCACAATCCAATGTTTATGTCTGCATCTCTAGGATGGCAGATTAACCTCAGGAACCACAGCATCCTTGACCATCTCTTTAGAAGCAGCTCTTTTATGGTTTACAATGCTGATAGCCTGAGACATTTGCAAGCCTACAAGCTCTGTTCTTTTGTATTTAACAGCCCTGTCTCCATCTTCCTCTTGCTCTCATATTTCCATAAGAGGAACAGGAACAAGGGGAAGAGAAGCTTTATCTCTAGGCTTGGAAATCTCTGATAAATATAGTTATTTTATCATAGACAAGACTTGGCCCTCCAGAAAGTGCTATGACACAGGTTAGATAAATTCATTGCTACTTTATAAAAAAAAATATGACAGCCTCCTTGTAGATCCAAACACAGTCCTTCATTTTACTTGAAGCTTTCATGGCACTGCCTTTGATATCCATATTTACAATATGCACCTTGCATTTCTTTCATCCGTACACAGTTTCACAGTCGCTTTTATACTTTTGGGTAAATTACAGAGATCACTGTTTCTTTGTATCAAAATTTAGTCTTAATAGGATGCTAGAACAAAATACCAAGGATGTGGGAATTAAACAAAAGAATTATCTATCTATCTATCTATCTATCTACCTATCTAGATGTCTATCTATTTATTTATTGTTTATTGTTTAGAAGGCAGACAGTTCACGTGCAAATCAGATTTCCAGTGAGACTTGTAGAGCGCCAACTTCCTGCTCCATTTCACATGTGCTTTCCTACTGGAGTCTATACATAGAGAAAGAGAAAGAATCCTAGCTTTTCTGATAAGGCATAGCTTCTTGAGGAAGGAGCCTGGGGGTGGGGCTTCTCTCCCTCTCCCTCTCCCTCTCCCTCTCCCTCTCCCTCTCCCTCTCCCTCTCCCTCTCCCTCTCCCTCTCCCTCTCCCTGTTTGCATGTGCCCATGTGTGCATGCATGTATGTGTGTTCATTCCTACATGTATCTGAACTTGTACAAGTTGGTGCATGGATGAAGGCTGAAGATTAACGTTAAGAGTCTTCTTCAGTCCCTCACCACCTTATGTATTCAGCCAGTGTTCTTCAACTGAACCCAGAGGTCACAGCTGCAACTTCTTTAGCTAGCCAGTTTGTCCTAGAGAACCCCTGGAATACCATTCACAGGAGAGGAAGCAGGCACTGGGTCCAGACTGCATTGCGTTTTCTATGAATTATTTCCTACTTCAGACCCACGTGTGAATTTTCCTTTTATCCTACTTCAGTTGTATCATTAGCCACTGTAGAATTTCCTTGGTTAACCAAAGGACTCCTCAGATCTTTACATTGTGTATGTGTATACATATACATATACATGTACATGCACATGCAAATGCACATAAGTATATATGTATATACACACATACATAAAAGTGTATGAAAGATCATTAGCCTTCTAAGTTATATTCTTCAAATAGTAAATTTATAATAACGTTTAAGGATTAAGCCAAAGTTAAAATTTAAGTTAAAACTTTAAAAAATTAGTAGAAATATTATTGAGTTTATTATTTTATTTTTTTTATTATTATTTTCTTTATTTACATTTCAAATGCTATCCCGAAAGTTTCCCATACCCCTCCCCCCACCTCTGTTCCCCTACCCACCCACTCCCACTACTTGGCCTAGGCCTTGCCTTGTGCTAGGTCATATAGAGTTTGGAAGACCAAGGAGCCTCTATTCCCACTGATGGCCGATTAGGTCATCTTCTGCTACATATGCAGCTAGAAACACAAACCCCGGGGGTGCTGGTTAGTTCCTGTTGTTGTTCCACCTACAGGGTTGCAGCCCCCTTCAGGTACTTGGGTACTTTCTCTAGTTCCTCCATTGGGGACCCTGTGTTCCATCCAGTAGCTGGCTGTGAGCATCCATTTCGGTGTTTAAGGATTAAGCCAAAGTTAAAATTTAAGTTAAAACTTTAAAAAATTAGTAGAAATATTATTGAGTTTATATATTCCTCTTAACCTTAAAGAATTTCTCTTTGTAAGTATACTTGCAATGTAGGTGATGTATGAGGTATGCTGTTTAGATTTAGGGATGGCAGAGGAGTAACAAAATGGTAAAACCTCAAGGCTACAAATACTCTGGCCCTAAGGAAGCAAAGTATTCAACAACCTTGTTTATGATGCACGAGGGAAACATGGATTATCTCTGCAGGCAAATGGCCATGTCTATGGTGCTGAGGGTTCTTGACTCTATCAGCATGAACTAACCCTAATGCATCCCTGACCTGAAAATATGATCACATTAAGATTAAAGCCTTGGAGCAGGAGGTAGAAGGGAGTCACAAGCATTCTGTTCAAGATACTTATTTAGAATAAATTCCAGTAGGTTCTTTTCTTCATAGACCATACTCTTTAGGAAGAGTGATATTTCCCATTGTTTTATTATCCAACCATGTGATCCAGCTAATGTAATACTCCCTGGCTGGTTTTTCTCTGCCTCTTCTTGGTTGAGTGTTTGACCTTGGGTTACATATCCACAGAAAGGGAGGCAGACGTTGGGTCTCCAATTTCACCTGTGTATTCTATGGAATACATTCTACTTCAAACTCAGAATGTGGATTTTCTTTTTCTTTTATATTCTTTTTTTCTTTCTATTCTTTTCTTTTTCCTATTCTTCCTTCCTTCCTTTCTTTCTCTTCCTCTTTCTTTCTTTATCTCTATCTTACTCTCTCTCTCTTTCCTTCTTTCTTTCTTTTTTCAACTACAGTTACATTTTTTTTAGACACTGTACAGATTTTTTTTTTTTTTTGTTAACCAAAAGACTAGAACTCAACCATGTTTGACAGGTGAAGGCCACTGCTGTTAACACTCTTGACAGTGAAACAATCTTGGAACAACCAACTTCTGTTTCACACTGTGTTACTACTCCATTTAATAGAACCCCCTGTTTCCATTGTTTGCTTAGCTGTGGCATTCTGACTTCAGTGATTTCCGTGTTTAAAGGTTGGCATGACCCAGGAACAAAACAGTCTGACATCTGGTTTCATTTGTGCTGCCGTGGGCATCTTCTATATTGAAATTGGAAGAAACTCAACATTGAATTGTTTCTGCCATTGTTAATGGGTTGATGAACTGTGGTGTTCCTCTTTCAAATTAGGGTAAAGTGGCACCCAAAGGGCTCAAACTTCAGGCTCATCAGAAAATAGATGACCCAGGTTTCTGCCCATGAAACACCAGAAAGTGGTGAGTCCTTAAAAATGGCATAGTCAGGAAGAAGAAGAGCGAGGAGGGGAGGGAGGCAGACTGTGATAGAGAAAATGTTTTGTACACAGTCTTTCTAACATAGTAGTATAGTGACCCTTTCCTATCTTCCTTTTGTACTGAATCTGTTTTGCAAGTCAGTATGGGTATGGGATGCTGTCAATCAGTGGTTTTTAACCTGTGGGTCTCAACCCCTTTAGAGGTCAAACAACCCTTTCTCAGGGGCCACCAAAGACCATTAGAAAACTCAAATATTTACATTATGATTCATAACAGTAGCAAAATTATAGTTATGAAGAAGCAATGGAAATAATTTTATGGTTGGAGGTCACCACACATGAGGAACTATATTAAAAAGTGTCAGCAGTTGGAAGGTTGAGAACCACTGCTGTAGCTAGACCTGAAGAAGAGCTTACTGTTTAAGAAGTCATTTGGGGCAATTATCAGACCAAATATAAATTGAGTTAGGCATATTTGTAAAGTGTCATATTCCTCCCTTGGCAACTGTGTGCAAAAAAAGACTTATTCTCTCAGGGCCTAAGTATTCACATGTATAAGCTAATAACTTTGATTAAACAACACCCAAGGGGCCTAGAAGGATAGCTCAACAGCTAAGAGACTTACAATGATCATTCCAAACTTCAAGGAATCAAGGGCCCTCTTCTGGACTCCATATGTACCTGGACTCACACATGCACATATCCATACATAAATGTACACAATTACAGTACATTGTAAAGCATAGAAGTAAAAACAATCCCAAATCAACATCTAATCACTTGTATATGTTTACTAGGTCTCTGCTAGTCCATTTTATTCCATTTTGTACTGTGGCATTCTTGAACTTGGCCATAGATGTAATTTATCATTTGACCTGGCTCACTTTTGATATCCACCAAAGTCACAATGAAAAATAGCTTCTCGGGACAATTGACCTTTGAAATGTTGAAAGACCACAAAGAAAGATGGAACACCATGCTGCTAAGGCTGCCTGTGGATGTTAGGGGGCAGGGAATATATTTCTCTGTTAACAGTTAACATTTTATTTATACGCACACCAACCTATCTGCATCTTAACCCAAGTGACATTGAGAATGGGCATTCAAGTGATATATCTTTGTAAAGAATCTCCCCTTAGTCTGTTTCTCATTCCCATCCCCCCAAGGAGCCGAGATATTCTCTTTTGGACCACTATAGCATAGATAAATGGAAACCCTTGTTCTAACTGTTCCTGTATTGTCTTGCAATAGCTGGTTATCCTAGCTTTTCCTTTGACAACAGTTAGGACAGGATCCAGCTCTCATATCTTTCTTGTTCCAGTGCAGGTTACATGGCTGAGACCATGGAGAAGTATGTGGATCCAGGAGGCTGGTGTAGCTAAGTGCATTCACAGACAGAGAGAGTACCTCTCCTCACACCTCTCTCTCTCTCTCTCTCTCTCTCTCTCTCTCTCTCTCTCTCTCTCTCTCTCTCTCTCTCTCTCTCTCTCTCTCTCTCACACACACACACACACACACACACACACACACACACACACACATCTCTAACATGGGCTGAAGGCTAAGACCTACTAACAGTAAAGCCCATGACATGAAGGAACACTAGATACAACTTTGAGCCAGGCTTTGTTTTAAATACACATATTAAATTGCTATTATGGTGACTGGACAGAAGTCAGTTTGCTATAGATGCTGTAGAAAGGACGGTTCTCAGAGTGAACATGTCATGTGGCAGTTACATCAGAAACCTGTGAGTGAGGAGGGGAAGCTGGAGTAGGAACCAGGGGGAAATGTCTGCAAAAGAAAGTGTGTTTCTATAGAAAGGAATGAGTGAGGCAGGGGGAGTGGGTTTAGGAACCGCCATTTTGAGTAAAGTCAGCAGGCTTGTGGGTAAGGTTGGGGTTATTTCTAGTTGGCTGGGACCCTGGAGGGAGACGACTTGGGCAGTAAATGGTAGTGCTAAAGAACCTAATAAAGTTGGTTATAATCTGGGCTCAGAATGGTTGGTGCGTATATAAAAGGCAGTGTTATAGTCCTTTTCTCTCTCTAGTAATTGAATGGTCCTGCAAAAATTCTTAAGGGCCAGAAAGTCCCTGTTGTGTCAAAGCATCAAAATAGAAAACTGTGCACAGCAAAAGGCTTTCCTATGTTTGCATTTGTATTGTCATCTATGGGCTCAATGGTCGTAGTTTTTATTTAAATTCATTCATTAATAATTTTGACAGGGGGTTTTAGTACATAGTCCAGGCTGGTCTGTAACTCATAATCCTATAGTCCTAGCAGCCTCCCTGTGCTGGGATTAAAAGCACATGCAGCCATGCCTGACTATGAAGCTCTTCCATATGATAACAGCCTTCCTGCATAGTTACATGGGGATGAGCAACATGTGAGAATGTTTGTCAAAGGACAGCTCTATGTTCATTTAAATATGGGCATGACATTTTTGACAATATGGCCTGCATACACTGCATAGTCATGCATACATGACAGGACAGAGTAAGGGCAAGGCAAACCTCAACTTGGGGGGAGAGAGGGTCTCATTGCTCTTTTGAAAATGACTTCTCCTTTGGGGCACTTTGTTTGCTATTCTGAACAGTCCTGAAGAGCAGCCTCGCTGCCTCTAGAAACCCAACTCTCCCTGAAGGCCCCACCAACCTTTTGCTTTGAATCAGGTTAAAAACATCCCAAGAACCTTCCTTCCCTCTGTCTTTGCTATTAATATCACAGAAGCCAAGCGATTCAGGGGACTGTATATACGTCTTTTAAAGAAAGTTTCTAGAACATTACAAAAAATAGTTAGATCTGGCTGCCTTCAAGTTTCAGAATAAATCTGCTTTGGGTTAGTCCAGTGACAGCGGGAGGTTCCACTGTGCTGTCAAGTAGGAATGGAATTGTCACCTTAGGGCACATTAAGGAAACTCTAATATGACACATTAATGCCATTAAGCCTTAGCATTCATCTGTCAGTGTGCAGGAGATGGAGTGATGGAGAGTTATCGGCTTCAGACCTCTGCCTCCCATACCTAGGGAGACATCAGTGGCTTCAGATAGGAAGAAAGCTATCACAAAAGATGCACTCTATGGGCTGTAGAGAAGAGCTTCCGAGTTTCAGAGAAGGTGAACACTGAGCTCTCTGGGGACGTCTCCATACTTTCCTGCTGTCACACAGTGTGAAATAGGATGCTGATCAAGCATCCCAGGACAGCAAGCAGAGCTCCCATGGGACCATCTTCAGGTGCTGAAAGTGAATCTTTGCCAGCTGATGTTAGGAAGGCTGCATCGCCTAAACTGAGACTAAGTGCATTAGAGCTTACAGTGTGGGCATCTGGAACCTGCTTTAAAAAGTCTCTCCTTAATGGTATGGAAACATTTCTTTGGAATCTTCCATTGCTTTCTCTCCTGGACTAAATGCGCCCATGCACTTTGGAATAATTATAGTGAGTTCATATATCTTGGCATCTTAGATAGTCAAAGCAACATTATTAAACACTAAATGATCTCTTTAGTTTTAAATGAAAACCTTGTGTGTTTTTTAAAAAGACAATATTCACAATAACATTTCAAGTGACCCCTTATGTTGAGGAGATTGTTGACAGAATACACAGTACTCAGTAGTGGTGACCTTTGGAAAATTACTTTCCTTATGAGGTAATTTATAAGTTATAAAATGTATTAGGTGTGTAATGCTTTCACTTATCCCTTTACTCTGTCACTGGCTCTGTTTATTGAGTTAAGTAGACTCAGCACACAGCTAGGCTTCTGAAGTCAGGTGGCTGTATT
Source organism: Mus pahari (assembly GCF_900095145.1). NCBI lineage: Eukaryota > Metazoa > Chordata > Mammalia > Rodentia > Muridae > Mus > Mus pahari. Next base: position 106,142,112 of record NC_034599.1, on the reverse strand, counting down.
TGTTCCAAACAGCTTCTTGGGTGTGGAGTGGGTAGAGCTGACAGCCTACACTGACCCTGGGTACCTGCTGTGGCTCAGTGAGTTCTCAGGGTTGGCTGGTAAGTGGCACAGGAGAGGCAGGAGGTACAGAAACCACACGAGGGAGCTTCTTATGTTCGTTTCTTGTTTTGATAAACTTCACATCGGCTAGGGGAGACGGGAACTCTGGTAACCTCTGTGCCATGCATGAAGACAGCAAGGCATTTGAAGTTAAATAAATTACCGCGGCCATACCCACTCACTCACCCAGGAATCAAACTTAAATGTGCCTGAAACTTCTGAGTTTGTTTTTGGATTTTTAATTAAATGATGTAAGTAACTACTGACATCTATGATTCCTTAGGATTGAGAAAGATCCACTCCCACTTATTGCCAATCAAAGTCTATATAGGAATAGATTTCATCTACTTTTTATAATAAAGTTTCTTATAGGAAAAATCATGACAGGATTGAAGTTTTCTCTTCATCAAGTTTAGTCATGAAGACTTTCCCTGTATAGTAAATATATATTTTCCATAAATATGTCTCCATCTCAGAACCTCTCCATTTACCAGTCATAACTGGCAGGCTAACATTTCCCTATAAATAATATATTCTGACAAATGAAATGATCCTCTTCTTTGGGTGATGGGGATTTTTTTTTTCACCTGACATTTACTAAATTACACAGGTGCTCATTTTTCTATGCAACCTTTGAAAGTTTGTCCTCAAATGTTCTAATGAATCTGTTAAACTCTGAATGTCCTGATGATCTACAGAGATGCCATCACTTTCCTCAGAGGTGACCCTCTTTTGTTTTGTTCCCAAGACAACTGGTTTCCTTTAAACCCACCCTGAAGCCCTCTTAATGGGTTCTCTTTCTCACATCTAACATTTCTAGTTTCAAGTTTGTATGTGGTAATATACATATTACCATATCTTCCAGTAATATCTTTATAAAATATGCGACAAGATGGGACATCTTGTTGTAAAAAACTTCTTTTTGTATTTTAGAGATCAGCCCATTAGTTTTTGTTTTATTCTGACTTGGCTTAGTCTAATCAACTCTGGAACTTACTATGTAGCCAAGGCTGGCCTCAAACTGTTGACCCTCCTGACTCTGCCTTCCTAAAGGTGGGAGTCACAGGAGTACACCAGTGTGCTCAGCACAACACCTTCTTAGATATGTTTAGTACCTGCATCTTCCATTTTCCTTCTGTTGGTCACATCTTTCCTATACAGAGCACTTTGAATCAGTGAGGTCCCATTTGCTCTGTTTTGAGGTTTATTGGATGCTTGCTTCATGTCCTGTGCATGGAATTCTGGTGATGGGAAAGCATGCACCATTTCCCTCAGAACTTAGCTGTTAGCATTTCTGTATTATAGGCTCATATGCTCCTGCTCAGAATCCATTTTGAGCTAACTTCAGTATATTACATGAAATAAGGATCCAGTCTCTCTTGTTTGACAGTTGATGTTGGGTTTTCTAAGCCTTGATGGTTGAAGAGGTTATCTTTTCTGTTATGCAATCTGATTCTTGCTGAAGAGCAATTGAGAAGGTGTAACTGAGTTCTTTCTGGTCTACATTCTATTTTACCACTGTGCACGCTTGCCTCTGCTCCATGCCTATATTTCTGCCATTCTGCAACAGAACTGCCTTGGATGTGCAAGGTCTTCACCTTGCTCCATTTCAAGACTGCTTTGTCCCCTCAGGCATTAGTACTTCCTGATACCTGGTGGCATTGAGTCATCTACTCCTATAAAAAATGTTTCTGGGACACTGTATATTGCTTTCATAACCAGGAATTTTGACAATATTAAGTCTTTCAACTCATGAACATAGGTTGTCTTTTGAGATTTCTTTCATCTATATTCCATAGACTTCAGGGAAAAGTCTGTTTACTCACTACTTAAGATGATTCCTAAATATTGTATTCTCTTTGTCATTGTGATAAGCACCATGACCAAAAACAACTTGGGGAGGAAAGGGTTCCCTTCAGCTTACAGCTTACAGTCACTTGGGAAGGAAATGGAAAATCAAAGTGGGAATTCAAGGCAAGAACTTGAAGACATGAACTATGCAGAAGCTGTGGAAGAGAGCTTTTTATTGGCTTGCTAAACACAGTGGCTCATGCAGCATGCTTCTCTATACATCCCAGGACCAGCCTCCCAGAGGAGGTACCACCCACAGTGAGCTGGGCCCTTGGGCATCAACCATTAATCAAGAACATACCCCAGAAGGTTGCCTACAGACAATCTAGTGAAGACATTTTCTCATTGATGTCCCCTCTTCCTAAATGACCCTAGCTTGTGTCAAGTTAGCAAACACCGAATCATCTCAGAATTGTTTTCCTTATTTTCTTTTTACAGAGTTCAATAGTAGTGTACAAAAATGGACAGGTAGGCTGGGAGATGATTCAGCTCATTCTGAAGTGCCTGCCTAGTCATAGGCTTTGGCTCGATCCCCAGTATTGAAAGCAAAATGGTGACGCTGAGAATTTAAATAGATACATCTAAAAAAAATGTTAGATGGTTCATAGAGTTGTATGAATACCCTCAGTGTCATTAGTAATTAAGAGAATGCCAAGTATCTGGACCTTGCGCTACAGGTCTGTAATCTCAGCTACTCTTGAGATGAGGGTAGGAGTCCAAGGCCTGTCTAGGCTACAGAAGTTCAAAGTAAGTCTTAGCAACTCAAACAGACCATATCTCAGACACAATAGTAAGACAGAAGGCTGAGCATGTAGTTCAGTAGCAGATCTCTTTTCTAATATACAGGAGATCCTATACTGGATAATGATGATAATTGAGGAGGAGGAGGAGGAGGAGGAGGAGAATGATGATGACACAATCAAATTTTATTCATATCTGTCAGAGTAGTTACTAAAAAAAATGAAAGAAAGAGAAAGAAAATGCAAGCACTGGTTAGATATTGGAGAAATTAGAACTTTTGCATGTGGTTTTGGTCAATGCTATGTAGTACAGCATTTGTAGTGTACAACATACAGGTACTTCAGAAATTAAAATAGCATTACTAGATGACCCAGATATCCCAGTTCTGTTTATTTGTTCAAAATAATTGAAATTATAGCCAACTCTTGTGTTCATCACAACACGGTATCTAACACAGTATCTCAAATGCAGCAATAGCCCAGATACCCATTGAGAAATGAGCTAGAATTCAGAATTGTGTGCCTGTGTGTTATCACATACTAGAATACACGTATGTATATATATGAGTGTATATCTATACATCTAGTTATGTAAGAGAGAACACTAATTAGTTACTGTTAATGCACCTTAAGGGCATAATGATAAGTGTACTGTGCCAGTCACAGGATGACAAATATGACCTCACTTCTTGGGCATATCTAAAATAGATTCACAAACCCAAAGAGTGAAGTGGGGACAGTCAGATGGCACATTCTGTAAGAGGAAGTATTTGCTATGTAAGCAGGAGATTCAAGTCTCCACATTCTTGTGAAGGCTAAGCCCATCACCACATGCCTGTAGTTCCTGTGCTGAGCAGGTAGAGACACAGATCTCTGTTGCTGGCCATAGCAGCAAATCCACACGCTTCAGGCTTGAGGAGAGACTCTAACTCAACAAAAGTAGCGTGGAGAGTGACTGAGAAAGATGCCTTATGTTGACCTCTGTTCTCCACATGTATGCAACCGCCCCTCCACCAACACACACAGACTGGTGGTCAAAAAGATCAGTTATACCCAAGCAGTAGGTGGAAAGTTTCTGTTAAGCAAGAGAAGTAAACTACAAATCTGTACAGCATTACACTGTAGCCCACACAAGAATATTTTGTGCTTTTGAGCTTTGTTAAGATTCTTCTGTTGCGGTTATACATGAGTCTGCCATTACTGAGGAGTTGGCTAAGTAAGACTTCTAAGTTGAGGTCAGGATGTCATAAGTGCTGTGTCATTCTCTGCAGTTTCTGATGGTGCTGTGGAAAAGCTCCTTCTAAGAGATGCAGCTTTTCTTTCACGTTTGAAGCCTTTAAGGACTGTCCTTGCCATCCTTCTGCGATATTGCTAAGGTGTGTGTGTGTGTGTGTGTGTGTGATATGTATGGATGGTCACAGAACAGCTTTCAGGAGTTGGTCCTCTCCTTATACCATGGGTTCCGGAAATGAGATTTAGATTTTTAGGCTTGAGTGGCAAGCACATTTACCTACTGACATCTTTTTGTTGTTGCTGTATTTCCTTAAAATTCTTCATTTTTGTTATTCTGGAATCTTTATCTGAAATTATTGATATTTTCCTGAAATTCCTTATTCTTTTATGAAGTTAAAAATGAAACATTATTAATTTACAAAGAATTAGATTTCATTATAACATTTTCAAACAAAATTGAAATTTGTTTTTTCTTGTTTCTCTCCCACACCTTTTCTTTCTTCCTTTGTGCCCCTCCCCCACCATCTTTTCATGGGTGTATCATACATGATTCTGGTATTTCTTATGCCCTCTCCCTGTCTCATTGTCTGTCTCTGTCTCTGTCTCTGTCTCTGTCTCTCTCTCTCTCTCTCTCTCTGGATTTTTGGAAGATTCTGTAATCAAAACAAACAAGCAAACAAACAACACTAACCCAAACCTGAAACCCTTTTTTTTTTAAAATTTATTTTTATTTGTGATTCATTTTTTACACTCCATATTCAATTCCCTGCCCCTCTCCATCCACCCTACAACTTTTCTACATCCCACACCTCCTCCCCACCCTGTCCCATCTCCACATGGATGTCCCCACTGCCCCACACTGTACCCCACCTGACCTTTAAATTCCCTGTGGCCTCCAGTCTCTTGAGGGCTAGGTGCATCATTTCTGAATGAACACAGACCTGGAAGTTCTCTACTCTATGTGTGTTGGGGGTCTCATATCAGCTGGTATATGCTGAAACCCTTTCAAATATTTAAAGAACTTCTACAGTGTAAGACTCCAACATCTGGCCTCCCCCTGCCTCCTCTGTGAAGCAGCTGTGCTTGCCTGCTGCCTCTTCGTATCTCATAAGATGAAACGATTTTAATTCTCAATTTGTTATATTTTCATTTGTCTAACTCCTGCCTTCTGCATCTCCCCGAGTTCGTTGAGATTTCAATTCTCCTGTTTGATTGGTTATCTAGTTTTTGCATCTTGAAAAGTCCATTGCTTATATTCTCTATCTTAAAAATTTATCTGAGAGTAAGAAAAAAAATGTCTGCTCAGAGTTTTGTGTTTAGGCCCAGGCCTGTATGTCCTAGGGCTAAACTGGAAAATGGTTGGGAGAACAGAACACCATATATAGTGAGCTCATACTAAATGTTACCATCTGAGAGATGTCCCTGGGAACATCTTATACTTGTGGCTGGAAGTGTTTCCTTTCAGCTGGGTCAGGAGGGACAATGGCATTGAGACTTCCTTTGTCCATATTTAGTTCTGAATCTTCTCATGTTCAGACTCATGACTTCCTTGTGAACTGTATCTTCCACATTCCATGCTTTCAGGCCAAACTCCCCTCCACCCTTGAGACCTCTCTCTGCTTTTACTTCCCCAAACACTTCCTTTACTCTGTTAACAGCAATTCTAATCTTCTATGAAGTTTTCTGCTTCCCAGAATCTTGTAGAAATCTCTCTATCACCTTTTTGTCTCCTTTCCCTGCTGGTCTTTGTAGAATATGCTGTTAAATCGGTCTTTTGTGGTTTAGTTAAAGTTTACTGTAGAAAGAAGGGGACACTGCTGGTGAGATAGCTCAATGGGTAGAGAAAGGCATTTGCCCCAAACCTTCCAACCTTGGGAGTTGGAGTCCCAGAACCCCATGTGGTGGGGGGAGAGAACAGGTTCCTACAAGTTGTTCTGTAACATCCACATGTGTGCCAGAGAGTATGCCTACACACAGATACACAAAGATCAACACACACACAACAGCTAAACCTGATAAATACTTTAAAAGAAGGTCAAAAAATGTGGTTCATACTTCATGACCTGCCATAATCTTTAATGTCTCTCATTTTATTTTGAAATTGACTCTATTTTGACTATACTTTCATCTTGGTAATGTGTGTGTTCCCTTCTTATGTGCATTGCCTTATAGTTCTCTGACCCACTGCAGTTTAAGATAAATGTATCCACAGTCACACTGATTCTTATTCATCTAAGAGTCCGTGGTCCAAAATTGAACTGAATTAATTGCCCTTGACAGATGGAGACAACTTTCTCCTTGGAGTTTAAGTAGCATGCCCAAGACCACTCAGTCAAGTTTCTCTAGCTTCTCTTCTGTTGAATTTTGCTTCTCTGGTTCTCCAACACTCAAGTCTCATTTATGATAAATTTATGAAATAAATAGAAGGAAGAAGAAGGAAGGGGAAAGATGAATTTCAAACACATGAAAGCATACAATTTCAACCTTAGGATTTTAGAATGACTTGATATATTCCATGGTCCATTCTCACCATACGGTGAACAAGCAGGAGCTTGCTGAGAAGCTGGAGTATCTCTCCGACTCCAGTGGCTATAGAGCCATTTGGAGGTGTGCACACATACCAGATGGTCAGGGGGAAGGTCCTAGGAGACAGTGTTAGCGTATTCTGGTGCTTTTCTCCTTGATGAGGGCACATGGCGCTACCTGGACCAAAACAGTAGCCCCACAGCAGGGATTTCTCCACCTCTAGATATAACTTAACAGAACTTATGAATATTTATGACAGCATGGCTTTCTTTAAACTACAGCCTGGCTGCTTGGTGTAAAGTCCCGTCAAACAACTTGGACTGTTTTCTGCAAAGACCATTTTCCAAGCCCAGAGACCTGGGCACTGACAAGTCCACAGGCAGTGAGTTAGAGGGATGAGAGACGCATGGCTAGGGTAGTTGGCTTCCTATACCTGGTTTGCCACTGAGCCTTCTGTGGGATCTGCTACAGGCTGGAGTGGGTTTAGGTGCCTAGGGCCCAAGATAAGCACAGCAGGGCTGGACTGCCTCTCCCATGGGCCCCTCCCTTCGGATACTCTGGCCTTTCATTCCTGAGCCCCACTGTTGGTAGGGCTGCTGATGCTGCTCATTCTGCAGGATTTGCTGGGGTAGAGAGCTAACTCAGCAGGAATCTCAATCCTGACCATACTCCCTTTAGCAGCCTGAGAACATTCATTCTAATCTCACAGCTCTCAGGAAGCCACAGAATCTCTGAATTCCTAAAAAAAGAATGTCCCAACCCCCCTTGAATGCATGATTAGCCATTTGGTACATTGCCATCTCAGAAGCTGTAGTGTTATTTGTGCTTTAGAAACCTTCTCATGTGCTTTGCAAATTGTATCTTCTCATGTGCTTTGTAAATTGTATCTTGGGTATTCTAAGTTTCTGGGCTAATATCCACTTATCAGTGAGTGCATATCATGTGAGTTCTTTTGTGATTGGGTTACCTCACTCAGGATGATACCCTCCAGATCCATCCATTTGCCTAGGAATTTCATAAATTCATTGTTTTTAATAGCTGAGTAGTACTCCATTGTGTAAATGTACCACAGTTTCTGTATCTATTCCTCTGTTGAGGGACATCTGGGTTCTTTCCAGCTTCTGGCTATTATAAATAAGGCTGCTATGAACATAGTAGAGCATGTGTTATTATTACCAGTTGGAACATCTTCTGGGTATATGCCCAGGAGAGATATTGCTGGATCCTCCAGTAGTACTATGTCCAATTTTCTGAGGAACTGCCAGACTGACATGAAACTCAAGAACAAAGACCAAAGTGTGGACACTTCGCCCCTTCTTAGAATTGGGAACAAAACACCTATGGAAGGAGTTACAGAGACAAAGTTTGGAGCTGAGACGAAAGGATGGACCATCCAGGAACTGCCCCACCCAGGGTTCCATCTCATAATCAGCCACCAAACACAGACACTATTGCATATGCCAGCAAGATTTTGCTGAAAGAACTCTGATATAGCTGTCTCTTGTGAGTCTATGCCAGTGCCTGGCAAACACAGAAGTGGATGCTCACAGTCAGCTCTCAGATGGAACACAGGGCCCCCAATGGAGGAGCTAGAGAAAGTGCCCAAGGAGCTGAAGGGGTCTGCAACCCCATAGGTGGAAGAACAATATGAACTAACCAGTACCCCCAGAGCTCGTTTCTCTAGCTGCATATGTAGCAGAAGATGGCCTAGTCAGCCATCATTGAGAAGAGAGGCCCCTTGGTCTTGCAAACTTTATATGTCCCAGTACAGGGGAACACCAGCTCCAAGAAGTGGGAGTGGGTGGGTAGGGGAGCAGCGGGGGAGGGTATAGGGGACTTTTGGGATAGCATTTGAAATGTAACTGAAGTAAATACCTAATTAAAAAATTGGAAAAAATAGAATAAAAAAAGAAAGAAAGAAACCCTCCCCCATGATGAGAAAGCATCATGGAAGATTGGGTGGAAAGATTTTGAACATCACAGGATGGGGAGAACTGCTATGCATTGATGTCTTCTGGATATGATATAGTCATTACAGCTGTGACCTCAGGCCAGCTGTGGCTTCCTGCATGTGACTAGCCTAAAACCAAGCCCGTCAGCTTTTTACCATGGCTGTGGGAGGGCTATAAGAAAGTTATAAAGGAGATGAAGTTGAGGGGATGTGATGCAGAGGGGTTTGGGAAGGGTTGGGAAAGTGTGAGAGAAAGATTAGATCAAAGTACATGAAATGCATCTATGAAGTTCCCAAAGAAACCAATGGCAACACTAAATCCGTAAAGCTTTGGTCCTTCCTGTCCTCATTCTCCTGGGTGGTTTGGTGCTGACGCCAAGTTTTATGTGGTAAGAAAGATGATGGTGTTGAAACTACTGATGTTATTCGCAGAGCCAGACAAAATCCAGACCCAACACTGTGAGTGGGTTCCCTTTCTGCCTTCCGGTTGCTCCAGTTGCTTGCTATCTCAGCTCCCCTTCTTGAAGGTAAGACAGTCACACTCTCCTTTCAAAGGTGGGATTAGAAATAAACACATTACAGAGCACTGTCATTGCCATTGTCAACTTAATCGGAGATGGTGTCACTATTGACAAGAGACCCCAAGATCCAGGCTTTTTGGCAATTCCTCGTGAAAGGGGAGGGTGACGGGCCATTAGACCCACACTTGCGTTCCCAGATACACCAGCCTACATCTATTCTAGATTTGGGTGATTCTGTCCCAGTTACACTTGTCTTTGTCCTTGTCCTTTCAGGCTGTGATAGAGTGTATTTAGTCTATAATCCAAATCCAGGAAGTTGTGTTGCCAACTCATATAACCTTGTTCTGAGTTCTTTCTTTGTCCTGTTATTACAGACATGGCTAGTTTGGTTGGAGATATCCATAGGACTATGTTAGATCCATGCTAGCTCATGGTTTATCTATCCCCAAGCCAGGCTGAAGCCTCATGAGTGTTATAGCTCTGTTGTGGTATACCTTCACAAGTAAATCTCAGCGCTTCATCTCTAAAGAAGAGGACTTGGTTGCTGTTGTCCATCACAAATTTCCAGAAGTGCTCCATCCAGAGCAGCAGCTCCTTCCTGTTTTGTAGTTTATCTTTTTATATACCCTTAATAAAAGCTGAGAACTGTGATCCACATGCCTTCCTAGCACTGGGTTACTTGCCCACTTTACAGATTGGAGCACTGAGGCTCTGGTCGTTATGGGAGTAGCTCAAGGTCACCTCGCTATGTTTCAGGTTATGAGACTTGTTGATGATGTTTCCCTTTCTTCACAACGTCCTAGTGATATACCAAAGTACAATCCCACAGTATATCACCAGTTTGAGTTTGTTGGGCTTTACCCACAGAATATGAGTCAGGGGTTACAGGCAGGAATGTGGGTAACACTAAAACAGCTGTACTGGAAAGGACCCATGCAGAATGCGTGATGGATTCCCTATAACACAGAGGTAAAGACCCTTCTCTACTAATCCCCCCCCCTCCACCCAGCCTATCTATTCCCGGACATCTTGAAACCACATGCAGTTGATATATCTATATTGCATACAAATGGCTGGAGGAGTGGCTAGAACCTTAGGTTAGGGTCCAGTAACCTTGCCAACAGCCTTCCACAAGCCTGATCATGATTGTGTCATATAAGGAGGCACAATTTATCTGATGCCGTGGTCACTTTGCCCTGAGGATGGTGTTCTATACTACGTATTTCCTGGCCCCTATATGACTGAAGAATTATAGAAGTAGTTTGTCCTATTGGCATCTACTTCCTCATACAGACCCAACAAGGACAGCCCCAAAGAAACTCACAGCATACTGGAAGGGAGTAAGTTCATCTCCCTGGAGCAGAATACCAGAAAAAAAAAAATAAGTGTTTTCAAACTAGCTTTGTGAAAGAAGTTCTGCAAAACGTCACCCTAGAGATGCATTGTCAGAAGGGGTGCGTGTCACAGCTTGCAGAGTCCCCTTGAGGTTGTTATGCATGACAGTGGGGGGAGCTATCCCTCTAGTCAATGCTTTTGGCCTTTTAGGGGAACATGTTTGCCCAATTACTCAAAGGCCAGGTCTTTAGAGAAATGTACCTCTGAGCATGCTGTAGCTTTATATTGATTCTTCTGATTAGGGATGGATGGCAATGATTTGTTTCCCTGCAGGTGTTTGGGAACATGTGAGGAGTCTTGCATCCTACCAAACTGGGCTTGGGACTCATTACTTTTAACATCTTAAATATAGATATTATTCTGTTATTTTCTCATCTCTTTGGGAAGGAAATTTCTTGTCAACTAAGAATACGTGCCCTTTCTTTCTTCCTTCCTTCCTTCCTTCCTTCCTTCCTTCCTTCCTTCCTTCCTTCCTTCCTTCCTTCCTTTCTTTTTTTTCTTTTCTTTTTTTTTTTTTACAACATAAATATGCTTTCTTAAGGCTAAAAGAATGTAAGGTTTAGCCTGTTCTGCAACTATCATAAAAAAACAAAATCCAACCAACTAAACAACCCAGGGCCAGGAACTGGAGAGATGGCACAGTGGATAAAGTGTTTGGTATGTGAACATGAGGTCCTGAGTTCACATCCCCGGCATCTGTGTAAGAGCTGGGTGATGGCATGTGTCTGTTACCACTGTGTTGGGATATGGAAACAGGCTGGCCCCCAAGGCTTGCTGGCTAGCCAGTCAAGTTGAAATGACTACCTTAAGGCCTGTGAGTGTCCCTGTTTCAAAAGCTACAGTGAAAGATGATAGAATAAAGCACTTGATATTGATCTATAGCCTTCACATACCCAGCCATGGGCAAGTGAATCTGAGTACACATGTGTACACATACACAGGGCACACATGAACACACACACACACACACACACACACACACACACACACACTTGTAAAAAGAAAAAAAAAACAGCAGCATATTTTGCTGTGCATAGGAGAGAGTTAAACAGAATGCCAAATCCAAGCTTGCTCTAGAGGCAGAGAGCTGGCAGGCAATCCCTGAGCCTTCAATTACTAGGGAATGTGAGAATTCTTTCTTTGTGGGTGTTCATATCTGCAACACATTCCAAGTTAGAGTCCGGTGTGACAGCTGGTGTGTGAAACCTGTGTCCACAGGCATAGCATGTGTGTGAGGCCTTGGAGAATAGACAGAGGATATCCGGCAACCTGGACCACTGAGCAGACACTCTGTAGGCCATCCTTGTGAAAATGGGCTTCTTGGCTCACCACGACTCAGTGGGCTTTTACTTTTGTGTTATAAGTCAACCACTGCTTCCAAATCCCGTCCATATTTTCTAAGTGTATTTACTAGCATCTCGCTTACCAATTTTGCATACAGATTACTGTGATAAGATCATATCTGTGTGAAATCATGGCACTTATGCCAAACACACAATCTATTTGTGGCCAGTAAGCATGTTTGCTTGTCTGTGACCAACATGGGTCTCAGTGAATATAAGTGAAGTTGTTTTGGTGGTTTTGCCAATTTTTATCAATTGCTCTCATCAGCATAGATGGCAGTCAGGGTGGTTTTAGGGGTGTGTGTGTGTGTGTGTGTGTGTGTGTGTATGTGTGTGTATGTGTGTGTGTGTGTGTGTGTGTGTATTATCTAGCTCATTATAGGAAAGAGTAGGTAATTATTCTATAAGCCTTTTGCTGTATAAATGCAAGCTTGGGACAGTGTTCAGCAGTAATACCCAAGCTGACTTGCTTCCTAACAAGATATTGTCCAGAGCAACAGCAGAACTCTTAATGGAAGCCTGGGGTGATTTAAGAAAGCTACTGTGGGAGAATTCAAAAGGCATTGCTCTCTAGAGTTGGAGTGAGCAGTAAAAACCAAAAATTTGCTTTTATTAATTCCCTCCAATGTGTTCTCTTTTTAACTGGGCCATTCGCAGAGGTGCGTGTGGAGTGGAGGGAGCCCGTTATGGATGTATTTATGGGCACCTGAAGCCTGACGAGCTGCTGGCACATCTTGCTCACAATTCCCAGGGAACTTTGTCTGGACATAAGAAAAGAACCAGAGCGTGCTTTTATAAATGAACCCTAAGACAGTATGCTAATGTGACCTGTCTCCTAGGAGTAACCTTTTCTCCTGCCATTGGCTCATACCCTTGCATGGTCAAGAGTAGGACCATGCAAGTATGCTAACCCACTCTCTTGGAATCAAACCCTAGGAGAGCCTGTTAGCAAAGGTTCTGCAGTTATGAAAACCAGGGTCCCTGCTCCAGACCTAAAAGGAATGGATGTACAACTGGTTCTTGTCACCTCAAAGTTATCAGCCTCTTGGTCAACTTCCCCTTGAGGATGGCACTGCTGGTTTATTACTCCTGTCCTGAGATCCCTGTGCTGAGACAGATGTGGACACTTAGCCTTGCTGGGTGATTCATCCCTGCCGAGGGCTATTTTTCCTTGGGCGCCTGTGTAAGTGTTTCCAGATTTCTCATAGGTTTCAGATCTTTGCCCTCTTTTGGTAAAGATCTTTTAGATCTTTTTTCTTGACTAAGTCCAGTTATAGTAGCTCATCCTGGGAATCTTTAACATTATATGATCTTGCCTTTTGGAAGAGCTAACATTGAAGGTATGGGCAGCTTTTCCATGGTCAGCTTCGAAGCAATTATTCAAGAATGTGAGGGGACTGGGGCTCACATTGCAGGAACACAGGGGCTTGGATTCTTCACATGACCTGTGGCGGCACCAGCTGGCACGTCGCATTTTTCATGCAATATTTTCATTCTAGTTTCAGTTCAGTTGCTATGACTAATACCCTGGACAGAGCAACCAATGGGAGAACCAGTTTACTTGGCTTACAATTCCAGGTTTTATTTCATCACTGGGGGAAGTCAGAGTCAGAACTCATACAGCCTGTCTTCATGTCCACAGCCAAAGCATAGAGAGCAGAACCTACCCAGGCTCTTATTGAGCTTACTTTCTGTTTCCATACAGGTTAGGGCCTAGCTGGCAAAATGGTGCCAATCACTGTAGGCTAGGTCTTCCCATATCTGTCAACAGCCAAGCCAACTTGATCTAGAAAATTTCTCATTTAGACTCTCTTGCAACAGGATTCTAGGTTGGATCAATTTAATAGTTAAAATTCACCATCACAAAACTCAGTTCTAAAATATGGTCAGAGAGCGGGGTTGGGAAGGCTTGACAGGACAGAAATCTCAGAGAACAGCAGTTGTAACGGGACAGGAAAGGAATCCAACTGGGGACTTGTGCCATGCAGAAGAGTGGGAAGCACCACCCTGCTGTAGGGATTATGATCCTGGTGTTGTGCCCCCACTATTCCTGGGGAAAAATGATAAGTACCCCAGGTAAGTAACTGGTGATAGAACAAAGTATGGATGCCACAGAAGTCCAACTTAGTGCACCAGCGAGCTTTATTGGGCTTACTAATGACTCAGAAATGACTCAGAGACAGCTGCAGCACCAAGGTCACTCTGCATGGGTGGTGACAGCTCATGAAAGCTGGAAACACAGAGTGTACTATAAAACCTGTAGGCAGCCTTATGGTTCAAAAAGTCTTTTCCAGGTAGCTCAGTCAGTCCTAACCTCTTCCAGGCACCTTGGCTGATCTGTTTTTTTTCCAGGCAGTTCATCTGATCTCTGCTTTTGCCAGGCAGCTTGGCATGTCTGGGTACCAGTCTCTATCTTTTTCAGGCTGGTTGGCTGGTCTTAGGGTGTCTCCCAACAGTTCTCACTGCTGGTATTTACTCAGGGAGTGATGCTTGCTTAGTGAATCTGCTCAGATCCAGAGACACCCTGGAGCCCTAGAGTTATCAGCTAAGCATATGGGGCTTCTCTGTAGGAGGAAAGGTTTTGCTTCTCTTTAGAACAGCCTTTGACTCAACATTTGACAAATGAGTCAATGAGTCCCCCCCACCNGAGTCAATGAGTCCCCCCCACCCCCCCCCCCCCCCCCCCCCGCCCAGGATGGCAGGTTGTATCTTCATGGAGAGTACTGTGCAATACTCGGAGACATTGTAAGAATGTAGATTCAAATTCAGGTCTTAGGTGACTGACCCTGGTGATCCAGAATCCACACTTAAAGAGTTAAACCCCTAAACTCTGTTATGCTAAGTGGTAGTGACTACCATGCCAAACTCTGAAGTTCATGAAAGTGAACCAGGTGACATTAGTGTTATCACTTGTCTCACACTGGGAGAGACAAAAGAGATGCCCTTCTTTTCTGTTCAGTACCTCTCAGCATAGTCTCTCCTCACTGTGTTCCAGAACATTCTGAGATGCGTCTTCTTTTCCTTCTGTTCTCACAAGTTCTCATGCATCTTGTGATATTGTGAACTTCTTGAAGAAAAGAAAAATGTTGCCTGTTCATCTTGGAATATTCAGTAATTAATTGGCTACTTAAAATAAATTTGATTTTGAGGCATTTACCATCTTTTGTCCTATATACTCTGTTTCTAGGAGCTTTGGCACAGCATGGGATGTAAGTATAAGCCAAATGTTTGATCCCAGTATAAGCACATGGTTTGATGCCAACACTGCAGAAACACAGACTGGTATATGTGTGTGAACACAAGGCCAGCCTGGGCTACATGGTGAATTGAAAGCCATTGTTGCAGAGGAGGGATGACAGGAACTTGAGGAGGGTGATAAAATTGTGTCTGCAGTTAAGAAACAGAGAACAATCAGGAAGCTATTGTAAGCACTAAAACCTTAAGCCCCATTCCTGTTGCTTACTTCTTCCAGTAAGCCCCACATTCCCCAAATTTCACACCCTCCCCCACACCTCCACAGCCTGGGGGTCATGTGGTTAAATGCATGAGCCTGTGGAAGAACATTTCACACCTCAAAATCACAGCAGACTTGAATAGTCCATTGACTTGATAATTATTAAATAAATTGAATAATTGGTTCCTATGGGTTTTTCTTTTCTTTAAACTTAACTCAATGTGTTTGTATTTTAAAACCACTGAGTATCACAAGTATTGTGTTTAGGAAAAAGAGTTATCCCTTTTTCAGACATTAAGGTCGTTGGAAGGTCAGAAAAACATCTCAGCTTCACTTAGGAAATGACAGAGAAGAGTCATGAGAGCTGAAACCTGAGAGTCGGTGGACATTTAAGATGTGATTTTTTTTTTTTTTTAATTCTTTCCTTCTTGGTGTCTTCTTTAGGCCAGAGGCGGCGGCGGCAGCAGCATCTAGGAGCTGTTACAGATGCATATCTCAGGTTTGAACCCTGAGCTTTTCATCTGGAAACTGCATTTTAACAAGGATAGTCCTAATGTTAAATTTAAGAAGCACTGGATGAAGGGAGAGTAGGCGTCAACCAGGCCTCCAGCTGACTTTGGGCTTCTTTCTTGCATTCACTAAGGGGTGTCTGGTGTCTGGCAGGATGGAGGCAGATGCTCCTCACAGACGGAACTCCATCACGACCAGATACCTGGGCCACAGCAGAGCTCTGCCATCTTGCAACAGCCTTCTTCACAGCAGGAATGAGGCTCTCAAAGAGTCCAGGCTCTGGGTTGAAGGAATGATATTTTCAAGGAGATGGTGAGGCTTCAGCCATTAACCAGCAGGAGGCTGCTGCTTCTTGACAGCCTGAAGGGCAGCCTGGGTCCACCTGACTATCTGTCTGGGAGCCACTTGTCACATAAGAGCAGAAAGGAGAGTCTCCGAGAGTCACTGCCAGGACTTAGTTGGCATTACCTTCTCATCTATAATCATTGGGATCCTCTCAGTGAGGTGTGGGGTTAGAGCTGCTGGTAGTCATGTACCCTGCTATATTTCTTCCTGGGAACGAGGAATGCAAGCTTAAAGTTAACCAGAACAGTGGCCTCTGACTTGTGAAAGATAAGGTAGTTGGCAGAATATGCTATTTGAGTCTTGGGAGTCTAAAGAAGAATCAGTGAGGGAAACTGGATATTATTTTGTTTTGTTTTGTTTTAAGCATAATGATCCTGGTTTTTCTAAGAATAGAAATGGCAGAATCCAGTCCTAGCTGGCATCCCTTCATACTCCTTCAGAAATCACTAAATAGACATAATATTCTCTGAGTCTCTCAGTGTTTTAATATGTACAGTTTTCATTCATCTTACCATTCATTTGATAAATATTAGTGGAGCAATAGATATTCAGTCACTAATTGATGGCTGAGGAAATTCATATGAATTGGCAGAGTGGTTGGCCTTGACGCTATACCATGTTCAGTGATGGTGACAGACATATCAAGAGACAAACACATTGCTGTCAGCGCTCCATACATGCTACCTAATGTGTGCACAGGTGGCTATGCTACCTAATGTGTGCATAGTAAAACTGATAATAATGTGACAGTGGCACTGGAACTGCTAACACACATTCACATTTGTTACATGTCAGGAACTGTGTCAAGTACCTGCTACTTTTCAACTCATTTGATTTTTATGATACTCCTATGAAATAATTATTACTATTTGGATTCTCTAGGCTAGAAGCATAAAATGATCATGTACTTTATGAACAATCAAGTTCAGTCAAGTACGTATATAATCAAGAACAGCATAGAAAAGAGTCAAACCTAATGCAATGGTGTTTGGAGCAGAGTCTAGAGATATAAAATTAAATGTGCTAATTCTGTTAAAATGAGTGTTTGTGAGAAGAATACTGGTTCAGGATCGGCACTGGGTATGGAAAGGAAGGAAAGCTCTATTTCTTTTATCAAGAACTCAACCCCCATAAGGAATAAACAGACATACGTGTGTGTGTGCGTGTGTGTGTGTGTGTGTGTGTGTGT
>NC_034599.1:106108076-106124835 GCF_900095145.1 Mus pahari | reverse complement strand
TGTGTGAGAGAGAGAGAGAGAGAGAGAGAGAGAGAGAGAGAGAGAGAGAGAGAGAGGGAGAGAGAGAGAGAACTCTCTTGAGGTTGCTAATGCAAAATACTAAGGGAGTAAAACGAAGGAATAATGAAATATATTGAGATGCGATGAAATAAATCTCAGGAGTTATGCCAGGCATAGGCTAAATTCTGGTAAATGAATAAGAACAGGCCAAAGAACAAGGAGAAATGATATTTCAAGCACAGGGTGGGAAATGATGTAAAGAACAAAGTCATGGACAACAAGATAAAGGAGATTTTTTCCACAGTGTTGCTAAACATCCTCCCTATTAAGAGCTGCAGGACTGTGGTCACACCTGTAAATGGAGCACTTCTGAGAAAGTTCTGGAAAGATCAGATGTTCAAAGCCATTATTGATAATACACTGACTATTCTATGAGATGATGCAGTGGGTGATCCAGCTGGAGCTATTTGAGACTCTGTCAGGAGAGAGGGAAGGGGAGGGAAGAGGCGAAAGGAGAGGAAGAAGAGGGGAGGAAGGAGGAAGGGGACAAAGAGGAGATACTTGCCACACATTTTGCACAAGCTATGACATAATTAAAATGTTGGAATCTTTAGGAAAGGTGAGCATCCCTCTTCATGTCACCTGTATGAGGACAGAATATAGTAAGGACTTGCTAAGAGAATATTTTGCTTACCTCTTCAATTCCTGGACCCTAGAAAATTGTAGTGAAATGTTGTGAAAAGATAAGCACAGAGAACAGAAGAGAATGTTTGGAAGCCTAGGGCAATGTGTTCATATGAAGACAGAAAATGTGTTAAATAGCAGAACCTGCTGGTACAGAGTGGGAGAAGGCCCAGTGTGGCAGAATCTAGAGACACATAGGAGGTAGGCTTCTGAGCATGTCAGTGGGAGATAATCTATGTTGCATTGTGGTGGGAAGAGCTGTCCACTGTGGGTGGCACCATCCCCTGGCTGGGATCCTGGGCTGTGTAAGTGAGAAAAAAGCTGAACAGTAGCATGCATCATTTTTTTGCCTCCTGTTGTGGACGTGGTTTGAGTAGCAGCTTCAAGGTACACACTGTGATGGGATATATATATATATATATATATATATATATATATATATATATATATATATATACTGTCTCTCTTAAATGGCATTGGCATTTTTCAGGATATTTTATCACAGCAAAAGAGAAGAAACCAAAATACTCAGTTTATACCCCAAGGCAAGAAAGTAGCATATAGGTCATGGAGTTACTCAAGAGTACCTACATTGAGGACTTTTAAGTTACTGGGAACACAGTGTCTAAACTGGATTCCATGCATCAGGCACTTAGTGAACTGATAAAAATGATGTCTTATCATTTAGTGCAAGGCCTCTTGGTGACTGGATACTCATGTCACCTTCTAGAAGCTCATGCTCTAAAACCAAAACAGATTCTAGCTAAGAAGGAGAAGAGGATTGTATTCAACTTATCATGTCAGCCGTCAAGAGGGTCAGAGATGTATGTGTAGACAACCAACTCAGCTCCAGTAACTTATAAACTCTGAGACAGCACTGAAAATCTCTACTGCATAAATGTGCTATGGTTGGGATAGATGATAGCTAGATAGATGGTAGATAGATAGATGATAGCTAGATAGATGATAGCTAGATAGATGGTGATAGATAGATGATAGATGATAAACAGAAGATAGAAAGATAATAGATACCAGATGATAGATAAATGGTAGCTAAATGATAGAGATGATAGATAAGTAGGTAGCTAACTGGATAAATGATAGATAGAAGATAGGTATATTTTAATCTCATGTTGTGAGCTTTATAAACTTAGTTGAAATACAGCAACTAAAATGAACACAGAAAAGGGAATGCAGGATTGTTGCTGGATTTTGTTTTTGTTTGTTTGGTTTGGTTTTGGTTAAGATTTCTTAGAGTTCTTTTAGTAGTATGATGCTAGCAAAACACCCCAAAACCTAGGGAACACTAGCAAAAAAATGACTTAAAACTTAGGTGGAAAATATATTTTGGTAATCTGCATTGAAGTCGCAGAGTCAACGTACATTGTAGAATTATCATGAAAATGACTAGAAATTATACCTAGTTATTTCTTTCTCTTAAAATGTGTCTGTTTTTAAAAACTATGTATACCTGTGTATAGATGTGTGTCTGTGTGTACATGTGTGTAGGCTGTGTATATGCCTGTGTATGTACTTATGTGTGTATTTATAGGTATGTCTGTGTATGTACATATGTGTACTATATATACTGTGCATGTGTGTGAGTGTGTGTGAGTATATATGTGTCTTTCTGTGTGTGTATGTATATGTGAGTGTGTGTCTATGTGTATATACATGTGTGAGTGTTTATCTCTGTGTGTGTATGTGTGTAATAGAGTGTGTGAGAAAGTATGTGTGTCTTTGTGAATTTGTATACATATGTGTGTATACATGTGTATGTGTGTATATGTGTGTGTCTCTTTGAGTATGTATGAGTGTGTGTATATGCATGTTTATATGTGTGCATGTATGTGTGAATGTGTGTATGTGTGT
This sequence comes from Mus pahari, assembly GCF_900095145.1. Lineage (NCBI taxonomy): Eukaryota > Metazoa > Chordata > Mammalia > Rodentia > Muridae > Mus > Mus pahari. The sequence continues at coordinate 106,122,279 of NC_034599.1, read as the reverse complement.
GTGTATTTGTGTTGGGATATGTGCAGGAGTTCAGGGCCCAAAGAGGCCAGATGAAGGCATAGGATCAGAGTCTTCTGGAGCTGGAGTCACAGGGAGGTGTAAGCTGCTAAGTGAGGGTACTGGGAACCAAATCCAATCCCCTGCAATTGAGTGAGTGCTCTTAGCCACTGAGTCATCTGTCCAGCCCCAAATCAGTTAATTCTATTGAGCTTTTAGGATAGTATTTCTCAACCTGTGATTCAAGATCCGTTGGGGATCGAACAACCATTTCACAGGGGTCACATGAGATCACTGGAAAACACTGATATTTACATTATGATTCATAACAATAGCAAAATTGCAGTTGTGAAGTAGGAACAAAAATAATTGTATGGTTGGGGGCCACCAGCACATAAGGAACTGCGTTAAACAGTCACGGCCCTGGGAAGGCTGAGAACCACTGCTTTGCTTGTGCACATCTGCTCAATCATATGTGCACGGGTTCAGTGGATCTTCAGAAAGCCTCTTAGCTGTGTCCATCACTGACACAGCACAAGACATCCTGCAACTGTCCATGTTTGCATGGTATCAGTTAATGTGTGAGAAAAATGAAGAAAGCAATAACAGGCTGTGGTAGATGGCAGAGGAGAAGAATAGAGAAGACACCCACACGTATTCACAGTGCCATAACAAGTCGCCCCAAAACTCAGCAGCAATGATGGGTTCCTGAATATGGGACTTGAAAGTTTGTCATGACTCTGGGTGACAGATCAGTTAACCTGGAAGAGGCTTCTTGGTCAGGAGGATTTGTGCTTTTAGACAGTTACCAGGGCTGGGTAAGGGCAGACATGTGGAAATGACTCTGCTGGAGAGATGGAAGGTTGATGGAAGGTTGCCGTGTCTTCACAAACCCACGCCTGAATCCCAATAAATTCATCTCCCGAGGGAAGGAAAGAATTGAGGTCAAATCTTGCTGTGCAGTTCACACATCAGACAGAACAGCCAAGATCATGCACTTACGCTTTGCAATGTGTTCTGGGTGTGACTGCAAGGAAAGCCAGTGCAGATCCAGGAAAGGCCTGGGAGGCAGGCTGTCTCCAAGGAGGACCAGAAAAAATGTGAAATAAATGGAATAAAGCAGAGGTCTGGGGTGCACAGGGTGCACATAAGAAGCCAGAGTACCTGGTAACCATGGAACACATAAGAAGCCAGAATAACTGGTAACAGTGGCAGGCTTAAAGAATGAAACAACACAGAGCATAAGATGTAGAAAAATGATTTCAGAGTATGCTAAAAGTGCCAGCAAATAACAACTCATTTGTCTTTCCTCTCCTTTCATTTCCCCACCAAATCATTTGTGCTATAATTTTGAATTACTTATGCTCTTATATTTTATACCTACTTATTGAAAAGGAAAACCCCAGGGGGGTAGGGTGGTAGGGTGGCAGGGCAGGTGTCAGGGAAGAAAGAGTGTTTAGGAGACTCCAGTAGGAAGATGGGGCCAGTTGAAATGCCCGTGGCTTATTTAATTTGATAGATTATCCATGAACTTATTGGAGGAGTTAAGACATTAAAAAAGTACTAGCCTACTTTCAAAAGTTATACTCTCATTCATTTGTGCATGTCGATGTGCACATATAATATCACACACTATATATGCACACATCTTTTTTATTAACACACACACACACACATATATATATATATATATATATATATATATATATATATATATATATATACATATATACAGACATTTGTTATTCAGTGGTGTGTGTGTGTGTGTGATACATGAACGGGAGTAAGCATGTGCCCCTACCCACACATGATGGCTCTGAGACAGACAGGATTTCTCACTGAACTGGAAACTCCTTCTTTTGGCTAGGTTGCCTGGGCCAGTGAGTTATGGGACCTCAGTCCTGGGGTCACAGGCACAGGCAGCTGGGCCTGGCTTTTGAGGTAGGTGCTAGTGATCAGATCTTAGAGCTTCATGTTTGTGGAATGAAAGCTTATCCACTGAGCCACTCCTCAGCCCCTATGTAAGCATTTCATCAAATGTGATTTGCTTCGGGAACGTGTCCAGTTGCATTCCAATCAGCTTCTGTTGTCTTGGTTTGTTTACAGCTGCCCCTGCAATTTGTAGGTTTTGGTATAGTCCGCTGAGGGCTGCTTGATCACCAATGTTACTCCAGAATTATGAACGAGCTCAGAATGCTGTGTGCCGTGGTGTGATGCAGCCCGTATTATGATAAATAGCTCTGAGCTGTATAGGAGAGGCCAAACACCCATTCCACTGTATATGGAAGAGATGAGCCTTAACCTGGTTCTGTAGATAAACAGCCCGCTGTCTGACTCTGAGGAAGCAGTTGCTGTCTGTCTGACTCTGAGGAAGCAGTTTGAAACCAGATCTAGAAACTGACTTAATCTCACCCATGCTTCAGTGATTCACACATGATGGGGTTTCTGATGCTTTCCTTGCCAGTTCATACACAGCTGGACTCACTCTGTCACAGTTTATATCAGAAAGGGAGAAACAAAAACTGGTACTGAATTCAGCAGGTCACACATTAAAGGTGAAAGTTACTGCTCTAGATAGCTCATCTTTTCTTACTAACAGGAAGGCAAAAACTCTGTTTGCACAATTTCTTCCTGAAACACCATGCCCAAATGGTAGGCTTCTATTTAGATATCCATCGTGATGATGTTGATGACATCACCATTCCTAATATCAATAAACACTAGTTAACATACGCTTCTGATATATCTTTGTGTGTGTGTGTGTGTGTGTGTGCGTGTGATGTGTTCATACTGGTGTGTGCCCATGTATGTGTGGACCATGTGTATGAGAGCCAGAGATTCATGTTGAATGCCATTTTCTAGTCCTTTCTACCTCACTTTTTGAGACAGGGTCTCTGTCACTGAACTTGGAGGTCACAGATTGGTTAAGACTAGCTGGACAGCAGGCCCTGTGGATTCTCTTCTCTCTTTCATGTTAGCACTGGGGATAAAAAAAAAAAACATCCAGCCATTTTGTGTTTTACACACCTACCTGAGAATCCTAACTCAGGTTAATGCTTGTGTAGCAAGCATCTACCCACTGAGTAAATCTTTGTATTTTATGCATTTTATACAAATGTTTCTATCACCGAGAAGGTCTCCATAGTATATATCAGCATAATAAATGTTTTTGAAATCCATATAAAAGAAACTTGATAAATACAATGTATGGAAAAAATATATATGAATATAGAATTCTGTTATCTGATGTCATTTGTGTTCCTATTATTTTGCTATCAACAGCCTGAAGATTATGTTTGGAAAATTTTGAGTTCCATAATTTTATTTTTGCACATAGTTCTTCATTTATTCTCTGAGAATTTCATAGTCACAGACTATTTATTTTGATCAGATCCACCCCTCCTCCATGTTTTATTGAGACACAATTCTAGCCCCTGTGAGGGAAGGTCTTCAGATGAGACGCTGGAAATGCATGTGATTCCACCTCAACATCTCAACAGGAAACACTTTCAGGTTCATATGCCCTTAACAATACTGAAGAGAGACAGAGAAAACCACCAAAGGGGGGGGGGGTCATTAAATCCCATGCACTGGAGCTTGGAGAACCACGGAAACCAAAAGGAGCAGTGTACATAGTGAAGCCCTAACAGTGCGGTCACCTAATGGCTCGGTGCAGGACCCTGGCTGGTACTGCAAAGCTTACATGTGCCTCTGATGCTGCCTGGACCTGCAAGCTCCATCAAAGGATTGAACAAGTGGGAAGCCTTGATTACCTTGTGTGAAAGTGGGAAGGACTTCAGGGAACACAAACGGCAGAGTCACAACAGTAGCACATCCTGCAGTTTGTAAATCCTGGATGGTGTTTATGGAGGAAATAGAAATGGCTTTCTTTGTCGTGTTTAGGCTCATCATTTATACACATATCTCCCCCCACACAGTTAGTTGACTACAAAACTAGAAGGGAATTTCAGACCATCTAGCCATTTCCCTTTACTTCAGATACATTGCATAATCATCAGACAGTTGGATCTAATACACTCAGTGCTTTCTTACAGGACTATAATCTAAATAATTTAAATATTCAGAAGAAATTCAAGGCATCCAATTACTATTTTCAGTTTTGGGTATATATTGATTTTTTTTTCCTTTACTATTCCAAACATGCTGAACATCGTTAAGTATAATTTTGATGTCAAACATTTTAATTGTGTTCTCGAACTCAACAGTAATGCTTTAAGGATTTTACCATTTCTTTTGACCTGCCTGTCAGTTTGCATTGAATAACTGTCCTCACTGGCAAGGGGTTGGAGGGAAGGGACTCTCTCTGCCCTCATTATCAATGGATGGGACGTGTCTTCGCCCATTCTTTTGGTTCTGTCTGTATTCTGCAGCTATTTCCTCTTTTCTCATTCGTATTCTTCAGCTTTCTCTATCAAATTTTTAGGCCCCTGACCCCATTTGTCTTCTTTCTAGTGAGGCGGTGGTCTGCAGTACAAGCTTCTCGTTCTGTGTCCCCAGGTTCATCTTAAATCCAGTTCTCAGGTAGTCGCTTCCCTCACATATTCCTGAGAGAGGCTTGTTTTTAGCTGCATGGCCTTGGCAAATGCATGAATAATTCTTAACTACTATTGCAGAAACAAACCGTCTATCCCATTAAAATTTTCTATAATTCTCTAACTTTCTTTTTTTTACCATTTTCCGTTTTTCTTGTTCAAATCACAGATAGAAAATAGCCTTCATGGCTTTAAGTTTTTGCATTTTGAAGCAATGACATTCTAAAAATAGATTTTAAGGAACTTTCATAAGCGATCTTACTATGCATGTGCATAGGACTTATCATTGGCAACTGCATGGCTATTCTTTGTTATCTGATCAGGGAACTACTACATTTACTTTATATTTTAGGGATGGGAGTGGGGCAGGAACTTGCTGTGTGGCCTGGGCTCTTCTCAAACACTGAAATTTTTACCTTTACCTTCCTGAATGCTAGGATTCAGGCTTGTAAATAAACATGACTACAGGTTATAGTTTTAAATTTCTCATCCTTTGTTTAAACCTTAAGGTAATAGGACTTTAAGGCAGATCACAGGTCTGTGTAGAAAGGAGATCGCAAGGAACATTCTGATGTGAATGAGAGTGACTGGAAGCTCTGAATTGCTGGACTCACAGGAGTGAGTTCCAAATTTCTCTCTGAGAAGGTCCCTGTGTGACCTTGGTCAAATGCTAATGAGACCGCAGTGAAGTGTTATGACTCTTCAGAGTCTGAGTTACCTCAGCTGTAAAATGAAGCCATTACCCCATCCTCCCTAAGACATTGCCCTCCCATCAGGAAGTTTAGAGCCTATTGCTGACACAAGAACAAGGCTGATCCAATCATTCAGGACACACAGTAGGGAGAAGGAAGATGGGCAACTTCTTATAAGCAGAGTTCACAACTACGTGTAAGCACTCGTGGAGATCTGAGAAAGGGATAGAACACCACGCAGCTAATTGCCTTGTCTGAGCACTTTGTTAGCTTTGAGGTATCTCTCTTGTCACCAAATCATGCACTTACTCAAGGACAGCTGAGCAGAAGTGTCAGCTAGACAGTGGGTGGTGACCCAAAGATGCAGGGGACTATGACCTCAGCACTCTGACAATTAAAAAAAGAAGGCTTTGATGTTTACCTTAGTTAATATTAACTCCTCTGAGAACTACGACTATCATTTCATAACACACACACACACACACACACACACACAATGTTTTTATTCATCTCTAAGAGAAATATAACATGGGTAATATCCAAAATATACAATGAACTCAAGAAGTTAGACCCCAGAGAACAAAGTAACCCTATGAAAAATGGTGTACAGAGCTAAACAGAGAATTCTCAAGTAAGGAATCTCAAATGGCTGAGAAGTACTGAAAGAAATGTTCAACATCCTTAGTCATCAGGGAAATGCAAATCAAAACAACCCTGAGATTCCATCTCACACCAGTCAGCATGGCCAAGATCAAAACCTCCGATGACAGCAGATGCTGGCAAGGATGTGGAAAGAAGAGGAGCACTGCTCCATTGCTGGTGGGATTGCAAGCTTGTTCAACCACTCTGGAAATCAGTCTGGTGGTTCCTCAGAAAAGTGGAAATAGTACTACCTGATGACCAAGCTACACCACTCCTGGGCATATACCAAAAATCCATTCTCCAACATGTAATAAGGACATGCTCCACTATGCTCGTAGTAGCCTTAATTATAATAGCCAGAAGCTGGAATGATCCTAGATGTCCCTCAACAGGAATGGATACAGAAAATGTGGTACATTTACACAATGGAGTACTACTCAGCTATTAAAAACAATGAATTTATGAAATTCTTAGGCAAATGGATGGAACTTGAAAATATCATATCATCCTGAGTGAGGTAACCCAGTCACAAAAGAACACACATGGTATGTACTTACTGATAAGTGGATATTAGCAGAAAAGAGCTCGGAATAACCACGATACAACTCACAAACCATATGAAACCCAAGGGGAAAAAAAGAGCACACCAAAGTGTGGATTCTACAGTCCTACACGGAAGGGGAAAGAAATAGTCTTTGAAGTAGAGGGAGAATGCGGTCTGGGAGGGAGAGAGGAGGAGGAAGAGGGGAAGAGAGGGGAGGAGGAAGAGGGGAAGAGAGGGGAGGAGGAAGAGGGGAAGAGAGGGGAGGAGGAAGAGGGGAAGAGAGAGGAGGAGGAAGAGGGGAAGAGAGAGGAGGAGGAAGAGGGGAAGAGAGGNAGAGAGGAGGAGGAAGAGGGGAAGAGAGGGGAAGAGAGGGGAGGAGGAAGAGGGGAAGAGAGGGGAGGAGGAAGAGGGGAAGAGAGAGGAGGAAGAGGGGAAGAGAGGGGAGGAGGAAGAGGGGAAGAGAGAGGAAGAGGAAGAGGGGAGAAGAGGGGAGGAGGAAGAGGGGAGGAGAGGAGAGGAGGAAGAGGGGAAGAGAGGGGAGGAGGAAGAGGGGAGGAGAGGGGAGGAGGAAGAGGGAAAGGGGGCACCGGTTTAGATATGGTAGCTGATGGGGGAGAAGTACAGAGGGTCAGGAATTTGAAAGGAGGTGTGTACCAATGGGGGAGGTGGAATTAGGGGTCACCACTAGAAAGTTCCAGATGCCAGGGACCCAAGAGGTGTCCGGGACCCAACAGGGAGGACATTAGCTGAAATACCCAACAAAGGGGGATAGAATTAGTAGAGACCACATCCAGTTGTTGGGCATGGCTCCTGGTTGAGGGATGGGGCTACCCAGCCATCTCAAAAATATTAATCCAGAATTCCTCCTATCAAAAGGAAATGCAGGGACAAAGAGTAGAGCAGAGACAGAAGGAAAAGCCATCCAGAGACTGCCCACCTAGAGTGCCATCCCATCTGCAGACACCAAATCCAAACACTGTTATTGATGCCAAGAAGTACTTGCTGACAGGAGCCTGGTATAGCTGTCCCCTGAGAAGCTCTGCCAGAGCCTGACCAATACAGAAGTGGATGCATGTAGTCAAACATCGGATTGAGAGCTAGGACCCCAATGGAGAAGTTAGGGCAAGAACTGAAGAAGCTGAAGGGGTTTGCAACCCCATAGGAAGAACAACAAAACCAACTAACCCTCCCCCACACACACAAAGTGCCACCAACCAAAGAGTACACATGGAGGGCACCCATGGCTCCAGCTGGATATGTAGCAGATGATAGCCTTATCTGGTATCACTGGAAGACAAACCCCTTGATCCTGTGGAGGCTCGATGACACAGTGTAGGGGAATGCTAGGGTGCTGAGGCAAGTGTGGGTGGGAGACCACTCTCATAGAGGTGGTGGGTGGTGGGATGGGATGGGGGGTTGTAGAGGGGAAACTGGGAAGGGGGATAACATTTGAAATGAAAATAATTAAAATAACCAATGTAAAAAAAAAACAAAAATGAACCAATTTAACATCTATTTCTATATTTTTGAAAAGGTATTTTGATGTGCACATGTTTTATAAAGCATCTTTGGTAACAGTATACAACAGATGAACTGGATACCATGCAAGACTGTCTGGCAAATATTAAACTTGAAGAACTCATGAACCATGAGCCAACCAGTCAACCATCATGAAACAAAATTGCACATTAAAAACTAGACCACCATTGAGTCTCAGATTTTTACCATAACATGCTAGAGCCACAGACTAGGAACATAAGGGGTCTGCAGAGCCAGCTTCTTAGTAAATACCTGCAAGCTTGTTTTTTTTTTTTCTCCACTGATAGGGTCATCAAGGGAAAGTAATACCACATCCATCTTACTTTGCCATCAAATCGGCTAGAAGTGAATGCAGAAAACGTCACCCGTGCCCCCTCCCATTAACCCTTCTATAACTCCTAATAAAGCCGTGACAAGAACCTGAACTGAAGAGAGAGAAGCTCTTTGAAAGATCTTTAAGAGTCCGAGGAAGCTCTCTCTGCCTCTTTGTTATATTGCTCCTTTCTAGACATGAGCTTGCCCCCTCACAACTCACAGACCACTGCCCTGCAGTTGCAAGGGAGACAAGAGGGCTGGAGTGGGAGCAGAATGAAAGTCTCCCTGAGAGAATCTCTCTGAAATGTGTGATAAGATGATTGATGATAGAGACAGCTGGAGCAGTAAATGATGCTGGCGGTAAGTGATGCTGGTGGTGCATGTTGCCTACCGGTCCCCAAGTCAGAGAGTGAGGACCTCTGCATGAAATATACAACAGTAACAAAACCCCTACATGTGCAATTTATCAAAGCTGGGGAACTATATAAAAAGAGAGACCGTGTCTTAAACATGAGTGGAAATGATACTTTCAGCCTAGCAGGGATTCGGTGTCACAATCATATGGCGAGGAGGCGTGGATTCAGTGTCACGATCATACGGTGAGGCGCGGAGGGAGTTTGTATTACCTACCCCATGGTTCTCAAACAATGCACTGTCAAGGAAGTAGCTATCAGGGTAAAATGTATTCTCTGGGAGGTAGGTGAGATCATGTGGTCACTAACACGCGTGCTGGACAAGCACATGGACCTGGGTGTGGATCCCAAGCACCCATGTGGAAAAGCTGGGTGTGGTGGAATGCACCTGTCCTCCTAGTGCTGAGGAGATGGAGAAAGGAGAAAGACATGGTGTTCTCTGGCCAGTTCCTGAACCCGAGTGGAAGAGCTGTGGGCTCAGCGAGTGTCCATGGTGCTCTCTGGCCAGTTCCTGAACCTGAGAGGGTGAGCTCTAGGCTCAGCGAGTGGCTCTGTGTCAAAAACTAAGGAAGACACACAACAGACATCCACCTTTGGCCTCCATAAACACACACATGTTTACAAACACACCAACATTTACATACTTGTGTGGACACAGACTACTCGCTGGTGGTTTTGACTATGTGTTCTTCCTTTCTTTTCCCTGTCATAAGAACCATGGGTTAGATGTGGGTGACACTGCGGCCCAATGTCAGGTGTTCCCTGCTTTCATCAGCTTTGATTCTTACAAAGAGAAGGCATGAAGAACAGGGCTCTGCAGAATAGAATCTGCTACTTACAGACATACTCTGATCTCCATAGAGTCAGAATCCAGAAAACGGGATGCCAGCACTTTCCACTGTTACGATGCTGTGCACTGATGTCTGAGCTATGCGAGGTATTTGGTATTATATAATATAAATATGAATGTAACTTTGGCTTTGCACAGGCCATTCTTTAGGAAGAAATTTAAACAGTTTTGCCGAACCTGTTAGATATTGATATGAAACCAGTTTGTGCTTCCAGGAGGCTGCTCTCAGCCTGGGGCTTGTGAGGGACCCATCACTGTTGACTCAGTTTACCTTCTCCGCTCTGCATATTGTGAGCACCAGGAAGTTCACAAAGTCAGTCATAAGTTCACAATATGATGTCATTGCTGGCGTCACTGGTACTCCCTGCATGGCCATGGGTGCTGCCTGCACGGCCGTGCATCTCTCTCTCCTGGCTACTTTTTCTTGTCACTGTGATAAACTATTTGAGAAGAAGTAATTTAGGGGAAAGAGAGGTTCCTTTTGTCTCCTGGCTTGAAGAGATGCTGTTCAGCACAGGAGAGAAGGCGTATGGTAGCCTCTGGACTGGCGGGGGTGTGCGGCAGCCCTTTGTGACATCTCAGTGAACCAAGCACCAGAGAGGAGGCAGGGAGCTGGGTGGGGATACAGTCTTCCAAATTTCTACGTCTACCAACTAGGCCCCATCTCTATAATTTCCCCCAAACAGCACTACAGCTGGGAGCTAAAGTCTTCAAGTACTCAAGTTGTGGGAGACATTCGAAAATCAAACCAAACTGAAAACAAGCAGAGAGATGGGGCTGGCCCGCCTGGCAATGCCCTGAGTTGGGTAGTTTTGTTGCAGACTCTCGAGTCCCTATCCTCATCTATAAAACAGAGCTAAGAGTTTTTCTCTTGAAAATTCAGTTCATGAAGCACTTAGACACACTTAGTCTGGGTCTGGCAGAACAGAAATTGCTTGGGAGTTGTTATTTGACTTATTGTCTAAAGAAAACAAATTGCTCTCTCTGCCCAACATGGCTGGTTTTTTTTAAACATCTCTGTTTTATTACGAAAGTGGTAAAAAAAAAAAAAAAAAAAAAAAAAAAAAAACCAAGTCTTACAACAAGAAATTTGTTAGAAAAGTGGTAAACATTCCTTGTGTGTGGGGTAGCACACGTACTTTCTATAGCCATTTTTCTTTTGAATTTCATAATGGTTCACTTTATCTTGATGACCATTTTGGCACACAAAATCTGACACCTTGCTCTTCTATATTGTTTCCAAGTCCCATTTTTTTTGTCTTTAGAAATTAATTGTGTGTACATGTATGTGTATGTGGGAGGGGACTAGGTGAACATGAGTGTAGTCTGCCTGGTGGCCAGAAGAGGGCATCAGATCCCCAGGAGCTAGGGTTGCAGGTGGTAGGCTCCATAGAGGAGCTAAGAGTTGAACCTAGGTCCTGTTCAAGGATAGCATGCAATCTTAACTGCTGAACCAACGCCAGGCCCCAGAACCACACGTTTTAACCTTTATGTATGACTTTATATCAGAAAATAAACGTATCTACACTCTAATTGCTTTAGTTTTGTTTCAAAAAGGTATTTAAAACATATGTGCTTATAGCAATGATCCTTCTGAAACAATTAACATAAATTCATTGATTATAGATGCATATGGCCACCATGTCTCATCCAGGCTGCAGAGTGATTTTTTTTTATTTTATATTTTCAGCATAAAGTAATCGTCAAACCACCCAATGGTCAGTACATACTACCTCCCCTGTATTTTTCTTCTAGAAGAAATTTGGCACACCCCAAAAATAGCACAAAGCCCTCGATACACTTAACAAATGCTGTGTCTGTGGAAAAGATGGATTTTACCTGGAGTAAATTACTGTATTAGCCAAGCAAAAATAGTTGCTGAGAACACGGTGAATTTTACAGCAGATTTTTTTTCCTTTTTCCACCCCACAACTGTTAAGAGAACCTGAGAAGTGTCGTTTAACTAAAGAAATATTTTGTCTTTACCATACCCTCTTCTCCTCTCTCCTTCCTCTTCTTTCCCCCTCCTCCTCTTCTCCTCTTTTTTTTACCTCCCTTCCTCTCCCTTCCCTCTCCCCTCCTCTCCTCCTTCTTCTCTTCCTTTCCTTCCTCTCTCTTCTTCACTTCTTGATGCAGGCTCATTCTATGTATTCTAAACACCGAACACCAAACTTTTCATCTTCCTGCTCGGCTTCCCCAGCACTGGTAGCAGACATGGCAGTGTTATCTAGCTTACATTCCAGTCAAGCGCTGTGCATAGAAAGTGTTCTTCATTGGGCTTCATGGACTGCAGAGGAAACTGTGGATGGAGACTGCAAGTAGTGTGTTCTTTGAACTTACGTGCTCTTTCTAGAGTGTTCCATCTTATACATTTTGTTCCCAGGGCAGTGAAGAGGATTATGTTTGCTTTCTTCCTAGACTCGATAGTTTGTTTCTTTCCTTTTACAGAAATGTTCTCTTCGGGGTTCTGTTACAAGTGTTGTCCTTAAATTCCCTCAGATCACACAGTGCAACATAACCACCATTGTAGCAATGGTGTGGGGCAGGGCCTTTGGACATGTGATCAGGACATTAGGACTCAGGAGTCCTGCCTTCTGAGTGGCTTAGTGTCTGATGGAAGGGCCAGAGAGAACTTAGTCCCTGTTCCTTTTCCATATGTGACAGCTTTACCTTGGACCTTTCAGTCTTCAGAACTATGAGAAATAGTTTTCTATTCTTTGTTAGTTACCCAGTGTTGTGGTTTAAAGGAGAATGTCCCCTATAGTCTCATATGTGTGAATACTTGGTCCTGGCTGATAAACTGTTAGGAGTAGAGGGTGTGGCCTTGTTGGAAGAGGAGTGTCACTAGGGTTATGTTTTGAGGTTTCAAAAGCCCATATCAGCCCCAGTCTCTGTCTCTCTCTGTCTTTTTCTCTCTGTCTCTCTGTGTTTCTCTCTCTGTCTCTGTCTGTCTGTCTTTCTCTTTCTGGATCAGGATGTGAAGCTCTCAACAACTGCTCTATCACCAGGCCTGTCTTCTTCCACCATGATGGTCAAAGACTAATAACTCTCTGAAACTGTAAGCCAGCCTCCCAGTTAAATGTCTTCTTTTGTTAGCATTCCCTTGCTCATGGTGTCTCTTTGCAACAGTAGAACAGTGACTAAGACTCCCGGGCTGTGGTATTCTGTCACAGATACACGAAATGACAGCTACCCCGGTCTGTGTCTGTACATATAGCTCTCGTATCATGAGGATTACGGCATCCTTCAGGTTCTCTCCAAACTGCTTCCATCCGCACCAACGGCACTGCAGAAGCAGAGACTGCATGCATGACTGTGTCACCTGCTACAGCAGCACTCAGTGACGGGAGGAAGGAACCAGAGAGCTTTGTGCTAGAAAAACCACAAACATAGAAAGAAAACACTTCCGCAGGGGCAGGATCTCCAGAACTGCCACGTTTTGCTGCAATTTCCCCTTTATCACATGAAACAATTATCTGGCCCCAGTGGAGGTTGAAGAAAGGAGAGTTTGGCAACTGCTTTGCCATTCATTGACCCAGACAAGAAAAAAAGAAGTCTTAGAGCTTTCTCCACCAGATAATTAGTCTGAAACAAACAAACACACAAACAAACACTAGAGAACTCCCATTCCATTCCTCGATTGCAACGCGAATACACATGTATTTAAAACCTAGCAAATGCCCATTCAGTTTTACGATATTTCAAATGTTTGTGCTCTTACAATCATCACGCGATGATCATTTCTAAAGGTCAGGGGACTTGTCGTATTCTAGTGCCAAAATAGCCAAGACTGTGTAGAAGGAAACTCACACATGAGGGGGAACGGTGTGCCAGGGACTCTGCCAAGAGATGGACTCCAATGGCTTCCTGTGACCTTCACAGCAGTTTTGAGAAGCCAGGGTTTCCTTATTTCTGAAGAGAGCCAGCTTTAGATACTAGGTGATGAGTCTGAAACCCCAAGCCGCTACACGTGCAGTGTGCTTAGTAATCCATGAGAGCCAGCTTTAGATCGTAGGTGAAGGAGTCCTTTCTGTGATCACTTAGGAAGGCCACCGATTGCACTGAAGAATATTCCATATTCATTTCTTTTTCCTACTATATTTTGTGTACGCATGTTTGACCATATGCAGCTCTAAGTGTCTGCATGTGCCTGTGTGTATATGATATGCATGTGTGTGATATATGTGCATACGTGATATATGTATATACATGTGTGTGGATGCATGTTCCTGTACACTGACAGCAGAAGTGGTGTCTAATAGTCTTCTCCAACATTCTATGACTTATTCTCTCACTGAATCTGGAACTGAGATGGCATTGAGCAAGTCCCAGGGACTAACTGCCTCTACCCTCCACAATGCTGAGGCTCCACATCTGACATTTTACATGGGGACTGGGGATTTGAACTCAAGTTCCTTTGCAAGCACTTTTGAGTTACCTCTCCAGCCCTGAGATCTCTAGACTCACTCCCAGAAGTTCTACCTGTAGAATAACACGTTGAGACAATTAGGATTCCAGACTGTGAATTTGGAGTGGATAGCAGTTAATCTACCAGAATGGCAAGGCTGAATATGATTTCACAGGTTTTCTGATTTTCTCCAAATATGGAATCTTTTCTCCTTCCTTCCTTCCTTCCTTCCTTCCTTCCTTCCTTCCTT
>NC_034599.1:106106412-106108065 GCF_900095145.1 Mus pahari | reverse complement strand
CTTCCTTCCTTCCTTCCTTCCTTCCTTTCTTTCTTTCTTTCTTTCTTTCTTTCTTTCTTTCTTTCTTTCTTTCTTTCTTTCTTTCCCTCTCTCCCTTCCTCTCTCTTTCTTTCTTTTTCTTTCTTTCATTTGTTCTTTCTTTCTTTCTTTCTTTCTTTCTTTTCTTTGTTTTTTTTCTTTCTTCTTATGAGAAATATTAGAGGTTACTTTAGCATCTCATGTTAAGAAAAGCATATGGTTAAGTCCCTTGTGGTGATAAACTGTAGTCAACTGGGGTGGTTGTGCCATGGTTGTCAGTAGAGAAGTGAAGGATAGCAGAGCCTCTGCCTCCCCATCAATCCAGTTTGTGGAGAGGCAGAAGCCATAGGCTTAGACATCTAAAATGCATTCACCATTCCTAGAGAATCACATTGCTCATGTTTGAGCCATGCTATTCACCAGGCAGAGCAGGTAAGTTCAGCTACATGATGTGTATGACTTCACATTTGGATGTAACTCCACTTTCATTTGTCTGGAAGCATTCCTCTGAAGTGATAACTCATTCAGTCTTAATGATTTGCCCATAAATTTGTTTATGTGTGATTCAGCTGTAGGGTGTCAACAGAGATGCAAAGGCTTAATGAATACTGGTGAGCCAAGTCCTCCATTATGGCTCACAAATGAGCCACTTGGCCAAGACAGTTTGCAGAGCGTGCCTAGCATAATGAGCCCTGCCTCCTAGTGAACTGAATGCGGACCTCCTGTTTGATTTAGGGAAGCACTGTAGAAAAGTTGATGGCTGACTACTGCCATGTTAGGATGTGCTGAGCTCCCTGAGCAACCTGGAGGGAAGGTCACTTTGTCAGTGCTGAGTGGAGAGCCCCATTTCCCACTCTTCTAATTAGTAGGGAAATAAGAGGTCCATGTATCCATGTTCTCTCTTTTCTTTTCTTTTCTTCACCTCTCCCTGTTCTTTTCTTCCCTCATTAACATTCTTTCCTACTTCCTCCATCCTCTGTCTCTGTCTCTCTCTCTCTCTGATTCTTGTTTCTCTTTGGATAAATGTTTATGTAGAGAGGATTCAGTTAGGAAACAGACTGTCAGGATGTCACTGTGAGGGGTCTGAGGGCAAAGCCTTGCAGGCTGCCTAGTTTTGATCACCATGAGTCAACTGGGCTGACCTTTACCACATAAGACTAGCAGCAGACAGGAATTGCCCATGTACATCTATGTTACAAACTACCCTTATGAAGCCTGCAATGTTATCAAGATTTAATTTTTAATAACATGTAGGTGTGTGTGTATGTGTGTGTGTGTGTGTGTGTGTGTGTACTTGCACAAGTGCACTTGTCCACCAAAGCTGGACACATTGGATCCTCTGGAGCTAGAGTTATAGGCAGTTAGGTGCAACCTGATGTGGGTGCTGGGAACTGAATTCAATTCAAACCCTACACAGCAAGAGTCATATGCATGCTAACCATTGGGTTATCTCTCTAGCCCTGAGACTGAAAATTTAATTTCATATGATCAGGAAATAGCTTCCTTTTGATCATTTTCCAGCAAGACAAAAAAGTATAGTCATCCATACCCACCATACAGTATATACACACACACACACACACACACACACACACAGAGAGAGAGAGAGAGAGAGAGAGAGAGAGAGAGAGAGAG
>NC_034599.1:106023995-106105820 GCF_900095145.1 Mus pahari | reverse complement strand
TCTTTATCTCTCTCTCTCCCTCTCTATCTCTGTGGCTTTTCACTCTACACTGTGATCTTCCCCCCACCTATGTCTATTCTACTTATGAGACAATCGTTGGATGAATTAGGAATCAGGACCTCAAATAATCTTAAATAATTCCTTAATAGCCTGTCTCCAAAAAACACCATGTTCAAAGTTAACTTCAATGTATGAATTTAGGATAGAAACAGAATTTAGTCCATGACACTTTTAATCAGATATTGAAAATGTAATGGGATTCCCCAAACTCAGTATCCAAGACAACCCATATTTTCATATACTTTAAAAATTAAAATCAATTTAACCTCAAATTTTAAAATAAAGCAAGATAGATACTTTTCCCTTTTATTGCAAAACTGAGTATGGCTTGGCCAGAAACGGGCTTCTACTTCCTTCTGTCTCATGTGCTTCTGTTGGATTCTGTTTTTATTGGTATATATTGTTTTATGTGTGCCTGTGCATGTTTGTGTGCACATGTGCGCATGTACATACGGGTGTGTATGTCTGTGCATGCATGTGTGTGGTGTGTGTAAGTGTGTAGGTCAGGGGTTTACCTGAGTGTCTTCATCAGTCCAGTGCTGTCTTGCTTTCTGAGGCAGTAGCTCTCCCTGATCCTGAGTCTCGCTGATTCAGCAAGGCTGGGTCATCAGTGAGCTCTGGGATCTACCTTTCTTCCCTCCCCAGCTCTGGGATTACAGACATGCAATGCTGTGCCTGATATTTTGAAGTGTTTGCTAGTAATCAAACTCTAGGCCTCATGTCCCTCACGATTGTGCAGGAGGTAGGTACTACCAGTGGAGCCATTTCCCCAGCTCCCATCTTCCCTTTCTTGATCATGAATCTTTGAAAGTAAGGGTGATTTGTGACTACAACTGTTTTCCCAATCTATGCATTCATCACCCCTTGTGATCTCCAAGCAATCTTATGACATCTTGTTCTTGAGGAGGACATATGTGATGAGCTCACACTTGCCCTTTCCTGAAATGTTCCTATAACTTGTTAGTCTCAAAAAAAATGTTTTTATCTCTGAATATGTGCACATAAAGGAGATGAAGGGGAATGACTATCCACAGCCTTAAAAATGCTATCCCTGCTCAGGTTCTCCTGGGATACAGAGTTACAGAGCCCTTAGAAGGAAACAGATAGCTTTAGTGGTGGCTTCTGAGGGTCACATCCAAAGTCTTCCTCAGGATGAAGGCACAAGGTGCCCCAGCTGTTATAATCACTGACTGCTGGCAACACCAAGTCCCTCACTACGAACTCTATGCAACTGAAGGAAGCTGATGCCTGAAGGATTAAATACACTTCCTAGGGACACCCAGAGTTCTGTGAGTGACAATGTTCAGAGGCACTGAACCCAATTTTAGGCCTCTCGGAGGAGCTATCCAGCTCTAGAGATGATAGATAGTTCCATCAAAGTGAATTCATCTCTGTGTAACCCTGCATCCCCCATTCTCTGCAGGGGTTTCTTCCTGAAACTCCTGCCAAATGAAACTCCTACATGCAAATTTACATCCCGGGAGCCTGGCAAGGCAGCCATCTTCCTGCTAGGATCCAGCTGGCTGACGTTGTATTCCTGGTGTCCAGTGAACACTATTACAGATTGCCACCACTAATCCCCTCCCCTGCCCCCATTCTCTGTGTTCTCTTCTTGGCAGTAAGGGGAATGAATGTCTTAATGTTTACCAGTAGTGGTCTTCTGACTTGACTCTTTCACTGTTGGGAACTGTTCTCTGCTTGTCTGCCTTGATGATATGTTACTAGGATACTGGGTGAGATGGCGTCTGGTATTATCATCCTTTGGCATTTTAAGACCATCAGTCTCAAAATGATCCCAAACACAGGGTGACTCATACAGTCTAACACAAGCATCATACACCAGTATTAGTCATTAATCTTACTCCAAGCTGTCCAAACTGTCCATTGAATCTCAGAATGTATACTTAAACCCACCCCTGACTGATTTCCCAGGGACTGATCTGTATTTTGTGAAGACAGGAAACTGATTAACTCACTCTTGGAGTTCACATTTAATGCCAGTACTCACCCAGGGAAGTGTGTGGCCTGTGAGAAATTCTTGAAGTTCTCTGGACATTGTATGAGAACAGAGAACTTGAGACCAGAGAAAGAATTCTCAGCGTGGACTATCTGAGGTTTGCATAAGGAGATATGGAACCATAAAGACCTGGGCTCCAATCAAAACATCATCTTCTAGCCATATAAAATTTGGGGCAATTTTTTATTATGAGGGATAAATGGTAAATGTTAGATCAAGTGCCAGCTCCACAGCATGATCATCTTTTTATTAAGTATTATATAACACATTGGAAACGGTAAATTTGAGGCCAAAGCTGTGGGTGTGCTTTTGACAACTCCTCAGACTTCCTCTTTGTTATTGTCATCCTTGAATAGGGGTGATGGTAATTGAGTGAGTGTATGATCTCCTAAGACCTTGCTAACTCTCCCTTTTTATATATGTGTGAAAATCTAAATATAGTTATACACATTCTCAGAAGAGAATGATAAATCCTAAGAGCCTGCATATTTGTCCTCATAAACAAACTGAAAGCCACCAAAACCCAAAGCTGAACATTAAATGTTTGGGATTCACTGCAATTTATCTTGCCATTGTATACACAATAAATTTCACTTTTTATTGAACAAACACGTTTCCAACAGATCTCCCCATGGTACCTTCTAAGAATCATCATATTTATAATGAATAGAGCTCTTCACATCATTTATTGAATATTTAATAATTCTAGCATGCATTCTAAAACAAATATACATTTTAATTTTTAATGACAATGATTGTATGAAATTCATTTTTCCTTTTAGTTTATAAGTTCACATCAACTAGGTACTGTAGAAAGACCAGCATTAAAATTCCAATAAATGAAATTTTGGTGTCAGAATTGAACTCACATCTTCTGATTAGAAAGTCCCTTATGTTTAAACAACTGTACTATTGCTAGTTCAATCTCTCCACAGCTTTGCAGGGTATTCGCCTTCTCTTTCTCTTTTCTCTTCCCCTCTATCTCTTCTTCCTCCCCCTCTTCCTCCCCTCTCCCCCTCTTCCTACCCTGCTTCTGCTTCTTCTCCTGTAATCAAGTTGAGGTTAAATACAGAATGATGGTTATCCATCTTCTCACTGGATTTGTGCAGTGAATTAATCCTGTTCCAGATTGTCAGCAGTGTGAATAAAGTTTACATAGAAACCTTATTCTTTATGTAGAAGTAGCTTGTATTTCCAAGAGGAGAGTTCATGATGCTGGGTCAGGTATGACAGCAGATGACCACAGCACAAAGCTGAGCGATCACCTCTTAGACACCAAACACAGTGAGTTAGAAGTGGGCTAAGGCATCTCTCAAATCGCACGTCTATTCTTCCAGAAAGGCTGTAGCATCTCCTCAACAGAGCCACCAACTGAGGATCAACTGTTCGAGTACCTGATCCTATGGTGGGGGGCGTTTCTCATTCAAACAGGGAACGGTAGATCTAATGTAATATTCCTGATACAAATATGAAAAGCTCTAGAAGCTATAACAGCAACATTTTAGAATCATGCTTGTTATTCCCTCAAAGAAAACTTGCATGCCAGTTTCAGCTCTGTCTTCCCAGAGATTTTATGAAAAGTTAACTGTAATTCTCATTCTGAAGATATGCTAGCAGGTGCTAAGAAGTGAAGCGACCTTCAAAGACAACCGTGGCTCGTTTATTACTGAGCTCTCTATGGAAATCATGGCTGCCAATTATCCAAATCAGTTGGTTCTCTGATGATTCCAAAAATGACTCCCAAAATGACATGTTTTAACCATTTGTAACACAGAATGCTTAAAAATGTTGAACTAGTCCATTAACATGTTACTTCAAGTTCTTTGCAAATCTGATTATAAGGATATTACTTTCCTTTTATCAAAGGAAACTGGGGCCAGAGGGATGGCTCACTGGTCACTGCTCTAAGGCTGAGAGCAGGCAGAGCTTCTAAACCTCACAACTTTGGAATCTCTTCTGTCCTTCCAAATGAAAGCATGGAACCTACCCGTCTCCTGGAGGTGGAGTGTTCTCCAGTTTATTCTGAGAGACTTTGCCAGTAGATGCCTACCTTCCACCAAAGCAAACCTGTCATGAACCTGAGTTAGTAGAAAACGTGACCATGGATCATTTTGTAAAGGAGCCAAGTGAATTTTGTCGATTTTTCAAATGTTAACTCAAACTTGATTACCTAAGACACACAGTGTATGGTCTGTGTATATTGTCTTTTTTATTGTTTGTTTAGATCTTTTGATTCATATTCATGAGGATTATTGGTGCATGGAATTCATTTCATAATATGTTTGTGCTGCTTTGCTCTCAGTGTTATTATGGCACCATAAAATTTTATAAGCTATTCCTGATTTATCTCTCATCTCAGTACTTACATGTAAATTTATCATTACTTATTCCTCAACTTTTGAATAAAATTTATTCATAGAAATAGGAACATATCTTCGTGGGAGGATTTTTAGGAGTTAATTTTTTATTTTTAATATTGAGTATTTGTGTCTTTCTGCATGTGTATTTTTGCACATGCCTATGGGGGACCCCAGAAGCTAGAAGAGGTCATTGGATCCACTGGAGGTGGAGTTGCAGGAGATTGTGAGGCACCATGAGGGTGCTGAGAACAGAGCCCAAGTCCTCTGGAAAAGCAGCCAGTGCTCCTAACCGTGAGCCACCTCTCCAGCCCCCAAATTCTTAAACATGCAAACATGTACAATGTATTAATAAATAAATGAAGAAAACCCACAGCGATAGCAGTTCTCATGTCTGCAACTGATGACGTGCTCATTGCTGTATGTGAAAGTAGGATCACTACCACCCATTCTACACTCTTCTCTGAACTGCTCTTGGTTGCTGGCCTGGGAGAGTGACCACCTTCCTTACTGAGGACTCTGGGCCACATACAGTCTTATCTGAATTATGCTGTTAGTTATCCATTGATGTTGATCACACGATGTGCCAATAAGGGTCCTTTAGATCTGCTATGATGCTGGGCCCACAGTCTTACCCCGAAAGTTGGGACCAGACAGCTTATTAGCTTTTTTTTTTTTTTTCTAGCTGTTGATTCTAAAACATAGAAAAGGCCATTCTAAAACAGAATCTTTCAGTGTTTAGTATATGTTTATCTGTTTATTTTCTCATATTTTGTGGGTTCTCTTTTATTTATAGTATTTTTCAAGTTATAAAAAAGGAGAGCATTGATTACGAGGGTTTATATGACCAAAGCATGTTAGTTGCATGTATGGAAACTTCACAAATGAAGCCCTTTAAGATGAGTAATTAAGGTGGATTAATGTACAATAGTTGTGTGACTAAGGATAACCAAAAACTTTATGTTTGAATTTAAAGCCAACCCTGCTGGACATGAGTAAATCCCTCCAAAAGCCTAAGGGGACACAGTCTCTAAGGGCATGCTTGTGACTGAGGTTTTACTAAATGGGCATGTAGTCAAACTACCTTCAAATACATGTGTTTGTTTCCCTAGATTAGCATTAGACATTCTAGGTCAAAGAGGCTTCCTTTGCAGTGGTCAGTGATTTATGCAGGCCTATGGGCCTGCAACTGAGACTATGTGGGTATTACATCTTCAGTCCTAAGTGGAATATCTGTACCACCCCATGTTCGGCCCAGGGAAACTGCAGAAAAGTAGGAAAAGATAACAAAAGCCAGAAGTTGGGAGGTTATTATAAAACATTGTCTTTTTTGTTCTGATGTAGATTTTGTCAGAAACACACAGGAGCTATGTCTACATACACATGATCTGTACACACACACACACACACACACACACACACACACACACACAAACTGCCTGTATTAGACATATAGGAGGCAGCCTAGTCAAGAAAGGGGATGGTGGGGGTGGAAAGGAGACAAGAAAAGGTAGCGAGAAAGAAATATGTCACTACATTGTATACATGTTTGAAATGTATACACATATAATACATCTGTTTTTTTATAATTTTACAGTAATAAAATTTAGGAAAATATAGAAACATCAAATATTCTGTCCTCAGTGGAAAGAGTAAGTGTTTTGTTTTGTTTTGTTTTGTTTTTCTGGATGTTTCTGTATGAAACTAGAGAGAACCTTAAGAGTAAAGATCTGGCAGAAGAGTTTAAATTAGTTTTCTCTTCATAATGAAAAATTACATTTTAATAACTTTGTCATTCTATTCCCCTTTGTCTCTACTCAGGAAGGAGAATGCCACTTTTGTGATTGTAAAGTGCTCTGTCATTGCCTTCGGGCTGCTTCAGTGACTCTCACTCATTCAGAGGCAACAGATCACAGCCTGTTTTCTCTAGTGCCCAGTCTCTCCCCAGTCAAGCGTCTAAGGGCTGGTGGGAAGAGTCAGTCACAGGCCATTTCACTTGTCTGGGTCCCAGCTCAGAATTTTCTTCCTTACAGAATTCTGGCAAGTTAGAATAATGTATGCATCTACAGTAGAGTTCTCAGGAGGAACATTGTTATCTTCAGAATCTTTTTGTATCTGCTCACTGAACAAAAGACCTTGCAATGAATGCCTGTTACACATCTGCCCGTGGTACAGTCTTCAGGGCAGAGAGTGAGCTCAAGTTGCCTTTGACTAGAGTACAGACAGTGGCTTCCCTTTCTCCCCTTCCATATCTTTATCTCTTATTCTTTTCTCATGCCCTACACCCCCCCTTACCTTCATTCTCCATCTCTCTTTCCTCTCTCCATGATCACCTTCCCAACTCTTTTATTCCTCCATGCCTTTTCTTTCTTTCTTTCTTTCTTTCTTTCTTTCTTTCTTTCTTTCTTTCTTTCTTTCTTTCTTTCTTTCTTTCTTTCTTTCCTTCCTTCCTTCCTTCCTTCCTTCCTTCCTTCCTTCCTTCTTCCTTCAGCCCACTCCCTCCTTCGTCTTTCCTCCCTCTTTGTTCCTTCCTTCTTTCCCCTATTCATTTCCTTTGCCCCTCCCTTACCTTCCCTCCTCCCTTCTCCCTCCTCCCTCCTCCCTCCTCCCTCCTCCCTTTCTTCTCTCCCTCCTTCCTTCCGTCTCTCCCTCCAATGCCTGCCCTCTTTCCTCCTCTCCTCCCATCTCCCCCCTCCCGTTTTGTCTATCCCTCATAGCTTCCATCCCTTCCTTTGGTCACTTTTCAAACCAAAGGATACAAAAGGATATCTTTCACAGAGGAAAAACTCAATTTGAAGGCATTTCATCTCAAGTAGACCAAAAAGACCAATCTAATCACTGAAGTATCACAAAGGCCCCTTCTGTGCACCACACTTCCTTTAAAGATTATTCATGCACTGTTATATAGTTAAAAATATTTTCACATATGTTTTACATTTAAATTCTTCTACATTTAAGTGTTTTGAGGTAGATAGCATGTCTGTTTGACAAATGAGGAAATTAATCTTTCATGGCTTACAGTGTTAAGTGTATGATGTTTTCAGGGGTGAGAGGAGTCCACCTGATATTGATAGAACGCTATCTAGCCATCATTACCCACTCCCAGTCATGTGAGGCTGGGCTAGGAAAAGCTACTGGTCCATTGTAAGGTTGTAATGGATTCAATCTCCATTCTTAGTTTCTCTAGACTGGGAAGATTCTAAAGCATGATGACTGGCCACTAACCTATTTAACACTAAAAGCATTTCAGTGCATGTGCATGTTAAACCCTCCCAACAGAACATGGACATCCACAACTAGGACAAAAGGGCTTTGTCCTCATCCTTCCTTCCCTTCCCGATCCAACCATAATCAACCTTTCAGATACCCATGTGGTATCTACCTTCTCCAGTATTTCTATTTCATGTGTGTAGCTTGTTTAGTGTGTTTATTATAACTCATATAGAAGAGATGATATGCTAAAAGCTGTTTGTCATCATACTTTAAAAGGTGTGTGTGTGTGTGTGTGTGTGTGTGTGTGTGTGTGTGTGTGTAGTTCAGAGGACAACTTATAAAAGTCTGTGCTCCTTCTAACATGGGTTCAGGAATCAAATTCATCGGTGGCCTTGTATGCCCATTAATCCTTTTGGCTGGCCCCATCATTGTACTTCTTCAGGTCATACATCTCCATGACATCCTTGTATCAGGCAGGGGTTTGTGAATAGAGACCGAGCCACCAGGCAGGCCTGGCTTGCTCTGGCTGTGGTCCTGATTCTTTTCTGCACCATCATCTGACATTGTCACATAGAATTCTCTCTAGGTCTTTTCACTTTGGGAGCAGAAATCAATCCTCCCTAAAATAGTTCCACTGTTCTGCTAGTGGCACACGCCTGTGGTGTCACTCGGCGTGCCGTACACACTGAGCTGAGGACTGACTGCCATTCAGTGGTACAGTATCCATTCCCAGCACTGTTTAGAATGTGTCCTGGCACTTGGAGAAAGGAATCACTATTGTGCACTCTGGACTTATTTATGAGGCTCTAAAATGCCTATGCTGAAGATGTAACCACCAGTACGATAGATGCTTCTGGGTCTTTAGAAGATGACTAG
The DNA here is from genome assembly GCF_900095145.1 of Mus pahari. Classification (NCBI taxonomy): domain Eukaryota; kingdom Metazoa; phylum Chordata; class Mammalia; order Rodentia; family Muridae; genus Mus; species Mus pahari. Next base: position 106,097,297 of record NC_034599.1, on the reverse strand, counting down.
GGTCCTTTGAAGCTACAGGGGGATGGACATTAATGTGAGTCATTTATGGTCATATAAAGGAGGCAAAGGAGAAGGCTCTTCCTTCTCTCCCTTCCTCCTTCCATCTCCTTTTTAAAGTGTGTGTGTTTATGTGTACGTGTGTTTGTATGTGTATGTGCATCTTTTCTGTGTGTTTATGTGTATGTGTGTTTGTATGTGTACGTGCATGTTTTCTGTGTGTTTATGTGTACGTGTGTTTGTATGTGTACGTGCATGTTTTCTGTGTGTTTATGTGTATGTGTGTTTGTATGTGTATGTGCATGTTTTCTGTGTGTTTAAGTGTACGTGTGTTTGTAGGTGTACGTGCAAGTTTTCGTGTGTTTGTGTATGTGTGTGTATGCACTTGTGTGTGCATGCCTGGAGAGATGTACAAGTATGCAAGTGAATTCCTCCTTATTTGTAAAACAAGGACTCTCATGACCAGTGATGAAGTGAACCTCTTCTCTAGCATGGGCACCATGCTCCTGGCATTGTGTACCTGGGTCAGTAGAGGAAACAAAAATGTACCATCCCAGCAGTTCCACAGTGTCTAGATGCATAAGCAGCTTAGGCATGTGGTGCTTACATCCTGTTATGCTTTGCTTAGTGCATGTAAAATTTGCATTCCAAATAGAGACCCACATTTATTTTGCATATGAACCAACATTTAAATTTATTTCTATTATCTTGGAACAAAAATATGTCTTGAAAAGAAAAAAACCCTGTAATGTTTACCCTGTGGTATATAAATGCCCCCTTTCCATGAAACATATTAGTCTCCTACGTGGAGGTTTTTAACTGGTCCCTGAATCCCATGTAGCATGTCCAGCAGACTCGAGAAGAGAAAGGCCTTTTCTCTATGCAGAAGGACACTTTATGGACATCCAGTAAAACTGAAGTAGAAAACAGATCAGAGAACCTTTCCAGATTCTTGTCAAAATTAATCTGTCAAATTTTTCCATTCTCCTGACCTCTCTAAGCACAGCACTCACAGGTTAGAGCTGGGATTTCAGCTGCAGCCTCTGCAGAAAGAGCAAATTTTGGCGGGATGTAATGACATCTAAAGCATAAATGGTGTGAATGGATGGCCCAGTGGTTAAGAGCATCAGCGGCTCTTGCAGGGGACCCAGATTCAAGTCTCAGCATCCACATGATGCCTCACAACCTTTTGTAACCAGGGGACCTGATGTCCTATTCTGGCCTCTGTTGTACCAAGCATGCAAGTGGCACATAGACATATACCCAGGAAAAAATATCCATGCACATATTATTTTTAAAAAGAAAAGCCACAAGAAAATATTTGAATGTTTTAAAGGTACAGTACTCTGAGCAATGAGCCAGTTGATTCCTGCTTACATCAGTTCCCAGGCAGAGGCATGAGAAGATTGCTTCCTCTTATTGGCCTGGGAGTAACCTGGCTTCAACTCAACTATTGCTATTCACCTGGTTTTGGGATTCTACAGTGACTCTGCAGTTTCAGTGTGTGTGTGTGTGTGTGTGTGTGTGTGTGTGTGTGTGTGTGTGNTCTGCAGTTTCAGTGTGTGTGTGTGTGTGTGTGTGTGCGTGTGTGTGTGTGTATGTCTGTGTGTATGTGTTTGTGTGTGTATGTGTGTGTACATGTGTATGTGCATGTGTGTTTGTGTATGTGTGTATGTGTTTGTGTGTATATATATGTATGTTTGTGTATGTGTATGAGTGTGAATCTGTATGTGTGTTTACTGAATGTATTCAGATGATTCTCTTGGCAAAGCATTGTATGCCCATTGTCATTTCTTGATCTTGACCTTCACCCCTCACGGGACCTCTCATTCTTGGAAACACCACCATGCATACACTTCTTGCATAAAACATTTCACAGTTGTTCAAAGCATTCTTATTTTAGTCACATTTGGCTTATGAAACTGCTTTGTGCTTTATAGAACTAGAAGTAAGATATTTAATTTATCAAGTCAAAAAACAAGGAAGGTCAGCTTTATTCTGTTGAAATGTCTCTACTTTTGTGTGATGGCCAAATGATAGGATGTGCACTGTGACTCACTTCCAAGTCTTAAAGGTGTGCACAACTTTGAGCGAGTAAGTGCATAGGCTGAGAATTTTTAAGAATGCTAATAGTTTTTCTGGCTCTACTTCTGAACACAGAATGAGGTTGGCTCATTAATAACAATTTATTATTTTCAGAAAAGCTAGACAGGCATATATATATATATATATATATCTCCACACATTCATCAGCAGCCATCTGGCCATACATACACACACACACACACACACACACTATCTATCTATCTATCTATCTATCTATCTATCTATCTATCTATCTATCTACCTATCTTCCATCTTTTAGAGAGTCTTACTATGAGCCCACAGTGGCTATTTCTTTTGTTGGCCTTCCAAGTCCTGGGAATATAGGATCCTGAGGTATTTCTTTTAAAACAATAATATAATTTCTTGTATAAAACACTGAAAAGATGTAGAATTAGTTTTTAAGTAAATGGAAAAAGAGTATCATGAATTATATATTGAAGACTACATTTTTCAAAAATAACCCAGTCATTTTGAAGCAAAGGATGTTTTAACAAATGATCAGTTTCACACATGCTTATGCATGTCTCCTAGATGAATCCTGAAGGCGGTTGGAGACAAACGAAATCACTGGTTAGCTGGCCTCAAGTTTTCTATTTTAAAAATAACTATAAGGTCAGTGAGGTGTCTCAGTCACTAAAGACACTTGCCATGTAGTCTGCTGACATGAGCTCAATCCTTGGGGCTCACACAGTGAAGGCAGAGAATCGACTCCTGCAAGGTGATCCTTTGAAGTCTGTGTGTATGGCATGTGTGTACCCTGCACCGATAAGGGAAGACAAAGGATGCTTTATACCACAGCTGCAGCAGGCGTGGTGGATACAGGCTACAGACTAGGACTATAATCCCAGCATTTGGAAGTCTGAGGTAAGATAGTTGATATTTGAGACCAATCCAGGCAAGTAAATGTCAGGCCAACCCTGGATTTAAAGAGACACGCTCTTTAAAAAGAAAGAAAAGGAGAGGAGGGAGGAGAGAGGGTGCAGGGAGGGGGTAAAGAAGTAAGGAATGAAAAAACAGAGAGAGGGAGGAAAAACATGTACCAGAGAGCTGGCTACTTTTCTAGAGGACTCAGATATAATTTCTAGAACATACATGGTGGCTCACAACTGTCTGTAACTGCAGTCCCATGGGATCGGATGCCCTCTTCTGGTGACTTTGGGTACTGCATGAATGTGGTGCATGTACTTAGATGTGTTCAAACACATGAAATAAATATAACATTTCATAGATTTAAAGACTATATAAATTAAGTGGATCATATCTATTTCCCAGACATAGATATTTCTTACTAATATATAAAGGACATAAATACAAAAATTAATAACATAAATTTATAGTTTAAGACATCCAACTGTGAAGAATGCAGCTGTAACTCCAGTTGCAAAATAAATTCACATTTGTTTCTACTGTAAACAAATTTGAGTGGGATTATATTTTTCCACCTCTAAAATTTTGTTTTATTAACATTTTATTTATATTATATTTTACTGTTTGATTGGGACTAAAATGAAGCATTGATAATGATAGCAACAAACCTATCTTAAACCAACTGCCTTGAAACAGACTAGAATTTTCTCAACCCTGTGTCTAAAACACAAAAGTGCACTCTCAGAATTCTCCAGGATGAGCTCACACAGGCCAAGCCATCACATACTCAATATGAACTTATTCCTACTAAGCCGAAAGAAAAAGCACTTCTCCTGATCCCACATCGATTTTAATGACACTTCAAATGGTTAACTTTGATAAGGATTAGGTGTCCTCTCTTTCTTAGCTTCCACAGAATAATTATTTTTAAACTATTCTTCATACACGTCCACTTGACCTTGAATTGACATTGCATTCTCGTCCATAAGCAATAGTGATAATAGTACATTTTGGTTAAAAGTACTGCTGGTCTTTGCTTACAGACGGAGGACGCCCGGCTAACAGTCTCGGCAGCCCTTGGTGATGAAGCTCCTGTATCTACAGCTGCTCTTGCTGCTGAGCTGGTCCTCAGAGGCTGTAGACTCATTGGGGCAGCGAGGGTTTGAAGGTTGCCTGTGCTCACTTGCTACATTTTGGGGTACACAGATCTTGAGTCTCAAGATTCCCCCTGGGATTTTCAATAAGAGATCCCTACCTGTGACACCAGCAGCCTCTCCTCAAGGCTGTCTCAGGAAGCAGGCTCTTACAGGGGACTACATATAATAGCCACACTTTGGGGTGAGCTTGAGAGGTTTCCAGCCAGAAGAGCTAAGGTGTTTTTAACAGTAATTTGTGAGAGAGCTGTTTAAAGGAAGGCATTGAAGAGGGTGCATTGGTCTTTGGTTTTGGGCTGCCCTTTGATTCCTGGCTCAATCTTTCCAGTGCCTGCCTCTTCTATCTGATGGAGCTCTTCTGAGGGCAGAAACCCTGTGAAATAATGAGGGTTCTAGACTGACAGAGTGTCTGACAAGATGAAAGGCAGGCAGGGTGCAGAGAACAGTGAGGGGGAGGGGATGAGACCAAGCAGCGATTGGGGCTGGGCTTCACATCCGAGTGAGAGTTAATGAAAACTGATGTGTGGAGCCATCATTGATGGCTGAAGTCATGAGTACCTCATACCATGGATAAATGTAGAGAAAGGTCTTTTAAAGATGTAATAAAATGAGGACCTCCAGGTGTGTGCAGAGATTGAGTGTGCGCTGGAGACTAAAGGGAAGATCTGTCATATGCTAGGCTGCATCATTGGATTGGACCCAAACCTCTGAACCGTAAGCCAGCACAAGTTCAGTAATTTCCTTTATAAGAATTGCTATGGTTATGGTGTCTCTTCACAGCAATAGAAACCCTAATTAAGACAGACATAGGTACATGAATTTGTATCTCTTTATTCCCCTTACTCATTAACCCATGTGTCGGTTTCTAGATTCATATCTGTGGGGCAGTGGACTGTGCCAGGCAACTTCGTAAGTTCGAAGGAGTTCAGAAACCCCTGTACCCTCATTACCTGAGGAGAGTAGATGTTTCATATACTCCTGACCAGATTACTGACCCAGTACCCGGGACCACAACTCCCCACATAAAGAAAGTGGCCACTGGCCATGTAGCACAGAATACAGTTTCCCATGCTAATGAGGTATCGAGATGGGCCCTTTAGGGTTTAGCCAATAAGGTTCCTTTCCAAGACACTCCTTCCTGCAAAAGTATTTAATCTCTGCTCCATCCTGTGGAGGTTGTATGCACCCATTTTCCACGATGAACAATGAATAAACAATTTGGACACGCAAGGACTGTCTCTCATCAAAAATTGCCATGGGGAGATGGCTTTGTCATTTAGAGCCATGCTGCCCAAGTTTCCTACAGAAGGCTCCTCTGTGCTCCCAGACATTGGCCCCTAAGCAAATCTGGGGTCCCCCTTACCCAGACCCCAGGCTTATCTTCACAGGCCAATAAAGGCCCCTTCATTCCCAACTCCACATGGTTCCCAATGATGACAAGACACCTGGGAATTAGGGCTTAGTCTGTGTTGTTTCTCACCCAGGCTGGAACCCCCATCTTAGGCTGCTGTTCTCCTACCCCATGAGTGGTGGTGTATCAGTGCTTCCTGCCAGCCCATCACCTGATGTTGGATAAATGCAGCCTAGTGTTCTGTGTTTCTTCTTCCTGAGCAGAGGTCACACACCCCATTGTGAAGACAGAACGGAGAACGGAACATGTAATGCTATTTTGATTACCTTTGGTATTGCGACACACACCAAAGTTATTACATTGTTAGAAGAAAAGGTGCATACATTTCAAGCTACCAGTATTGTCAATATTTTTGTAAGACTCAAATTTTATACATGAAATATAAATGTAGACAGGTTGGGTTCAGTTGAAGTAGCCTTTGTTCAGGGAGGGAAACAAAAGTTTGAGAGTAAAATCTGTAGAATGGTAGGAAACAATTGTAAAGTCAAGGGGGGAAAATCTCATTGGCACAACATAGCAGACTTTAAAGAGCATTCATTTTTTAAAGTATTTTCTCCGCACGAGTCTTTGGATGTGAGCATGTTTATGTACCTGGTGTATTTGGTGTCCTTGGCAGCCAAAAGTGGGCATCATAAACCCTAGAGTGAGAGATATAGATGGTGTTGGCTACCAAGTGGCTTCTGGGAATTGAACCAAGGCCTTCTGGAAGAATAAGCCGAGCTCTTAGCCACGGAGCCACCTCTCCAGCCCCATTTGTTTAGTTTTTAACCCAGTTATTTATTTTGGTTAACCCAACCCTAACCCTTAAACTGTCATTTATTAAAATAAGAGTACAAATGTCCAAGTCCATGGAGAATTGCCAGCATTATGCACCCTTGGGGAACACCAACCGAAGCTATCATGACAGCATCTCAACCCCAGCTAGGATGCTTACAGTAAAGATGGTTTTAAACATGCAGAGGGATGGCAATCATCACACAAAGCATTACAAACGGGAATTTAAATGTTCTTAACACCAAGAAAGATAAGGGCTACCCTGGTGTTATCATTCCACATTGTACGTGTGAACTGAATTAACACATTTACCCTGTAAGTGCATATCTTACAGGATATTCTTCCCCTACTAGAGAGACAGGAGAAAAGAGATGTCCACGAGAGCCTAAAGAAGTGAAAAATACACATGTACATGCATAAACATGTGTATGCTCACACTTAACATGAACACACATGTACTTATATATATATATATATATATATATATATATATATATATGCACACACACATAAGGATGCATGCATATGCACATACATACATATACACAAACACACATACACATATATAGACATACACTTTTACAAAAACACATTCAAAATTAGGAAATATTTTGATGTTTTAAAAAAAAATCCTCTTTATAAGTAAATTCATGTTTTATTCCAATATAGAATGATATAGTTTTAAAAGAAATATATGCTATAAAAAGATAAATGGTGTCAGTAAACAAGTCAAATTACAAAGTAATTACTTCCAACATGGCCTTTATTATCTTTAAATATGTTGCCAGCATGGGCTGAATTTTAAATAAAGAAGAGAAAGTGGTTACTAATCACCTGTCCCTTTATCAAAGAAATTACAAGCTAGAAGTATTTAGTAGTAACTAATTAATGCAAATGACTTGGAGCCTGCCCTGTAATACTATTGCAAGTAATAATAATAACAACAACAACAACAACAACAACAACAACAAGGAAAAGAAAGGTACACTGTAAAGAAGAACTCAGTTCTTACCTCCAAATCAAAATGACTCCACCTCCTGCAGAGGGAAGAGCAGCTTCCGTAAGCACTAATTGAGCAAATCACAGGCACGTTGCCCGAGATCAAACATTATTGATTTCCAGTTAGCCATGTGACAGAATCAATTTCCCCTTTTATATCTGGAAACACTGGAAGATGTAACTGTTTCTTTGTGAAAACACACAATACAGAAAAAAATGTCAGAAAGAATAATTCTCTATGTATTAAAAAGCTGTCTGCTCTGGGCCCAGAGGTTCAGACCTTTACGTCATACACTGGGGTGTGTCGGGAGGGTCTCAGGCTAGGATGATCAGAAGTTGACATCTGACCTGGGCTGCAAGCTCTAGGTCAGCATGGGCTAAAGACCCTGTTTTAAACAAACTCCCAGAGTTCTGTTTTCAAGTTGAAGATACTCATGTAAGACAAGATCTCATGAAGTAAGGCAACTTTTTCCTGTAAAATTTCTCAAACTAGAGTTCTTAGGTCAGTGTTTTATCATGTTCTTTAAGAGAAACTTATCCTATGACAAACAATCACATGGTATTGTGACAGCTCTGTCAGAGACTGGGACATCTTTACCTTAAGGGGTATGTGTAGGATGTTGCAAAGTTAAGGACCCATGACACATGTGCTGGGTTCCTGTGTGAAGACACTGTATCATGCCAACTCTGGAAGCTGCAAGTCCTAGAGATGCTAAATGGTGGAGTCTGCCTTCCTTTCTAGACTCCATACTGTTCTCCCTCGAAGGAGAGCTGGGCATCCCTGTTCTGTGTTTCAGATTCTTGTTTGAGGGCTAGTTCTTTGTATACTTGGCATAGGCTTCCCAGGAAAGAGAAATAATGGAAGTTGGTTGGGAAGATGGACCGGCTCCGGGACCCAGCTATGTAGGAGACTGTACTGTTAAGGGGATGGAGGAACTGACAAGAGGCACTATTAAAACTGCTGATAACTACCCCACCCGGGGATCCATCCCATCATCAGCCACCAAACCCAGACACTATCCCACATGCCAGAAAGAGTCTGCTGAAGGGACCCTGATATAGTGACCTCTTGTGAGGCTATGCCAGTGCCTGGCAAACACAGAAGTGGATGCTCACAGTCAGCTATTGGATGGAACACAGGGCCCCCTATGGAGGAGCTAGAGAAAGTACCCAAGGAACTGAAGGGCTCTGCAACCCTATAGGTAGAACAACAATATGAACTAACCAGTACTCCCAGAGCTTGCGTCTCTAGCTGCATATGTAGCAGAAAATGGTGCATTTAGTCATCATTGGGAAGAGAGGCCCCTTGGTCTTGCAAACTTTATATGCCCCATAGAGGGGAACGCCAGGGCCAAGAAGTGGGAGTGGGTGGGTAGGGGAGCAGAGTGTGGGGGAGGGTATAGGGGATATTCGGGATAGCATTTGAAATGTAAATGAAGAAAATATCTAATAAAATAATTTTAAAAATAGTATCAACTAGAGAAACGGGGTGCCACGGGTTGTCCAGGAATGGTGATGGTACGGTGTCCTGGGAAGGATATATGTTTTGTGAGAATACAGGTTACAGGTCTTACGCATAGTTAATGTTCCTGAATATTCATAATCAACCATAAGCCAGGCTTCCAAAGAGATCAGGAGTTCTTTACTTCCCACCACCAAGCAATAGCTGCGAAAGTTGAGGCTTTCTGAATCAGTCACTATCATTTCTGTGTGCACTGAAGAAGGGTGTGGAGGTGTCGGGAGGGTTGTGTTTGACATTTCTCATGATTATTTTCAGTATTTCTTAGAACATTCTCTACATTAATCAATAATTTATGCACAGTTTTATGTTTTATTCAAGACCTCACACCATTCAACATCCTAAATGAGGTTCCTTCGGGTTTCTGTCCCAGCAGCTTGGTGGTTTTAATTCCTTGTTGTTCTGCTGTGTTTCCTTCGATGCCACAAATCAGATTTTCTGTATCCTAGTCTGCCTCTCACTGCATCAGCATCAAATACTTTGGCTTGCTATAGTTGTGACATTGAAATAATGGGTATCATCATTGTGCTTTTATTTCTTTATTTTTAAAATTTGTCCCAAATTTTATATCAATTTAGCAAGTACTCAGACTTCTCCAAAAAATAACTTGGAAAGTCATAAAATTTTAAATGAATTTTGAGACTGGAGAGGGGGCTCAGCCGTTGAAGAGTACCCATATGGTAGCTCAAGATTGCCTTTATCTGCAGCTCCAGGACATCCAATTGCCCTCTTTTAGCCTCTACAGGCACCTATACACATGTGTTCATGCATACATATACCCACATACAAATACATAGCATTTAAAAAAAAAACTCTTGAAATATATAAATAATAAAAGTAAACTGAAATTAGGCTTCCATAGTAAGAGTTAGCATTTTTATGGTGTCAGGTCCTATTTATTCCATGTTTTTCTCCATGTTTAGGTTTTCTCTAAGTAACTTCACATACTTCAAGTATGTTTTTCATATTGCTCTGTGGAATCTAGTATGTTCCAGTAGGTTAAAGTTCAAACTTTTAGTTCTCTTGTAAAGCTCATCTTATTTACAAGTACTATGTGAATTAAGTTTTGTGCATATATAGAAATATTGTTTTAATAATTTGATATTTCAGAAGTCTTATTATTAATACAGTCTACTGATTGATTGACCTTATATGTAATTGGTCCTATTCTGTCTCTATTGACTTTCTATATAACTGGTCATGCTTCTTACGACAGAGCGAATGTCATCTTTGTCCTAACTGCTGAGCTTCTCTCTTTGGTTTTTCTCCTCTGTCTACTCGAATTCACTGATCCCTGGAACACTGCTCTGGAATGCTGCACTGGAACACTGCTCAGGAATGCTGCACTGGAACACTGCTCAGGAATGCTGCACTGGAACACTGCTCAGGAATGCTGCACTGGAACACTGCTCTGGAATTCTGTACTGGAATACTGCTCAGGAATGCTGCACTGGAACACCACTCAGGAATGCTACACTGAAACACCACCCATGAATGCTGCACTGGAACACTGCCCCAGAATGCTGCATTAGAACAACACTCAAGAATGCTGCACTGAAACAGCACTCCAGAATGCTGCACTGGAACACCACTCAGAAACACTGCTGAGGAACTTTGCACTGGCACACTGCTCTGGAACAGTGCACTGGAACACTGCCCTGGAACACTGCACTGGAACACCGCCCCAGAATGCTGCACTAGAACACCACTCAAGAATGCTGCACTGAAACAGTACTCCGGAATGCTGCACTGGAACACCACTCTGGAACACTGCACATACCAGTGATCCTTTGAACCAACTGTCAGTTTTTAAGCCATGGTTTTTGTGGAGTCAAATGTCTGTTATAGGCTTTACTTTATAACTTGATGATTGTTTTGGACTTTGCCCTCCATACGTGTACTTAATTTTTGCTTTATTTTACCTTAGGAAATGGCAAAATGCCTGTGCATCTGAGGGTAAGCATATAGCCACTCACTCCTGCCATTCAGGGTACCGTATGGTGAAGTAGGCTCACAAACTTAGTCTAGTTAACGTTGTTCTTCTGGATAAATTCTTTAATCCTGGAATATTACTGCCTCATGACATTTTGAATCAGATCTTGTATATTGTATATTATTTGACTTCACTCTCATACATGAAGATATCCGTTCTTGTCTTTGGTTATATTTAGCCAATGGGATAAGTGGGGGTGGTTTCTTTTTCTACCTTGTATTTTATAGTGATTTAGATGAGGTTTGTATAACTATGCAAATAATTCTGGATGGTTTGATAGAAAAAACTCATATTTGTGACATCTGAAGCTGTCATTTTTATAAAGGAGAAATTGATAACATTCAAAAATTTAAATGTATTTTTCTAGAGAAATTATCTACTTTCTCATCACCAGGATATATTTTTTAAATATTTTATTTATTTTTATTTTAATAGTTGTGTGTGTGTGTGTGTGTGTGTGTGTGTGTGTGTGTGTGTGTGTGCCTGTCTTTGTGTATGTTGGTTTGGAGATGAGATGACAGCTTCCTTCCAGACTGTCAACTCTCTTCTGCTCTGTGGGTCTTGGGGAGCTATGCTCAGGCCATCAGGGCTAGCTAGAATCCCCTTGACCCACTGAGCCATCTCACAGGGTCCTCAAAAGTGCTTTATGTAAAAATCAACAATGTATTAGCATGTAAGCACTAAGACAAATAATTTGCTGTTTTTCAACATAAACTCAACAGACGTTGAACTCCATGTAACATGCATGTGCTCTTCTGCACTGTTCTTCTCTTTACTTCCCCCAAACATTTAACGCAAAACTCTATTCTTAACTCATGGAATGCGCAAAAGCATGTTGCCAGCTAAATTTAGCCTGAAGGCAGTAGTTTAGCAACCCTTTTATTAGAGCATTAACATATTAATTATCATAATTTTAAACTGTCTGTCAAATAGTCCCCCCCCTGTCTCATGTCTGAACCCAGTTTGCATCTTGAAATGTCGTTTGTCCTTTTGTGTGTCTGGGGCATTCTTTAGAACAGCAGAGAAGAAATCGTGGGTGGTGGCTCGGCTTGCCTTTCTTTCTGTGGGGCGTTAGGACAGGGTTGGAAGTGGGTCTGGTCGGAACTGAGGTCAGTCTGGAGTAGTCATTGTTATGATTCCACAGACCCCCATACCAATTCCCAACCCTCAATGACATTAGTGTTTATAGCTTACAGTTTTTTGTTTTGTTTTGTTTTCTTTTCTTCTTCAAGTTTTAGCCACCCGTTCAGCCTTAGATCTTCTCTGACTCCTCGGATCTCTGACCTGATCCCTTCCAGCTGCTTTCTGATGATAGTGGTCACTGAATTTGTTACTTCTCTTGTGATAAAATATCTGAGAAAAGCCAACCTAAGGAAGGTTAATTTGAACTCACAGATTTGGCGGGGTGGGGGTGGGAGAGTTGGCATCAATGCTGACAGCAAAGGAAGTCATGGAAGAAGAGCCTGAAGTAACTGGTCCTATTGCTCTCTCAGTCAGGATGAAGAGAGATGAGTCCTTGTGCTTCACTTCTACTGAGTCCTGTATCCCAGACCACAGGATGGTGACACCCACATTATGGTAGGGCTTCTCAGTGCATTTATTTCAATGATGAAACTATCTTATGGACATGCACAGAGGTTTGTTTCCATAGTAATCCTAAATCCTATCAACTTGATGGTCAAGGTGAACTGCTAGAGGCAGTCAGCACTTTTCAGCTCAGAATAGGAGGACAGAGTCATGCAGGAAGTTTTCTGTTCTGTCTTTTCCTCCTCCTCCTCCTCCTCCTCCTCCTCCTCCTCCTCCTCCTTTCCTGCTTCCCCTCCTCCTCCCATTCCTGCTTCTCCTCCTCTTCCTTCTCCTCCTGTTCCTGCTTCTCCCCCTCCTCCTCCTGTTCCTGCTTCTCCTCCTCTTCCTCCTCCTCCTGTTCCTCCTCCTTCTCCTCCTCCTCTCTCTCCTCCCCCTCCTCCTCCTCCTTCTCCTCCTCCTGTTCCTGCTTCTCCTCTTCTTCCTCCTCCTCCTCCTCCTCCTCCTGTCCCCCCTCCTGCTCCTACTCCTATTCCTGTTCCTGTTTCTCCTCCTCCTCCTCCTCCTCCTCCTCCTGTTCCTGCTTCTCCTCCTCTTCCTCCTCCTCCTCCTCCTCCTCCTGCTCCCTGCTTGTGGACGTTGTACATCGTGGTGCGCACTAGGCTCCGCACCACGATGTACAACGTCCACAAGCAGCTCCTCCTCCTCCTCCTCCTCCTCCTCCTCCTGTTCCTGCTTCTCCTCCTCCTCCTCCTCCTCCTCCTCCTCCTCCTCCTCCTCCACACTTCCTATACCCTAGATTGAACCTGGGGCGTTAGACACTAGAGGCAACTGCTCTGTCACAGAGCTGTATTTCCAGACTGTTTGCTATTTTGTGATTTGATATGAGTTTTCACTAAGTTCCACTGGCTTGCTGGAGCTTAATCAGGCCCTGGATTTGTAATATCCCAGATTCTGTCTTCTGAGGAACTGGGATTATAGGCTCAATTTACTGTTTATCTTTGAATGTATCATATTATGTCTGAAAATTGTTAGATGTTTGATAAATATCTATCGTTGGAAATCATCTTCATTGACAGATTTCTTCCTTTGTCATCTCTCCTGTGGCCTCAAATGCTTGCTCCAGTGTGGATGGTTCCCTTGTTCCACTGCTAGTGAAAAAGTGAAACTTTATTTGATGTTTGTTTGATAATGGAACAGATAACTCTCTTTCCTTGTGTTATGTTTCTGGTGAGTGATATTACCAAGTTTACCTAAGAAGAGGGAACTCAGGAAAAGCCTATGTAATTCCAGATTTTCAGAAAGAGGTCCGTTGGAGACTTCAAGCATGCAGCCATTCATTCTCGTTAAATGCAATCTTGGCAGTACTCAGTTCTACTTCAGTGAACATTCTCCACAAACCAATTTGAAAAGCTCATAAGAATACTTGATGCCAACTTATTGGGGGCAGATATCAGAAAAATGAATGTAGCATTTATTTTACATGAGTTTGTTCCTGAGAGAGGAAAAACAACAAAGAATATACCCTTGAAATGATATTAGAGATAAAGTTTCAGAGTTTCAGGGACTGACCCAAACTTTGTACTATGCCTAAAATGACTGTGTATTTAGATGTTGATAGCAAGTATTAAACTTGTGTATACATTTGGCAGCATAAAAACAGCAAACCATACTTGTCTGTGAAATGTAGGAGGTGTTGATTCACTACAGAGAAGAAGGGAAATAGACTACATTGTCCCATTCTTTGATTTTGCTAAGTAATCATAAAATAGATGTTATTTTTATTTTGGAGAGATATGAGATGATGTAGTAATATATCCCAGGTGCAACAGTTTCCAAATAAAGAGAGTAAAAAAAAATCTTTATCAATCACTTATTTGTGTGTGTATATGTGTATGTGATGCATTATGTGTTGCATTGTGTGATGCATGTGATACACATCTGTGACACATGTGATGCATGTGTATGTGGTATTTGTATGTGTGAGACACATGTGACATATGTGATGCATGTGTGTGATGTATATTTGTGTGTGATGCATGTGATACATGTCTGTGACACATGTGATACATGTGTGTGATGCATGTGTATTTAGTATATATATATATATATATATATATATATGTATATATGTGTGTTTGATGCACGTGACATGTGATGCATGTTATGCATATGCATGATACATGTGTGTGATACATGTGATACATTGTGATGCATGTGTGTGATACATATATGCATGTGTGTGATGCATATGATGCATGTATGTGTGTTTGATGTATGTGATGTGATGTGTGCATGTGTGCACATATGTGTGGAGGCACATTTGCCATGCAATTTTGTTCTGAATGTTAATTCAAGGGTCACCAGGGGAGACACAGCTGAGAAGGAGCCTAGATCAGGTTGTCCCATGTGTGTATCTATGGGAATTGCGTAGATTGTTAACTGATGTAGGTAGACCAAACACACTGTCGGCAGCTGTCTCCTATGCTGTTTAAGTGACAAGAGCTAGCTGAGCACAAGCAATTCATTTAGCAGAAAGCATGGGAACTATCATTTCTCTCTGCTCCTGGTTGTGGATATGCTGTAACTCCTTTAAGGGCAATTAAGCCCAATCACCTAAGCTCCCCAGAATATTTTATTACAACAATAGACATAAAAGTAGAACCTCTTCATCTATGTGTGCACATATGGATGCCTTCCTTTGTTGATATCTGTGTTGTCCACTTAACAAAAATTAAAGCTATTTGAGAGGAAAGAACACAAATTAAGAAAATTTCTCCATAAAATTGAGCTGTAGGCAAACCTGTAAGGCATTTTCTTAATTGGTGATTGATGGTGGAGGGCAGGGACCATCATGGGTGGTGCCACCCCTAGGTTGGAGGTCCTGGATTCTATAAAAAAATGCAGACTGAACAAGTCAGCAAGCAGCACCCCTCCTGCCTCCAGGTTCTTACCCTGCCTGAGTTCCTGTCCTGTCCTGTCCTGTCCTGTCCTGTCCTGTCCTGTCCTGTCCTGTCAGTGATGAACAATGATGGGAAAGCTTGAGCCAAATAAACCCCTTCCTCCCCAGCTTGTTTTGTGGTGTTTTATTTCAGCAACAGAAACTGTTACAAAAAAGGCAGTCTCCATTATATTTTTGGAGATAGTCTATCACTGTACCTGAAGCCTGCCCTTTTGACTAGCCTGGCTGACTAATGAGTCCCCAGGGTCTACCTGTCTCTATCCTGAGGTGTACTGGGATTATACCTCAGACATTTGCTACCCCACCGGCTACCAAGTCATTATCTTTGGCAGCTATTTTCAAAGATATTTTATTGTATTTTGTGTTATTTTTGTAATTACAAACACCTCGATTGCATTTAATTTTTGTAATAGATGTATATTGAAAGATTCATCACCTTTCAGATGCAGCAAAACAAGCATGGAGAAGCTAAGCAAACGACTGAGGGGAGGGGCCAGGACTCAGGGTACAGTCTAACTTAAGCCTGCGTTCTTACCCATACGCTTGAAGGGCCACCTCAGCTCTTCCCAGATCTTGGCGGACAATGGGAGACAAGAGGAAGTAGAGCCCAGTTTTTATTATAAAGACCAACTCTCTGGGAAGGAAGGGTGAAGGCACAGGATTTAGGCAAGTTTTAGAAAGAGTAAAGACACCGGGCTGAGAAGGTAGCTCAGTTCAAGCAAGCTATCTCCTCAGTAAGTTCAAATTTACTCTAAAGTGAATCTGAGTTTAATCTCCAGAAGCTACCGGAAAAAAAAAAATGCCAAGAATGTGGTCCCAGTACTCCCATGCTGGGGAAAAGGACACAGGCTGGAGTTCATTGTCCTGTCAGCCTAGGATTCTTGGCAAGTTCCAGACCATTGAGAGATCCTGTCCCTCTGCCTCCCACCANAAAAAAAAAAAAAAAAAAAAAAAAAAAAAAGGCTAGCACATAAGGAAAACACCCATGGTTTTCCTTTGGCCTCCTCAAGCATATGTATAAATGTGCATATGTCCCTTACACATGTCTGTATGTAAACACATTCAAACACATGAAGACAAAAGTAAAATCATAACCCAATCCTCAGATAACAGTTTTTCAACAGAAAACCAGTTATAGGAAGATGATGAGGCAGGAGGGTACCTGTCAGTTACTGAGCCCAGTAGGATAAAGGATCCTGATTCTAGGTAGGAAAGGCACAGCAGATTCTTGCCTGGTCCTTCTCTTCTTTCCATCAGCTCTGTAGATTTACATTAGTGGTGTGTACTAGAAGATGGCAGATCAGCACAGGCTGAGACCCGCAAGGAAGTTTAAAGACAAGTGCAAGTATTCCGATATCTGCTATTGAGGGAGCTTAGTCTTCCAAATGTCATCTGAGTCTTTTGTTTGTTTTCTCTCTTGATTGATGTGTCCACTGAAGATACCCAGTAGTAATAATCCTGGGGTTGTAATTTTAAAACAACAGATCTTAGCCTCCTATAGCAGGAAGTTAAATACAACTAAGTAAAAACTTACTGCATAGATTTGCTTAAATATCTGATTGAGGATGGGGCAGAAGAAGCTGGTTTTTTGAGAAGGAAAAGATGAGAGTTCTATGTGTATTCCATGGACTCTGTTATTTATTTATTTATTTATTTATTTATTTATTTATTATTTTTTGGAAAGGCACATCAGACCTCTAAGTATTCTTGTTTTTAAGCACCTTCTTTGAACTGCTTTTAAGTTCCACAGAAAAGGTTGGCTTGCACTTTGAGTTAACTATGTGTTGTGGAACTTCATTATGGCAGAGCTGGCCTTCTGAGAAAAGGTAAAGAAATCCACTCCTAGACCAGCCTGTGGGGCTGAGCATCTAAAAGCACTTACCTCGAAAGCCTGACGACGAGAGTTCGATTCCCAGATTCCAGAGTAGAAGGAGAGAGAGGATGCTCACAAGTTGTCTTCTGACTTCTTCCACACATTAGTCATGGTATGCTTGTACTATTTATTAATGCCCAGGAACGAATAATGAGTAATAATTTACAATAACAATAAATTACAGGAAAGCCAGTTCTTTCAGCTTAGCACTGTTTCCACAGGGAAGTGCATGCTGGGGTTTTCTCCTGGCCAGCCTTTTGTTGCTGCTGCTTCAGAAGGCGGATGTGCGCTCTTTTATGGCTAAATAAATGATAGTATGAAAGTCGTCTCTTGGTCTTTATAACAGAGGCCTGGGAATAGGGTCATAACACAGTGCACAATCACCATGTGTTTGTTTACTAGAACACACTTTATGGAGAGTCCCAAAGAAAGTTCTTGATTCATTCCCATTGATAAAGCTGTCTTGTTTTATCTTCTCCAGGAGGTTGTGGGAGCACAGCCTGCCCTATGGTTTATGACTAATTTGCAGCCATTTGAGTTCAAATACTGCTGAGTTTAGTGGATTTTTGTATCTTTATATTTTTTTCTTCTAACCTTTCCTCCTTTTTAGATTCCTTAAATTGAAAGTGATCAAGAAGGTGTAAAGAATTAGAGGCTGCTGTGTTTATTTAAGCCAAATCTTTTATTAGTATGGAGACTGCTTGCCTGAAGTCTCACACATATCCTACCTTCACAGCTACACCTTTCAGAGAATTTTAATTGGAGCCTGAATAACTAAATAATAAATGGAAAGGTGAGAGAATCTGTAAAATAAAACTAGAGGACACCAGTCAGCCAGTGGAGAAGGCTAACAATGAAAAGTCCAACTGGGAGTGGTTGAGGCACCAAACCGCTGCTCCTCCTAGGTGGCAAGCTTTAGGCTAAGGCTAAGCTCTCAGAGACTCACTTTCCTTTACTAGAAAGGAGTCGACAATGTCTTACTTGTTACTACTCTCACGAAACTCCATGATCAGAGCCACTTGCGGGAAGAACGGGCTTATTTGACTTACACTTCCATCTCACTGTTCATCATCAAAAGAAGTCAGGACAGAATCTCAAGCTAAGCAGGAACCTGGAGGCAGGAGCTGATGCAGAGGCCATGGAGGGGTAGTGCTCATTGACCTGCTCAGCCTGCTTTCTTATGGAACTTGGGACCACCACAAGCCCAGGGATGGCACTACCCACAATGGGCTAGGTCTTCCCCCATCAAGCGCTATATTAAGAAAATGCCCTACAGGGTTGTCAATAGCCCAATCTTATGGGGACATTTTTCTCAGTTGAGGCTCCCTCCTCCCCTGATAACTCCAAATGGTGTCAACTTGACATAAAACTAGCCATCATTAGCAACCATCTGAAAACAAGACTCTTGGATTCTGGACACAGTGGTACATACTTGTAGTCTTAGAGCTTGGGGTATAGAGGAAGATGGATTACTGTTGAGTTTGACAGTGTCCCCTTTGTGTGGCTGTACCCCCAACCTCCCCTACTGCCCCACTTGGCTCTAAATTGTTTTCCATGAAGTTACAAAAGCATTTCCGATCCCCACATCCCACCCCACCTCCACCTCTTGGCTGCCTGCCTATCTGCAAGTGCTTCCAACAAGACGTTTGATGACACACCTGAGGGAAGGGCTACAGCAGAGAACCTGTGCAGTAAATAATCGGAGGGTTCTCTCCTTCAGTAGAAAGCAAGCAAGCAAGTGCTGTGGGGAAGCTGGGAAGTGGGCAGTTCTGGAGTAGGCATCAATCCCCTCCTGGTGTTGCGAGAAACATGGCCCAAAACAGCCACCAAGAACCATGCTCTGTCAATCATTTAGTTGTGGAGATTGAACCACTGCAGGAATGACTATTTAGGTTTTTGCCTATGGAGTTTCAGGTTGATTTCGAGAAGTAGACAAGCTTTGTCTACTGGTTGGATAAATCCTGCAAAGACAATGCCTTCAGTCCTAAGCAGCATTCTTATCTTTACTTGACTCCCTAGGAGGAGAAAAACAAAACCAATAACAGTGCAACACAGAAGGTCCTCAACTCTCTTAGTTTCTTATTCAGTCCTTCCTTTGCTCAAGTCAAAGTTCTTCCATCTCATCTTTTATTTTTTATTTTTTAATCCTTTTTTTTTTTTTTTAACAGTCCAGGCTTCATCCCCCTCCTGGTCTGGCCCTGACTGGTCCCCATCCCATACCTCTTCCTTCCCCCACCTGTCTCCAAGAGAATGTCTCCACCTCTGCACTCCACCAGGCCTCCCCACTCCCTGGGGCCTCAAGTCTCTCGAGGGTTAGTTGCATCTTCTCTCTTGAGGCCAGACCAGGCAGTCCTCTGCTGTAGATGTGTCAGCAGCCTCATAATAGCTGGTGTATGCTGCCTTGTTGGTGGCTTGGTGTCTAAGAGATCTCAGGGGTCCAAGTCAGTGGAGTCTTCCCATGGGGCTGCCCTTCCCTGCACCTTCTTTCAGCTTTCCCCCAATTCCACCACAGGGGTTCCCAGCTTCCAGCCATTGGTTGGGTGCTAGTGTCTGCATCTGACTCTTTCAGCTGCTGGTTGGGTTTCTCAGAGGGCAGCCATGCAAGGCTGCTTGTGCCTTTATGGTATATCCTGTCAGTACAGAAGCTATTCGGGAAGAGCCCATGGTCAGTTTTAGCTGCACTGCAACAAAAGGCATGGGAAAGGGATGGGCAGGGTATAGATGTCGAGGATCCATATAGAGATCTGTCATCTTCATCTACCTTCCCCAGATGCCAAGCTATGACACTTCAAGTTAAAATTGCAGCTTCCTACACTCTTGGCTTTGTGCAAGGTTGTGCAAAGCAAGACTAGAATGTGAAACCATCTGTGGAGGCTCCTCCCGCTCTCTTACTACTCCAGAGAAACATTGCAGGTCTGCAATCAACAAGGTGTCCTCGCCATTCTGTTGTGGGCGTGACCTCAAAAGGAGAGTATCTCCAAATCAAATGCTTCCATGCCTTCCCTCTTCTTTAATTCAAACATCCCTCTATCCTTTGTAACTATCTCAAAGATTTAGAATATTAGAAAAAGTTCCTAAAAGAAGTAGATGTGAATTAAGCACTTAGCAAACTCTAGACCTAGTTTCGAGCAGTAATTTCCTACCCTGCATTTTCTCTTTAGTAAAGCACATATGGGTTATAATTTATCATCTCTAGTTTCCCAGTGAAGAAACCAAGGCATCCTTGTTAGCAATTTCCTTTGAAAGTGGAAACATTCCTTCAAGGAAGGAGGGGGGCACTCCTAGAACCCAGGGAGAAAAACAAAACAAAACAAAACAAAAAACCAAACAAACTTCACATGTCTCATAAACTGAAATGTACCAAGGTCATGAGGTCCTTCCCAGGTTGTGGAGGCAGCAAATGATGACTGAGGAGGAGACTCTGACAGCCAGAGTTGCTGAGAAAAGGCTCTATGGTCTGTTGAGTTGCTTGTAAATCACACAGGGAGTAAGAAAGTTGAAGCTGTCATGAGTTACCACTTGTGCTAGGGTGGGCTTTTTGTGAGGCAGCCATCTTTGAATCATCTCTGTTCCCATAAGTGACCCCCAAACTCAAACTCCTGTAAGTAACATAGTAAACTCACTGATTGGGCATGTTGGATTTTGTATTATCGCTACTTTGTTTCAGCCTGGTTCCCTATCTGGAGTGAGTAGACACTTGGGTCGCATTTTCCCATGGAAAGTCTCACACACCAGACATGGAGGCGTTACTGTGCTTTCTGATGGTCAGGCACCTAAAGGTAAACTTTTGAACCCAAAGCAGGGCTTCTGAAACATCACAGACACGAGCCACCCAGGAAACTTATTATAACACAGTGTGATTTAACATGTCTCCTTCTGTGCCTCTAACAAACCTGTTTGTATGGCTGAGCCAAAGGCCACACCTGGGGAGAAGTATATGAGTCTTCTATGATACTGCCTTTGAAAAAAGCTTCTTGTGGGGAGGTAGCCCTTATCAAATAATTTATTTTCCCAGTATAAACACATGAATTATATTCCTAATCCATCCATCCTCACAGTGATGTGATACTATGAATGTTATTTTATGCCAAGAAAAAAAAAAGGTCATGTTTTGTCTGCGTCCTCTATTTTAGAATGAACGAACTCCTATTAGCAGTTAAACATCTTTAACAATGGGATGAGTTCTTGGCTTTCTGGCTGTCTTTGGATGCAATGCCTTGAGTCAGACTTGAATCCTACCAAAAATATATGCTCCACCCTCAATTGCTAAGCAACATATCTCAGGTGGATCTTCGTCTATTTTTGCTCTCATTTTCCATTCTGTCCCAGAAGATCCAAACTACAATGATACACCCACAAGCACCCTGTTTACTCTGGTAGCATCTTAGTGCAGTAGGGAGTCTACTTTCATTTACTGAGGTTGGCATGTGGTATAAACATCCTCTGTAATATCACAAACTGAATCATGGAACAATTTCCAATAGGAGGCAGTCATTCAGAATATCTGGACGATACCTACGACGTGACACTACGACAGGTAACTGAAAAGCAGTTAGCTGTGTCACTCGCCTCATTAGATGGTAGAGATTCAACGGTGAACAAGAGCATCTTTCCGGATGCTAGGTGATGACATCATAGCTTTGGAGCGCATCCTTCCTGATGGTGTGCTATGACATTGTAGCTGTGATGTTTTTTCAGCTGAGGATGCCCCTATCATCTCCACAGCTGGTGTCTACATTGGCCATTGTATAGAGAGGCATCAGCAGGGAAGAATGCATTCCCAGCCTCTTCACGCGCATCTTTCTGGCACTGTCATCAGTAGTCCATTAAAGAAGGCTACCCTTCACCAAAGTCAAGGCTCTAAAACGTAACTCAGAGTTCCAGGTAACCAACTACTTGGGGACTACAGGGGGGATGCTGGTGCCTCCTACTAAGACCTCCAATGGTGCAGAAAAGAGGAACAGCAGACCTCACAGTGTTCAAAAAATGTTTGCCTTAGAAAATGATCTTGCCACCCCACTCCCTATACTTAGCTACAAAAACCCAGCATGAAGCATGTAATCTGTGCTCTGTTAAACTCTCATTGTGTTTCTGGGTCTTGTGCCTTGATCACAGTGTAACAGGATCAGGAGATACCACATAGTGGGTCTATGATCTGCCCTGCAGCAGCTGGGAATGGATGCTAGGGAGGTGAAATGTGGGAAGCTGGACTTTGCTTATCCCAAGCCACTGCCTTCGGGTACTGGACTTTAGAGAGGCACAGAGACACCACTAGGGTTTGGGAAAACACAGTCTGATGTGGTGGAGGCCAAAGTTGGGGTTCCCTGACTCCCGGGCCTCCAGTTTCCTTTGGAGACCCACACAGAGAAGTCAGGAATGAAATGTTGGAGTTCCATAGACCTGCAATGCGACGGGGACCGTTGGAGGCCCATGGGCTGAGGATGGGTGTCTATTCTGTGGGAGGTCTGGCTTAGCTTGTTGGCAAAGGTAGCAGCGGTTGTCTGGGGGGCAAATCTGGCCTTCTAAGCAAGATTTAGGCAGAGGCTCTATAGGCGAAGGCTTTTTGCATGTTCCCCATGACAATTCTTGATTAAAGAGACAGTCTTTAGTTCCAAAGTGTTTATTGGTTGTTAATTGTGAAAAATGGAGGTGTTCCAGGACAAGACTCTGGCAGGGAACAGGGAGACACCTATCATCTTAGGTATGATTTTTTTCAGAATCTCAGATCTGCTCTACCTTACCAAGTTTCCTGGCTCGGACCATTGTCCCACACCACATCCCAGGCATTAGAACCTGGTCTGTCTGTCTGCAATTGTCTAAATTCTCATATTTTATTTCTTCCTATAAATGTCATTCTTACTTGTCAGTGTAGCCTAGACCTTGGAACTTAGACATTGAAACATCAAAATAATCAGGTTTATAAAATAATTTGTATGCGTAGAAATTTTGGCATTGTGTATGTAATAGAAATTACAGATATAGATTTGGTCTCTGAAGCTTTGAAAAAGGTCCTACCATGCTGATGTATCCTGTGGAATACCCAGCCCATAATACCCCTATCTGGTTACTCTCTGAGTGGCCAATAAGCAACTCCCAAGTAACAATGAAATAGTCAAATCTGCGTGTCTCACTTACACATGAAGCTGTGTAGTTGGTATAGTGGCATTTCATTCAGTTCCTAATTTAAGTACCTTCTCCCACATTCTTTCCAGCATGAACCATAGAGCTACTGATTAAGCAGCAATTAAACATTCTAACACTGTCATTATCTTTCCTTAAGTAGCCACTTCAGCCTCAAGGAAAGCTTTAACTAAAAGAGAATTTAATTTTCCAAGGGTATAGGTACACTTTCAATTCTCCTGATTCTGTATTTGTCAAAAGGAATAGAGAGTCTCATGTTGGTCCTAAGAGACTCTTCAGATTGAACTGTGAAATCCATAGGGATGGAGCTTTCTGTCTTTGTATCATAATATTTTCAATTTGTATCTTTCTCCAACAGCTCAGCAGGATGTGCAGGGTACATGCTACAGGCTGCACTATGTACTGACACTCATTTGGGGTAGCACCTGTGAGGGATTTTTATTTCCTGGCTTGGAAACTACATCCAACCATGACAAGTTGCCCTCTGTCAGGTATCTTATCATCAACAATGAATAAAGTCACAAATAATTTTTATATATATATATATATATATATATATATATATAATTTAATGTCATAATCAAAATGACGCACAGTGAATTATTGTTCATGGCTATCGTCTGGCTTAGCATAAGAGGTATTTAAGAAAATCAGAACCAATTTTTATTTGAGATGCTTGGAGAATATCAAACCTGTGGTATTCTATGATTCACACCGCATATTCTTCTGGTGCTTTTAACTTTTTACACATGGTCATCCTTACCAAATGCATCTTAAGTTAAGATAGGGAGAGCAATGGGGGGCTACTCTAGATCTAGATCACATGATGCCAAATGTGATCTGAAAATGGAATGGGATGGGTAGTTAGGGATAAAGTTTGTGGTATGATGGAGGCTGGAGGTCTACTTCCAACAGTCTTGTTTTTTAGTGCTTGCTAAGACCTTACAGGGGCACTGCCTTTCATCTTTATGCTAAGACAAGAGACAAGGGTAGAGCAGGAAGTCTTGCTAAGCTCAAGCATGTGAAAGCTCTCTGGTTTATTCAGTACTTGCCAGATCAAGACAGCCACATGTTTGTTAAATTCATGATTAATTTTTGTCATGATTAATGTTTAGTAACATCACAGTGGTATAGCATTGGGAACACAGGGGATTTATTTTTTGACAATTCCAGGGTATTTTAGCTTTAGTAGTGTTATTATTTTGTGCTTATACAATCATTAGTCTAGACTTTAATTAAGAACTGGCTTTGTAAAACAAAATAAAGTTTACCAAGAAAAAATGCTGAATGAATCAGTAAAGTGATTGTTTAAAAATAATCCCTGAATCTAATTAAGAAAGAGTGTTTTGTGTAGAGTTGTTGGCTGTTGCTTTATTTGGTCCCTATTTTCAAATTTTAAAAAGAAAAACACATTTAACATGGAATGAATGTACCATAATATATTCCCTATGCAAGCTGGAATGATGGATGGGCTCCAGCAAGAAATAGCCAGTGACCACAATGGGCTTCAGATAATAGACAGAGTCCTTGGTGTTTTGTAACCAACAGAAGTGAGTGTATTTAATGAGCCCCTCTTACAAATGAATAATTTCCACATCTGTCAGGATTCTTTTGTTTTCTTCCCTTTATGCTATTCTATTTGATTTGGTTTCTTAGTTTTATAATTAGAAGTCTTTGACAATGAGTCGAGGGGAAACGGGAGAAAAAAAAAATCCTAAAAGGGAGCAACCATTATAAAGAAGGGAAAAAAAGGCCTTTCAGAAAAGTTAGGAAATTATCGCTTATTATAGGAGGCAAGAAAGTATTCTGATTGAGTGATGACAGGCGTGTCTCAGTAGGATGGGGGTCGGTTATTTCCCATTAAACTAATGCAGTTCTCAGATTTTAAAACATAGCTTTTTATGTCCCCAAATCCATAAATTATTGTTTATCTGTGTTACAGTGTAAGCAATAAAGTAATGGGAGTGGATTCTGCCAGGAACCTCTTAGGAGGTAGCTGTGGCCTGGGGAAGAATGACTCAAAGTCTTGCTTTGAAGTTTTGTGGCCTCTTGGCTAAAAGCGATGAGTACCCTGTGCCCTGTCCTCTGCATTCAGTGGGAATAGGAGACTACCTCCCTGTGGAATGTGCGAACACAGAACTGCTGTCTCTTAATATGAATCTTCCCATTTATACCTGGCTTTGATAAAAGATCAGAGTTTGCAGGCTACCTTTGCCTGTCTCAGCATCTGCCAGAAGTGCCAGAGGAAGACCGGAAGCCATCTTGGATGCATGCAGAGCCACCAGCTTTGGTGTGGCTGCCATGGATCCTTGTGAAGACTTCCAAGGTTTTATCTCTTGACCATCAGAACTCTGCTTCTCTTGGTCTAGGTAGTATGGAGGACTATTGTATTGGTGCAGGCCTTCAACCTTCTCCTAATCCATACCTTACCAGCAATTCCATTAGTTCTAGATGGCCATGTCTTGGGCCTCTATTGCAACTTCCTCACGTCACAGTTGTATTCTTCCATCAGTCGTTGTCACAGCCATTGTCACATCTTCTCTGCATCCCACAGACTTTTTGACCTTGACTCCAGTTCCGTTTACCATCCTCAACTCTTTCCTATTCAGAGGATTAAAACTGATTTCATATGGATGTAGAGTAAATATGTAGGTGCTGTTCCCAGCTTCCTAATCCTACAGTTCTAATTCTCTTTAAAGAAACCTTTAGAAAGTATAATTGCCATTGATTTTTTTTTTGCCCTATGTCTTATTCATTTATTCATTTAATGATATATGTCTGATGCGTTCTCCTTCTAGTGTTCAATACTATCACACTGTCTTCAGGTCAAGTATTACTCTATAGTCAGAAATTATAGAATTACAGATGCAGTTTATACTCTGTGCAGAGTAATATGTGGAATGAGTTCTTAGAAAGGACTGAAGCTTCAGCTCTGCCTCTATGTGTGAGATTAACTTAGATGCCTCTTGATCTTAGCAAGTTAATTAAACTCTTTGAGAGCCCAGGTTCCTCGTGCTGATGACTATAAACCAGGATAATGATGTTTATATCACAGACTTATTGTGAAAAACTTAAAAGATTGTATATATGACTGGTTGAATGTATAATATAGTATGATATATATCACATAAATGCATATAATGGAACATGTGTGCATGAACACACACACACACACACACACACACATATATATATATATATATCTGTATATGAGTTACATTACACATTATTCAAAACACTGGGAAAATTTGAAAGTGTGTATATTTAGTTTATATTAAGACAATTTTTTCAAAGACTGTGAATATAACCTAATAAAAGTTATCTTGAAACTATGTATCAACTGTTTATCAATGTAAGAAACCAAAGGGATCTAGGAAGAGGTAGACACACCCTTTTCCTCACAGAATAAGTGTTTGCTGAGAGTGAAGGAGATGATAGGCTGAGAAGCCTAAAGAAATGATTCTCCAAAGATTCCAAAACCCAAAGTATTTAGAGCCTGAGAATGTGGTAAGTCACATAGCAAAAGCTGTTGTTGTTGTTATTGTTGTTGTTGTTTGCATATTCAATCAAGTTTGGGACATCAAAAAAGAAGACTTCCTGAAGCATCTTGAAGGAGAAATTGCATTGAACATAAGCGACCATCACCTTCCTCTTACTTACTGTGGCTGCAATGTGGCCATCTGCTTCAAGTTCCAAATGTCTTACTTCTGGGCCATAGACACTTCCCCGAAACCATGAGCCGAATAACTCATCCTTCTTCAAGTTGCCCTTGTTAGGGGAGGCTCTTCAGATAAATATAACAGAATAACATTAAACTATTATTTCACCTCCTCATTTACTACCCACATGTTTATTTATACCATGTCTCTTGGCATTACTCAAAAATATCTTCTAGCAGCTTTAATAATATGCAATGTTCTCAAATTCAAATAGTGTAGTTTTTACCATTTAACATTAAGCTAGGGGGAACAGGGCCTGGCTCAGGCCCCTGGGTGTGGTGACTGTTCTGTTTTCCATGGAGGAAATTATCTACAGTGTAATTGGAGATAAGTATTCAAAATATTTCCAACCCATTGTCAAACCATTTCATGCAATAAAATAATTTTCAAGATGCTACACATGAATTTCCCTTTTCAAATATAAGCACACAAAAGGGGTGACATTGGTTTTCTTAAAGATAAAGAGATAATTCTGCTCTGAGTGGCACATTAGTCCCCTGGTTATTGGTACTTTAAAAAATGCCGGGAGGGTGCTCAGAGTTTTATAGATGCAAACCTTCTTAATATGCTCTAAGAAAAACTTCTCAGGGTTATAAAGTTTCCCAGTATAATAAATTCAATTTTAGTCCCATTTGCTTGTCTATTTTTATTGTCTTTATTTATTCATAACCTGACATTCAAAAAATAATTCAAGATGTTTTATAAACATGCATATCTTGAAGCAGAATAAAAACATGAGGGATGTTGACAAAAAAAGTTTTAAATAACAGAGGGAAGTGTCAGAAGTCGGGGAGCGGGGACTGATGGCTAAGAGCGCCCATCAAAATCACCTCTTGTTCAAGGTGTCACACATTTGAGTCTAAGCCCTCATTCCGTGTGTGTGTGTGTGTGTGTGTGTGTGTGTGTGTGTGTGTCTGTGTTTATATGTTCATCTCTGCAGGTGTGTTTGTGAGTAGAGGTAATCTGCATACTTGTTCATGAGCATGTGAAGAGCGAAGGATAACACTGACTTTACTTCTTAGGTCCTGCTCACGTTTTCTTTAGTCTTTGTTTTATTTTGAGACAGGCTGTTTCTTTTTATTAGGACTGGATAAATATCTTGGTTGGTTGTCCAGAGAGCTCGGGAAACCTGCCTTTCTCTCTACCTTCTTGTCTCCTCAGGGC
The DNA here is from genome assembly GCF_900095145.1 of Mus pahari. NCBI lineage: Eukaryota > Metazoa > Chordata > Mammalia > Rodentia > Muridae > Mus > Mus pahari. The sequence goes on along the minus strand of NC_034599.1, from coordinate 106,069,094 downwards.
AGGGCTTAAAAATGTGCACTCCCATGCACAGTATTTGTCTTTTTAATTTTTTCATAACTAATATTTTTATTTACACATATGAAAGGCCAACGAACTGTATTTGTTCAATCACCGAGTTCATGCTCTGCATTCTAGTGTAAGATATAGGGAGAATCTAGAAGCCAATGAACTAAAGATATAAGTGTCATCATATTCTCAATCTATACGCAATACTTAGATAACACATACCTAAAGATCAATTGCTGCATAGGTGCCGATGGTATTCCCACCCTCGTCTCCAGCCCAGACTGTATTATGTGCATCATACTCCCATTGTAGTCTCCAGCACTGTGAGCATCTGTCTTAGCCAAACACTGATCAAACATCTCAAGAACATCCTAACTTCCTCTTTTATTAGAATATATTATACAGGATGACACTTATGATATAGTATGACAAGACTTGGATTCGTGTTTTCACAGTTGTGTACCCTCAAAAACATTAGTACCTTTGGGTTATTCTTTTATTTGTAAAATTAAAGGATGAATGATAATTTTAAAGCTATATTTAGTAACTATCCGTGGATTCAGGAGATCAAACCCATGTCCTTGTATTTGCAAAGTAAGTACTTAGTTGCCTGAGCCACTGGCCAGTCCTGTTATCTGTTTTAAGATCACACACAAATTTTCTTCTGTCAGTCACTATGAGAATAACTCTGTGTAGTAACATGACCACCAGCATACAATATCTGCATGTTCAACACAGAAAGTTGCACAGCTCCACATCCTCTGACTTTGAGTACAAATAGCTGGCATGATATGAAGATGCAATGTGAGGAACCATTTATTTAAAGGTCTGTGTGGCAGTTCCTCAACCCAGAAGTATATTGCAAAGACAGGTGGAGTAGAATAGTCCTATTCTCCATGATTTCTGCAGAAGTTCTGTTGGTTGGATGGCTTTTGAAAAGTTTGATGGAGGGATTTTTTGGGCTTTCTTCCTTCATTTTATTCCTACAATGTAACAGCTTTGCTCACACACAGGCAAGGGGTAGCTTCTTTCCAGGGCCAACAGACCGAAGGTTATTGCAGTTTCCAAGTCCAGTAGCTTGGCGATTTTGTTTTCTTTAGTGATGTTTTTTGACAATACCCATTCCTATCTAGAGCTGGGAAATTTCCAGATATAATTTTATTGAAAATTGTCTATGCTTTAGACTTTATCTGCACCATTTCTTCTGTCGTGTGTATTCTTTAAGCTCAGTCTCTTCTTTTGTATTTTTTCTTTCTTTTTTTCTTTTTTTTATTCTTTGACATTTTTTAAAGGTTTAATTTTATTGTTCTTTTACTTATTCACTTTACAACCTTCTTACTGCCCTCCTCCTGGTTACCTCCTCCCACAATCCTTCCCCCACCTACCTCCCCCTTCTCCTCTGAGCTGTTGGGGGCCCCCTGGGTATGCTCCCCTGAGCTGTTGGGGGGCCCCTGGGTATGCTCCCACCATGGTACTTCAAATCTCTGTGAGGTTAGGTGCTTCTTCTCCCACTGAGGCCAGACATTCTCTGACAGTTTTACAAATGTATGTAGAGAATTTTGGTCATTCCCCCCCTCCATCCCTCCTTCCTCTGCCCCTGAGACCCTTCTTCCTTGCAAATCACCTTCCTATTTAGATGCCTTTTTATGTGTGTTTTACCCACTGAGTTTCATTACAGTAGCTTGCATGAGCATGGGTTCGGTGCCGCTTAGTTAAACTCTGTGAACTTATCAGTGCTGGGTAATTGCAGCTGCAGGGATCCTGTGAGCTGTTCTAATGTGTTTCTTAATTATTTTAAAAAATATTTCTCTTATTATTTGAGATTAAAATATAATTACATCAGTCCCCCTCTCTCTTCTCATATTTTTAAAAATGAAACTGAAGAAAATGGCAACCCCTGCCAAAGCATCCATGAGCTTCCCATGATCCTTCATGAGGGGTGAGGCCTAAGGAGCCTCTCCTACTCATGAGGAACCAGTGCTGATTGGTTGGGCTGGTAATTACAGCTACAGGGAGTTTGTGGGCTGTTTTAATATTTTTTTATTCTTTATTTTTTAATTATTTTTTAAGATTGTTACATAGCTAAGTTTCTTTTCCCTTTACTCATAGTTTTAAAAATAAAATTTCCTCTTCTGTGTAACATTTAGAATCACCCTTTTTATATCCAAACAATACCTTAGTAGTATTCTGATTGATACTTTCAATAATCTTTAGATTGAATTAGGAAGGGCTACTTATGGATAGTTAGATTTATCCATTGAAGATGGAAATTTCCATACAATCCAGTATATATACAATCCAGCTAGTTATGGTAGGTCATGTGCCTCTAATTCCAGTATTTGAACATCTAAGGCAGGAGGACTATAAATTCCAGTCTAGCTTAGGCTGCGTAGAGAGACCTTGTCTCAAAAAAAAAGAAAAAAAGAAAAAAAGAAACAGAAAGATAACCAAAACAAGACAAAAAAGAATATACATTGTAGATTGTAACCAATAGAAATGGAGTCTATTTTGTGTTTGTGACCCAAGAATGTGTGTCAAGATTTGTCAAAATATCATAGTGATAGTAAGAGGGTTAGGGACATCACCATTAGTTTTACAAGAAGGTAGACAGTGCAGTTGCTGTCATATCTCCCAGGATGGAGCCCAAGGACACTGTCATTGGAGGATGGACAATGGAATGGATGGGTCTTAGAAACTCAAAGACCTTCATTTGTATTCTCCCTGAGACATCACACAAATGCCACAGCAAGCACATAACTCTCAAGAGGTGATGACCCTGCCATCTCCCTGGCCTTTGTTGAGATGTCTTTAACAAGTTGTCAACTTACTTAACTTTCATGTTTTTGATGAAGAAAAAAAAAAAAAAGCCAATCACTAGGGTGCCACATGCTAACCGTCCTGTGTGTCCTCAATGAAGAGAGCTGCTTCCTCTCATCTCAGACCATGACCTGGAGTCCTTAGATGAAGGTCACTAATGATGTTCACTGCAGTCTTCCCATAAAAATGAGGGCTCATTTTAAGCTCATTTACATCCACATTATACAAGATACAACTTTGTCAGTAGTAAGTGTTTGACACCATTCTCTCCTCTAAAATGTGTAAGAGAATATGTGTGTTAGTATAGGATGTGGGAATCAATGGTCACAATTTATGCAAACCTATCCTACCCCCTAAAACAAAGGCCGTTTAACACATTTTTTGGTGTTCCTACTAAAGTGTTTTGAAATCATTTTGAATCTGTCCAACAACTGAGAGTCTCTAAATGCTTAATTAAATCATGAGTAAAATGCTTTGAATTTATCTCAGTTGATTTACAATATTAGCTTTCAAAAACAAAGCAGGTATTCTTTAGAGTATCATGAACTCCCAAATCAAGGAGAATTTTCTGAAAACATAGTAAAGGTTGCAAGGTGCAAAACATATGAAATCATCTTAATTTTGATTTTCCATTTGATTTACAATTGGTGTTTTTGTGTGCTCTGTGTGTGTGTGTGTGTGTGTGTGTGTGTGTGTGTGTGTGTGCGTGCATGTGTGGAGGTCAGAAGCCTACAACATTGGGCTGTTCCTCAGAAGACTATAATCACCTTGAAGTTTAGGAACAGATCACTCTATGGTAAGATCATAACAATAGGAGTCATGCCACTCACCAAGCTGTCCTGTCAAACACAAAGGACTTCTCCAGGGCCATTATTTTAAGCAGAGTCAATTCTGTTGTTTACCTGACCACAGTTTGACCAAGACTTTTTCATTCTGCAGACCTATGCCCACTGTTCCAATTCTGCTTCTTAACCTAAGGTTTATGTCAACACCTCAAAGAAATACTGAAATAATTTCCATTTCCCCAAATGGCCATTTTTATTAAATTTCTTTCCTGGCCTTTCCATAAAAAAACCTTATATTTGTTTATTGTTTTTAATTTTTTTAAACAAAATTGGCAATAGATGTCATTACATGTCCTTGGGATAACCTTGAATACATGACAATCTTCCTCACTTGGCTCTCACAGACTGAGATTACTAATGTGAATCACCATAGCTGGCTTCACAATGGTGTGTGTGTGTGTGTGTGTGTGTGTGTGTGTGTGTGTGTGTGTGTGTATGTCTGTGTGCACACATGTTCATATGAGTGCATGTGTGTGGAGGTGTGTATGCATGTGTGTACCTCATAGAGAGGCAAGAATCAACCTCAAGGCTCATTCCTCAGGAGCTGTATATTTTTCTTTTTGAGACAGAGTTTGTCCCCGGTCTGGGGCTCCCTATGTAGGTTAACTTGGTTGGCTGGTCAACCCAGGGCCCCATTCCTGTCTCTGTTTTCCTAATTTGGTATTACAAGCACATGCCATGACTCAGCTTTTCATGTAGGTTATAGGAATTGAATTCAGGTCCCGTTGCTTTTATGGCAAGTACGTTACTCTTTAGCTCCAACACTCCCCAGCCCTTTATCATCAATATTATTTGGGTTTTGTGTTGAGTGGCTGGATATTGAAATTCCTGGTGAGCATCTCTGGCTTATATTCTTGTCTATAACCCAGAATGCCTTATTCTCTATAAAAAAAAAAATTTGTTGTTATGAGAGGAGTGCAACATTCTGCAGGAATCTGAAGGAATCTGAAGGCAGATTAGCATCCTTCCCTCTGGTCCTTCGGTTACAACTCCCCATCGCTTCTCCCTATGTTTCTTAGAAACTCCTCAGGTGGCCAGCTCCTGACAGCCTTTCTTTTCCACTAGCTTCAAAGAAGACTTAAAGCTTTTCTGAAATATCCTGCTACTTCTTATGTTTCCATGAGGACACTAGCTAGATATATATTCTCAGCCTGCTCTTGATTCAATTTCCACTTTATTCTCTAAAGAAACCCTCATGTCAAATTAAAATGCAATTATTTTCTTATCTTGATAATGCCCTGTAATTTCTCTAATGTGGTTTCAGTGGCGTGATAAAAGCAAATGGGTCTCTCATCTCTGACAGCAGCTGTAAACCAGAGGGACCAGAGATGCATATGTCAAAGATTTGACACGGATACACATTAGGGCATCTTCAACTCCACCAGGAAGCATCATCCTTCTTCAGTGAGGTTCTGGGGACCAGCCATTTCAATTAAGCTGTTTCTATTACCAAGCCCATTCGATCCAGCTCAGGCCTAGTTGCCCCACATGACAGCATAACAGGCAGGTTAAATGACAAAGGTAAGCCAAGTCATCCTGTCTAGTCACCCTGCCTGTGAACAGAATACTCTGCACATGCATTCCTTGAGATTCAACCAACTGTGGAGCAGCATGCTCCTTTTTTACATGGCTGGATATTGTTCTTGAACTGTATCCCAGTCTGTAGGTCAAACCACTCTGATTTATACCTAGTTCTTGACCTTCCCATTTCCTTGGCCTTGTTCTAACTCCAAACTCTGAGAACAATGAAGGATTCTCTATTCATCTTTATCCTTCAGAAGAAGTGGTTTGGAATGATCTGTTACATAGTGAGTATAATGGAATTAATAAATACACATTAATAAATGCATATATTAAAATGTCTAGGCATTAACACATAAAGCCAACTATATGGAAAACACAACACTTGCATATAAAACACATTCATTTTATTTTTTTTTATGAGTCAGTGTCACAAGTAGCTCAGGCTAGCCCAGACCTCACTATGTAGCTGAGAATGATCCTGATCCCCAATTCCTCTGCCTCTACACTCACCTCCTGTGTGCTAGGTTTACAGGAAAGGGCCACCACATATATCATGTTTCATGGTGCATATGTATATAAAATGTACATGAAAGTGAACACTTTTGCTTCTAGGTACATTTAGTGCATGTTTTCAGCAATGTTTCTACCCAGTACTCATTTAAAGATGCATAAATTGAAGTTTCACAGGCTTGCTTATCCTGAAAGCCATAATGGTTTATTGCAATGCAAGGTATATAATTGAGCTATCTCATCATACAGGTCTATATAAGCTTCACGGATATTTGTACACATACATATGTGTACACAGTATTAACAACTATGCGGAGTGATTAGAGGAAAGGGAAGAGAGTTTCATATTACTTTATTATTGAGAGAAATTAGATGTTGATATTCTGTAAAATTGATGGGATTCGGGTGCTTTGGGCATTTTATTTTGTTTTCTGGGAGTTCTCAAGGTCATGGATTTTTCCAGTGGAAAATACAAGCATGGTGTGCTTAGAGAGCTCAGGACCTTTAAACGCACTGTGAGTGTGCGTGTACAGCATGCACGATGGGTTTAATGTGCTTTAGTCTACAGTTCTTCAGGATTTGTTTCATTTCAGGGTGGGGCAGAGAGTCTTAATAAAGTAAAAATGGAAATACTTTTGGTATTTATCTCCTGATCTCCAAACATTAAATCTTCCTTATATTGAAGTAAGAGTTGGGGACAAATGAGAGGAACAGGAGCCCTGCCACTCTGGGAACTCAGTGGAAGCTACCACGTTTGACAATCCTGATTTCTTTCCTGAGACAGGCTCTCACAACATTGCTCTGGCTGGCCTGTAACTTGTTACATATACTAAGATGGCCTTGAACTCAAAGCCACTCGTCTCTGCCTCCCACCTGCATGCTGGGATTGAAGGCTTATAACACTACACTCACCCTTGAGAATATAGGTTTTAAGCAAACTATTCAGAACTATCTGTGTTCAGTTTAAGTAACCATGCATAAGGAAATGTTTGAATGTGACAGAAATGTACCTCAGAAAGACTGAGATACCACAGAGGGGAGACAGAAGCCTGACATCCACACCTCCCTCCACGCTTAGAGCAGAGAGATTGTTAATGCTCCATCCAACTATCCAGCTGTAAGCGAATGTGCCACCTTCTGCCTACAGAGAAGATAACCAGTAATCCTGTGAACATCTTCCAAAACTCTTTGATAAAAAAATGACTTGAAAATGAAGTTCTGTTTGCCCTTTATCAAAAATATACCTGCAGAGGCTAGAGAGCTGGGAAGCAATTTGTATTACAATGACATCGTCATGTACCAAGAGCTATAGAAATCACAACAGCTTGTAATAAAAGAAAACAGATCCTCAGAAACAAGACCGCCCCTCAACAACACCCAAGTCACAACACTCCTTTCTTGTGGATCTTAGGGCAGCAAGTGCTCATGAGAAAGAACTTTGGAGACAAATCCTTACATGTATTGAGCAGCGTGCACCTCGTGGTTTGAGTTCTTAGATATCGGGATTGTCTCTCCAATTAGCCAATGATAATTATCTCTTCATTTGCTTCCAACCCCTGATCTTGCTGTTCATCTGTATTACACCCAGAGGTTAAAAGCCACATGTAACTCCTGTCACTACTGGATTCTGTTTCATTTCATTGAGATGACAGATAACTCACAGCGGGACAAACCCTAACACCATCCTGTCAACAGAGGCTAGTGACAGTGATCTCTAAGGATACCAGAGTTCCTTTTCTTCACGTACCTTTGACATTTTGTAATGACACTGCCCTGAAAGGCCTTATGGAATGTGCTTGAAATGTCAATATCAGAAGATTAAATTACTTCAAAATCTTGTTATCCTAGACATGTGTGTCCTGGAAATTTTGCTTTCAGGGTAGGAGACTGCTGTGCCCATGCTACATTCAACCAGAAAAAAATGAACTTTTAAAGCCACATGGAATTTCTGAGTTATTATCCACTAATTTGAGAGTGTTTGTATAAATGCCATTTATGTAAGTTTATCCCAGTTAAATCATTTGATTTGATATATCTTTCTAACATATTCATATATATATATATATATATATATATATATATATATATATATACACATATTCCATTTCTGATCATGGAAATGCGCACAAATCAATTATTTTTTCTCTGTATCCCAACTATCGCTTTCTTTAGTGGACTTTGTGCTTCTCCTAACTAGGGTTTCTAAGAATCTGCTTCTAATGAGTCCCCCAAGACATTGACGGTCACCAAAGTTAACGAGGAGAGGAGCCAATACCTCATTTCAAAGTACTTGTTCCTATGAGGCTATCAGAAGGTCTTCAAACAAGAGAAGACTATTGCCAGGACAGGGCGATGGGCCCTAGAAGACATTTCAGAGTTTCAAATCTCAATTGGTAAAGTAATGTCAAAGTGGAATGGGGGCTTTTGAACCTAAACTGTGCCTCTCAACCTTAAGTACATGTATGAACAATGGTCCCATTTTCAGCTGCTTCCACACTTTCTAGAATGCCATTATTATTCCCCCAAAGCTCTGTAGCTTTTATATTTTGCCTTGAGCTCATTCTTTATAAGTTTTTAGAAGGTCTTTGGTGAACCAGATGCAGAATCCAGGTCACTTCTGTCAGTATCTTATACCAGTTGAAAATAACAAAGGATATGCATGGTATTCTGTGCTTTCCCTATGTGCATTTAATCCCAAGCATGGTTAATAGTTGTACAATTGTGTGTTGAAAATTGTTCCACAATCTTTTGCCTCCCAGTTACTGGACCATAGCTTAATTTGGTCTCCATCACTATAGCATCTGACCCAGGATCACTCTTTGAATGTGTGCTTTTTGTTACCAAATGGTATTTTAATCTACATGATGACTGATACAGAAATAGTTTGATGTGCTTCAGTCAGAAGGGAGTTAAAGTGAGGGATCCATTACAGGCATATTGGGTGTCCTAAATGATAGAGCAGAAAGGAAAGCGCTGAGATTTAAAGACCACAATATCCATACAAGACAAGAGCAAAAAAAAGAAAGGAGGTTTTCAAACAAGACCTAAAGGAGATGGTACTCTCCTTTGTTACTCAAAGCCTGCCCATGCTTGCTATGGATGTCAGGTGTCTGGTGAAGTTCTGCTTTAGGTCAGTAATGGCTTCCCTCATTACAAGGCAGCCACTCTGTTGTTTGAACTTTCCAAGTAAAGACTGAGTACCGCTCATGCTATTTCCTATATTTCATTACTTATTTCTTTCAACTTCCTGTGCTCCATCATAGCCTGTGCTACTTGCCCAACTCTTGGGGATCAGGATGGTTATGTATATTGTACATTTGTTTGTTATGTTTCTTTTTAAAGATGTATTTGTGTATGCACGCGCGCACGCGCGCACGCGCGCACGCGCGCACACACACACACACACACACACACACACACACACAAGCACACTGGAGACCAGGAGGGGGGCTTGGATCACCTAGAGCTGTGGCGAGCTACCTGATGTGTGTGCTGGGAACCTAATCCCAGTGCTCTGAAAGAACCACCAGTGCTCTGAACCACTGAGCCATCCCTCCAGCATCTTATTACTTTCTTTTCTGATGGAGTGTATGGGCTGCTCAGGTGGGCAGAACTGTTTACCTAGGAATTTTCACTTGTCATCCCAAGATGGATGGACATGGTGTTTTCTTGGCGATCACCCTGTTGATTACTTTCTCCAACCACACTGAGAAAAGAGAGATTTATGATGCTTCATGTGCTCCAATGTTAGACTGCCAAAGATTTTCTTTTTGGACTTTCCAAATCCAGACTTGAATAATGCATCCCCATTTTGACTTTCAACCTTACAGGGAAGGAGTCAAAGTCAGTAATTCTGCTAGGCGCCCTCCTGATGAAACCTCACATAGCAGTTTTGGCTTCATTTTCCCTCAGCGCTTGACACATTGCATGGACGTTTGCCCCCTTCCTTAATCTAGCTCCTTCTTGCATCTACTGCAGTCTATCAAAAGTCCCTGGAGCTCTGGACAATGAGTAATAGCCATGATCGCAGAGGACTGCTACTAACTACCTTGCACAAGACTGTTCCCATCCCACATTGCTACATTTATTCTCACAGCAGTTAGATGCAGTGGTATGATGGCCTCAGATGGGAAGCTGAGATGGAGAGAACAGAAACACACTTTCCTCGTCCCACAATTCACCTCTAATAAGTATCATGACTTCAATTAATGTCATTCACCTTCTTCCAACATAAGAACCCCTTTGGCAAACAGTCACATGAAAGGCTATCATGCCTGCCTTAAAATAAGAAATATAGAGACTTATTAGTACAAAGTTTTGCTAAAAGAATACACAATAATAGATGTCCACCTGCAAGACGGTGAACTAGCCTTGCAAGAAATAACTTAAACATAGACCACACTTAATTTTTCTACTTATTAAAATGACTCAGCTATTACAAACATAAAGGAATTCAGAATTATGTCAAACATATTTTTAGTTAGCTGGTGCTACAGATATTACTTGAAAACAATAAACAATATTTCTAACAAGACATCTCATTTGCTCAAATCATTGACATGCTTCTATGTAGATGGATTTCTTATTTAAAGGGAGATATAAATAAATACATATTCACAATGCTAACCTCTCCTGGGGGTAAATATCAAGTATTACTAAGGTCCCTCGCTGTCTTAGATACTTAGGATGACATGTAACACTTTTCTCACTGTAAACACAGGGAAACTTGTGTCTCTCTGTCAATTAACCATTCTAAATTCCATTTTTCATCTGGGGGGAAAATTAGGATATATCATGCCTTCTGGGGGAAAGTTCTTACTGCTAGATGACTAAATAACCTTTAATAGTCTGGCATTTCCATCTAGCTAGTTATGATGCCTTATGATCTAATTAGCATTTGGTATTTGGTGTCTCCAGTGACTAACAAGACCATCCAAATTAAAGCACTTCAGATTCTAATGTCTTGTTAGAGAATTCTATTAAAATGGAAGGGAAACACTGGCTGCTTCCATTTCTCATGCTTTACCTTTGGGTTTATTGGCGAATGTTTAATCCTTCAATGAAAACTTAATGACCTCAGAATGTCACCTGCTGCAGTGGCTCAGCTCCCCACTGAGCTCCATCAGTCTTAAGATTCTGAAATTTTCATCTGCACTTGAGAAAAAAAGTTTAAAACCTGAATGTAAAAATCCAATAACCAATCTTTTTGATATATTCTAAGAACAGTTACAAATAAAGCAATATAAGAATCTCTTAGTTTCTGTAGTCTTTCTAGACTGTAATTATTTGGTCCTGTAAAGATGGTTCAGAAGATAAGATCCCTTATTTCTCATTCAAAAGACCCAGGTTTGGTTCCTAGCACCCACATAGTGTGCATAATTATCCACAACTACAGTTCCAGGGGATCCGATGCTCTCTTCTCTTTCCACAGGCACTGGGTATACATGTGATGAACATACATCTATGCAGGCAAAACATATGTATACATACTACATATATATTAGTATATATATATATATATATATATGTATATATACATTATATAATATATATATATATATATTTCAGAAACCCCATGTTTTAAATTAAGCTTACATAATGTTTTCTATGAAGTTTATGATAAAGTTTTACATACACAGATACACATATGCACACTCATAGATATACATACATGCTTCTTAAGAAATATTGAATAAAGTGTTACATTGCTTAAATTTTACCTTAGAAGTACTATCATACTTTTAAAGTAAAAATTATAGAAATGGTTCAAAACCTGGCTGTAACAGAGAATCCATTGAAAGGAAAGAAAGATTGGAACATTTTAATGTTCTAGGATACATTCAATCACCCTATACTCTGTCTGTCTGTCTGTCTGTCTGTCTGTCTGTCTGTCTGTCTATCTGTCTTCTTTGTCTGTCTGTCTCTCACCCCTCAGTCATCTTCTGCAAGGAGTATCTACTCTCTTTGATGTGTGTACTTTCAAAAACCACAAGTATCTGACCTGTGTGGTCAGTAGAACCGGTGTGGTCAGTAGAACAGGTGTGGTCAGTAGAACAGGTGTGGTCAGTAGAACAGGTATGGTCAGTGCAAAGGACGAGAAAGCAGGAGAAAAATGGAGGTCCTGTTGCTCTCAGGGAGTATGGGATCTAACAGGACAAAATCCAAGGAGAACTGTCAAGCCACACCAATACACACTGGATGGGTTCTCTCTAGCTACCTTAGCTGTGGAACCATAGCCAGTGGGGCAGAGAAATGGTAATTGAAAATTCAGAAGGCACAGTTAAGGAACACTGGCTTTGAAAGTTATTTTCCTCTAGAAAAACCTAGCAAGGTCAAGTACAAATTGTCCAAAGAATTTTCAAGTAACTAAATACAAGGTTCTTGCATAATGAGGTAAACATAATCCTGTCATTTTCAACAATGTGCAGTAGTCAGAAATATCATTGGAGAGAATGGATTGGCCAGTCTGCAGAAACTCCAGAAAATGCAAGTGAAGTTCAACTATGTGAAAGTTAAAAATGGAAGATTAGGCTAAAATTCATTTCCTTGAAGCCCCTATCTAAGAATTGCTTAGTCTCTCAGGGAGAAAACAGCAAGAATTAAACTCAAGGCAGTATGTAGTAATCCTCTATGTGCAAAGTATGTATGTATTTATATTTTTAATTATATATAATTATATCAGTATACATATACTCATAAAAATATAATAAATGGATGATAATCATTTTGTCATTACCAGTTTTCCTCAGTTCTTAAGCATACCTCGTTATTTTTTTTAAGACTCACTTTATTTTTTATCAAGTTTATATGTGTGCACTATGTGTGGGTATGTGCATATGAGTGCGGGTATCTGTAGAGATCAGAGGAGGGCACCAGATTCTCTGGAGCTAGAGTCATATGTCATTGTGAGATGCAATGAGGGCGCTGGGAACCAAAGTCAGGCCCTCTGCGAGAGTCACACATGCTGTCTCTTCTTATTTTAGTAATAAAAAAGAAAGAGAAATCAAAGACACAGTCACACACCTGTGGAGGATACCTCCATTCTAGTCACATCACTGTGGTCCACCAAAGGCATATCTAATTTTTGAAGCTCTTTGTGGTTCAGTTTACCCCATGGTGAAGTAGAGATGATTAAGTTATCACGGCTCATTTTTACAAGTAATTATGATAAATCAAGTGGTGTTGTTTGCACAAGAAATACATCCCATGATCTCATGTACTTAAACATTTGGTCTCCATAAGCTTGAGCTTTCTGAGGAGATTGTGGAACCTCGACATGGTGGAACCTTGCTGGAGGGAGGGAGTTAGTAGGGGCTGGTCTTGAAGTTTTCTAAACCGAACGTACTTCATGTTTGTACTTTGCTCCCTGTCAGATAAGATATGGGCAGGCAGCAGTCATGGGTTGTGACTACCCCGGAGTATCTTCCCCTATAACTTTCCCATTGCAGACAGAATCCTCTTATGCAATCCAGAATGTTCATTGTTTGGCTAGGGGTTTGATCATAGGAAGGAGAAGAGCAATGAATACACCCTGCTGTATACCTGCTAGGGTTCAGGGTAGGCCTGCTGTATACTTGCTAGGGTCTAGGGTAGGCCTGCTGTATACTTGCTAGGGTCCAGGGTAGGCCTGTTATCAGTGTGTCATCATGATATGTTTTATTTTCAGATTTAATAAAAACAGGAAAGCTGAAAGAGTTATACCACAAAGTTCCCATGCACAGGTGCCAGACCCAGATTTGCTCCGTGGGAGTAAGTAGCTTTCCTAGCAGGAGATCTGGAAAGCTATACCACCAGTTTACGTGGCATCAAAACCAGCAAAAATATTTCTCAATAAGGCATTTGCAAGGACTAAACAAAAACAGTCAATAAGCTGGCAGAAAATCCATGGGAAACAAATATGGCTAGAAAGTAAAGGAAAAGTGTATTAAAGACAGAACATTGGAAGAAGGATCTCACTAAGAAGGAAAATTTAGATCCTATGAGATGGGGGCGGGGAGAGGCGGCAGGGATCATATGAGGATGGGAAAATGACATGGGGGTATCCCTCATGCCGATCTTTCAACTTCTCTGAGTTGAATGGCAGCAGTGCTCAGCCTGTGGCATTACAGTGATGGAAGTGAGGAACAGCACAGTGCACAGGTCTGTGTCATCTCTTGTTGGTCTCGGTGTGAGAGCTGCAGAGTAACAAGCTGTTTCCTCTCTTCCAGTTGGTAGTGGTCAGTGCAGAAGCAAATTGCTGGACCAGATTCTCACTCCCATCACATAAAGAATGCATCTTTCCTGATCTGTTCCTCTTTCCCATCAACTTAAATGCAGATATAACATGTGCACCTATAATGAGAAAGGTAAAGCACCTTTGTGTTTCTAAAGACAACACAGCCATAGTATGTGTACTGCAGCTTCACCTGGTTTCTCACATCCGACAAAAATAGACTTTAACCTCGTGTAGACTACTGGCTTATAAGGCTCAGTGAAAGAAGGGTAGGTGATAACTTGAATTTTGATGAAAACATTTTAAGTTGGTAAATTTTAGAGAAGCGCTAATACTCAGGACAATAAAATTGTGGAATACCTCACAAACATCAGCATTGTCTCAAATGTATCAGTTGATATTCAAATTGTTACTTCCAAATACTACAACTTTTTCTAAAAAGATCTTGATGGGTCTGGGGAGATAACCCCGAAGCCATTCAAGAGGGCACTTGCTATGCAAGCATGAATACCTGAGTTTGATCCCCTCCACCAAATCTACACACAGGAGTCATGCACCGTAAAGGTAGAACAGTTCAATTTTGAGGAATCAGTAATCAGCTTGTTTACTTGGTGGATTCCAAGTCAAAGAGAAACACTATCACGAAAACTGAGATATATGATTCATGAAGAATGACACCCACATTTGACCTCCATATTCACACATGCACATTTTCACACACACACACACACACACACACACACCCTACATACAAATACTGGACTAAAAGCCTCTTTGCCCCCGTTTGTTCCATTGATCAGCCTCATCCATGGAGTTGCTCTGGGAGTACTTTCTGCTGTTTGAGAAAGATACTCAAAAGCTAAAGTGAATTTCTTGACTCTTCTGTATAGCCTTAATTGCCAGCAGTAGTCTATTGGCTTGGCTATGAGAGAATGAGACCATGGCTTCTCTTTCCCAGGCAAGCACCTAATAGAATGGCATGAAGGCAGCTATGCTACACCACAAGGACCAAGTCATTGAGTTAACGCAGTATCTCAGCCTAACCTAGAGTGTCCTGGCTTATACCTGAGTATTCAAATAAAGCAGCTGAAGACCCAGGTAGGCACTGATGCTACTGTAGCTTCCTCCCTCCCTTTCCTCCTTCTCTTTCCTCCATCTTGTCTGTTTAAGACTGAGTTTTGACATCCCAAACTGGGCTTTAACTTACCATAGAGGCAAGCATGCCCTTGAACTCAGGATCCCTTTAGGTCTGTTACCAAGACTCTGGGATCACAGGCAATGTGTTACCATGCTCAGTTTCATTGAATGCTGGGGACAGAACTCTAGTATTTGTGCATGATAATCAAGTACTCTATAAATGGGCTTTATCCCCAGGACCCCCAACTTCATCTCTCAGCAGAGAGAAATGAGGGTAAGTTTTCACATATTTTTGACTATTATTAGATGACACACAATAAAGTTAGAACTTGATCATTTCAGTTGCTCCACGTATACCCCAGAGAAACCATACTTGATCTACAGCAAAGTCAAACAAATTTCCCCCCACCACATTACACTTCATAGAAATGCTGAGCAGACAGAGGCACAGCACTATGGTAATTTTTCATAAGCAAGAAATCCTAAAATGGATTCAGGAAAACATTTCTGATACGTTATTTTATTCCGCTTGGAAATTTAATTCTTTCGTGGATTAATCTTTTCTTCTGCTTGCAACTCTGTGATGTGGGGTTATTCAGGGTTAACCAGCCAAGTTCCAAAGCTGGTTTTCTTTCATCTTCTGCAGGCAATGCGTGATTCAAATCAAGAAATGTCTAAATCTGAAATGAACGTGATGAGAAGTCCTGATTGAAACAATAGGTTGTTTTATACTTTATCTTTTAGGTGTCCTCCTATTTTGTTGGGCCAAAAATAATATAAACTACCAAAACAAGAAGATGGTACACAGGTGTTGTTATTGCATTTACAGCCCACTGTGGCTTTTAAGGTGGTTGCCATGGCAACGCGATCATTTATAGACTATAATCCCATTAGGCGAAACTGGTGATAAAGTAAGCTCATTATAACAAAGCTTATATCGCTTCACTTCCGGTTGTGTCTGTTTTATGGCAAATTACAGGAGTAGAGCTATTAAATAACAAACCCATAAGAGTGCTGTACTTCGTCATAAAATATTTTTGGACAGAGGAAATGGGAATTTGGAAAACTACTGCAAATGATTCTTTTGAATGTTAGCTAAACTTTGCAAACAAATGCAAATCATTGTGATTTTACAAGCTAAAGCTTAGTTTGCTCCTCCAAGAAGCTCACAGTGCACACGCCAATAGGCTATCTATTCATGAAGCAGATGAGATGAAGTACATGACCCACAGGTAGAATAGGAAGTCAGTATCAAAACTGGCTGTAGTTACTTTTCTTCTTCTTCTTATGACAGAATACATAACAAAAGCAGCATAAAGTGTGGGGAAGAACTTCAGTCCTGGCCCCCAGTGTAAGCAATTGTGCTGCTCAGAAAATATGTCAGACATGAAATTTCAGTTCTGGTTAGGTTTTAGCTTCTTCATCTAAGCTAGTCTCAAGAACAAAGGCAGAGTTAGACGTTCCACGGCTAGAAGAACGACATTAAGATACTACACAGTTTAGTGATATTACAAAGATGAAGAGTTTTCTTAGCAATACACTCTTTTTAAAAAAGAAAACCTTACATATATTTTTACAATCCAGCTGCTTCCCCGCTTGGTACCCCCTCCCACAGTGCTTCATCCCTTTCCTCCTGTTCCCAGTCTCTGAGAGGATGTCCTCCCCACAAGACCTCTCCATTCCCTGGGGACTCATTTTTATATATGCCAAGGGCCTTGGAACAGACTCTTTAGGAAGAGCCATAGAGAAGCTAAGTCAACTGAAAGGAGAGCTAGTTTAGTTTACTTCTATTTAGTGTGTTATTTGACTAAGATATGTGACAAGTTCTGCTTTGAAAATAACTTTTAAAGATTTTATTTATGTAATTTTATGTGTATGAGTGTTTTGCCTGCATGTATGCATGTGTATCATGAGCGTGAAATGCCCATGAAGTCTAGTAGAGAAGGTCTAAGAGCCCATGAAACTGGAGTTACACACAGTTAGGAGCCATCAAGTGGGTTCTATGAACTAAACTCAGGTCCTCTGCAAGAGCAGTGAGTACTCTGCAATCCCCAGCACCCAAATAGAAAGGCACACCTTTCAATTCCAACACTGGGGAGGTGGAGGCAGGAGGCTCCCTGTGGCTCATTGAACAGCCAGCCTAGCCTAAATATTGAATCAAAGATCCGAGTGAGAGAGCCTGTCCTGAAAGCAAGGTGGACAGTAACGAGTAATGACACCTAAGGTTGACCTCTGACCTTCTCATACACCCATGATCCCATGGCTGTACACACACACACACACACACACACACACACACACACACACACACACACACACACACACACACACACACACTCACGCCTCTAATTTCCCTGCCTCTCTCCCAACCTTTTCTTCTTTACATCCTTGTCTCTCTGGACTGATCTATCTCCATATTCATTGTGCCTGACTTTTAAAAATTTGCCGGTGTACCGAGCCTACGCTGGCTTCTGTGATGGCTAATCTTGGCTGTCAACTCGACTTCACAGGAAATCAATTAAAGCACAAGCTTCCGGGTGTTCTTCTGAGGGATTTTTTTTTTTTTTTTTNCACACACACACACACACTCTCACACACACACACACACACAAACACACACACACACACATTCTTCTACCAAGGAGCAAGTCAGTACCCTGTAAATTTGATAACATTAAGAGAGTAATAGACATCAGTTAGAAATCATCAGAAAAAAATTTAAAGCAGAAACTCTGAAATTTAATTATCTCCAAGGGTGAACTAAAGACGGAGAACTTTTCATTGGCGTGCTCAGGAGTACTGCTTGAACATTTTCACATGCTTACTTTTAATTAAAATATTGTTTATCTGCTTACAGATCTAGATCATTGGAGGCAAACATATTTTTATCTCTGTTTTCTTGTCCCGTATGGGAATATTGTCCTAATTACAGAGTGTCTTAATAAACTGCCTTTGCTTTGTTGGGACTGCTGTTGTTTTGTAAAGTGTGTTGACCTTCACAGGAGATTGAACACTATCAACTGAAGCTCGCTGCCCCTGCTCAGCAAGCTGATAGTTGCCAGTTTTTCACAGAAAAAAAAAATTCTAATACATTTAGCTTTGGAAGGCGTTATGAAATCTAGCAGAGACCCTCTGTGTTCCAGGATTTAGGAATATATCCCTCATACCACATCACCCCAGAGAACAAAGCTACACTTGGGTGTTTAGCTCTGACTCTTTTGCCTGGTCTTAGCCCTCTCTTTCTCAGTCAGGTTGCCTTGTCCAGACTCTATATGAGGGCTTTTACCTTGTCTTATTACATCTTGTTTTGTTCTGTTAGGATGTCATCTCTTGGAGGCCTGCTCTGTTCTGAAGAGGAAATGGAGGGGGAATGGATCTGGTGGAGTTCAAGGGTCTGGAAGAAGTGGAGGGAGGGGAAACTGTGGTTGGGATATAGTTTATGAGAGAAAAAAAATCTGTTTTCAATAAGAAAATCATATTTTTCCTGAACTCAGTGTCCCAAAATGTTTTAATTTTCATTAGTATGAAATTTCATAAAGTAGAATTCTTCTTCTTCTTCATTTTCCCAGATACTAACAACCTGTGTTCAATGTCAAATCACTGAAATTCCCAAGTGGTTGTTATTGTATAATCTACACCTTTTAGACACACAATTAATTTCATATGTAATTTATTTCATAATGTATCTCAATCCATTTTTAAAGTAAATGAAATGCCCCTCAGGGCATAGTTTAGTAGCACAGGTAGTTAGATTATGGATTCATTGAATTACCAGTGTTCAACAAAACAATCATTTCATATGCATATCATCAAGGATCTACTTAACATTCTATTATGCTTAACATGTTAGAGGATAGCTTGTAAGCTACCTGGACTTTATGTCATATCACTTAGAAGCTTCAATTACATAGTAATTTGATGAGCATAATTAGATGTCAGATGATCGAGCATGATGCCTAACCACTGAACTATTTTGCAGAAAGGAGACAAGGATGGATCAAGCAAACTCCAGAAGGCAAACAGGAGTGAGTGGAGCTTGACACAGAGAAAACAGGAGTGACTGGAGCTTGACATGGAGAAAACAGGAGTGAAATAAACCCAGGGTATTTTTAGTAGCTGAAACAGCATACAAAAACAAAAAGCCGTTGCTGGGGAGATGAAGCAGTTGGTAACATGACTGCCACACAAGTGTGAGGTCCCGGATCTAGATCTTCAGCATTGATCTGAATAGTCATACCTGACTCGTGTCTATGATCCTAGCACTAGGGAACAGGGAGTTGAGGATGGAGACAGGAGTTCAATGGACTTGGTGGCTAACCAGTCTAGACAAATAGGGAAGCCCCAGGTCAATGAGATAATCTCTTTCAAAAAGTAATGTGGAGAATTATCAACGAAGACAGAAGGCACTGATCTCTCCTTTCTGCAATGTGCACATACACATGTACACGTGTAACACAAATGTGTAAAACCCACACAATCAATAAACTGTTGCTTTTGTTGGACAATGTGGTAACTATGTATGTGTAACTGTAGTAGATTCCTAGCCAGATAAGTGATGGCTTTTCCCTGACTGTTGGGCAGAGAGCATGGTACAAATTTTGGATCAAAGGTTTAGTTATTTTAAGTCTACTGTATAGCCAAAACCTCATCAAGATATTTTTTTTATATAGTGCATAATTGAACATATAAGTGAACTTTAGATTTAAATGTTAAAATGAAGTTTTGAGAGGAGTAGATTTGTTTAATCTTTGAAAGTATATGTTTTTGTTTCTGATTTCTATTGCCAAATTGTTGGTGCTCTCTCAGTCCAGGGAGTAGTAAGGCCAGGTACGAGCAACTCAACCCAGAAAGCCATGCCATAAGGAAGTATAGAGAACCCATATCAAGTGTGTCTGCTGTTGCACCCTGAGGAGTGTCTAACTGTGACCTTAAACCTGCTCAGGTTTGCTCTGACTGCTCTCAAGCTGTCCCTTCAATAATGCCCTTCCCCTGCTGTTCCATTCTCTGTCACAGACCTGAGACACCACAGAATCATTTAGAAGGGAAAGTATTTGTTTCATAAAACAAACATTACTTTGCAAATGGTAGCATTTGTTTCTTGTGTCAGGTTCCATAAGGAATACCATAATGGACACCTAATGGACTGCCATTACCATATCAACAAAGAGTAAGTTGTTTTAGGAGGAATAATGATTATATAACAATTAAGCAACTCCTGTGGATTCACTGGCACTTTCTTAATATTATGCCAAGTGCTTGATTATTAAAATCATTGAAGGCAGCACAGCAATTAATTAATGTGACTATCTAGTGAGGATCCAGCTTTCTAAACAATGCAGTATGGTTTTATTGTTTTTTTTTTTTTTTTTTTTTTTTTAGAAATCTGTGCTCATGATTCACAGAGCAGTCTCTCCTCATGAGGTGAACATGAACCAGAGAGCTTGCTGTCCACCTAACACCCATAAATGTGTCTAGAGTATGATTCAAGGTCACACATTTTTTTTTCTGAAGTGCTGAAGCATTCAAAGATGGCAGAGAAAGGATCCCAGTGTTTCCTCGGCCTGTGTGGTAAGAGACACAAGCACAGATTCCAACAAGATCCCACAGAGTTGATGGAGCCTAAGAAATGTTGCAAGAGGTGTCTTAGAGAGAGTAGGAGTTGGATGGCATCTTTGAAGATAGGCAGTATAAGGGCAAAGATTTTCTGTACCATTATTGCAAAGCATAAATCACAAGATGGGACTTTACATCGTATGGGGAGAAGGAGGCAGCATGTTTGACTGCTCAGACAGAGGATACATAAGTAATAAGAGGCTCTGGATCCCAAGATGCAAGCAAGGGGTGTCAGCAAGGACACTACGATGAGCCCTGGTCTATTGAAGGTCTCTGTCCGTGACACTGCCAATTACTGAGAAACGACAGAGAGTAATACAATGTAACTTTTACTTTTTAAAATGATTCCTCTTCATTTTGTGTATGTGAGTGCTTGCCTGCATGTATGTGTACTATGTGTGTTCAGTGCCCACGGAATATCAGTTTCCCTGGAATAGGAGTCATAGGTAAGCTGCCATGTGGGTGCTGAGAATCAAATCTCTTCCTCTGAAAGAGCAGCCAGTGCTGCACACACATTACACACACACACACACACACACACACACACACACACACACACACACACACACACACACAATTTAAAAAATAAAAGTCTTAACAATGTATTAAATGTGCCCAGTGGCCCAGTGGTTTCATGTAATTTATTAATTAGCCTTCATTTTAAAGAGTTTCTGCTAAGAGGCATGGCTAATCATGTTTCCCTACTACCTGGGCATTTGGCAATGAAATATTTCAGGCCCGTGCTTTGCTTATCTGACAGTTTATAAAGTACTTTGCGGTCAGAATGTGGCAGAACTCTTTGCACTGCTGTGAGTTCTTTTTATATATATATATTTCTTTTTTCCTTTTTAAAAAATTAGATATTTTCTTTATTTACATTTCAAATGCTATTTCTGAAAGTTCCCTATACCCTTCCCCCGCACCTGCTCCCCTACCTACCCACTCCCATTTCTTGGCCCTGGCATTCCCCTGTGCTGGGTCATATAAGTTTGCAAGACCAAGGGGCCGCTCTTCCCAATGATGGCCGATTAGGCCATCTTCTGCTACATATGCAGCTAGAGACACAAGCTCAGGGGGTACTGGCTAGTTCATATTGTTGTTCCACCTANAGGGTTGCAGCCCCCTTCAGCGACTTGGGTACTTTCTCTAGCTCCTCCATTGGGGGGCCCTGTGTTCCATCCAATAGCTGACTGTGAGCATCCACTTCTGTGTTTGTCAGGCACTGGCATAGCCTTACAAGAGGCTGCTATATCAGGGTCCCTTCAGCAGAATCTTGCTGGCATGTGCANTAGTNTCTGGGTTTGGTGGCTGATGATGGGATGGATCCCCAGATGGGGTAGTCTCTGGTTAGTCCATCCTTTCATGTTAGCTATAAATTTTGTCTTTATCTGAAGTATCTCAAGTCACTTGGAGACAATTGACAATTGAGATAGGTGAGGCAATCCCCTGTTAGGAGTTTATAAAGTGAAAAGTAACAACGTCGCTCCTTCATGTTTTGGAGATGCTAAACATGGATAAAGGAAGGGGGAAATTTTCCTTCCAAGTCAGCTATTAGGCATATTTGTATTTTTCGCTACAAAAATTTTTCTCTTCTTTTCATAAAGATTTATTTCCATTTTCACATATGACTTTGTGTGTGCATGCAAAATGTCTATCGGTACTCTCAAACTTGAGAATAAGGTGCTGTCTCCCCTGGATCTGAAGCTATAGATCACATTGTGGGCATCCAATATGGGTGCTTAGAACTGGATGTGGGTCCTCTGGAAGAACAGAAAATGTTCTTGACCGCTAAGGTAAGGCATCTCCCAAACTCCAGCAGATGCTTTTCCTAGTGCTCGGAGTTTTCTGCACCTGGCACTGTCCTTTTCATGCATACTTCTTTTTATTTTGATAGCACTGGATGATGATGAAGACCCAGTGTTGTGTGTGTGTGTGTGTGTAGGTGCACAAATACCTCTGTATATGTATAATTAAAGGCTAGAGGGCAATGTTGAGTATTGATCTCTGAGCATGATCCACATTGTTTGTGAGACAGTTTACTGCAGTGGTTGGGGATCTCTTCAGATGGCTAGAGTGGCTGGCTAGGGAGTCTCTAGAATCTACCCCTTTCTGCCTCCAAACTGCTGGTATTACAAGTATGTAATGCCATAGTCATCTTTTTGATGTGCATGCTGAGGATAGAACTTAAGATTGAGCCACCTCGCTTGCGTCACACTGCCATTAGGGACTGTCCTTTTATCCTTGGATTTATTGCTATTTGTCTCAGGTTACCTGGCACTAGGAACTCTCTATTTTGTTCCATTTCCTGTATTATGGACAGAAAAACCTGTTTGAAATCACAATGCTTTTTTAAATGAAGGTATGTATTTATAGAGTGCTCACTATTCTCCAAAAGCTCTCCAAGCTCTTTTATGCCAGTGTGTTTAATCCCTGTAGTGACCCTGTGAAGGGAATAACAATTTTCTATATTACAGAGGAGATCCCGGAGGTATAAGAAGTTAAGAAACATTTCCAAGGTCATATAGAGACTGAGAGGAGACATTCAGAGAGCTGCTCCACTATTTGTGCCCTAAACTGATATTTCAGGAATGAAAAAAAAAAAAAGCTTACTGTCACCATCACAATCTCAGTTATGACATCTTCTTATCTAAACAGTGTGTAGATCTGCATTTGTAGTTCTCTGTGCACTGGAACCCTCACTTCGGTAGTAAGGGACTGACAGTGTAATGAGTTTATAAATCGGGAACTTAGCATTTTAGAATCAATCAGACCATAGAGCTGCCTCTGAGATTTCTACAGATGCCAACAAAACATTGTTATAGAATCTCTGGGGGTGTCCTAAGCCAATGATTAAAATGTGATTCTGTGTGCTGATACACTTCCCAACAAAAGTCTTGGCTAGTCAATGCTTGCTGCAATGTCTGCTTTGACACCCAATTACAGCGAATATCAAATGGGTTTCAAAATAGTTCTTAAGCCAGGTGTGGTGGCATATGCCCATAATCTCAGTCATCAGGAGGCAGAGACAGGAGGACCAGGAGCTCGAGGGCATCCTTGGCTACACAGAGAATTCAAGACCAGTCTGTTTTACACGGGGCATTCTTTTGCAATAAAGCTTCCACATTTTACCAAACACACCCATATGCAACTGGCGAACTCACCTAAGGTTATGTGAGAAAAGAGAACCTCAGTGGAGGAATGATCCAGATTGAGCAGGGCTGTGGTCATATCTGTGTGATAGCACCTTGACTGTTAGTTGATGTCAGAGGTCACAGTTCACTGTGGGTGGTACCATCCCTTGGAAGATGATCCTGGATTGTAGCTGAGTATACCTGAGGGAGCCAACCAGCAAGTCCTTGCCCTAAGTTCCCTTCATGATGCCCTGTGACCTATACTATGAAATAAGCCCCTTTTCTCTCCTAGGTCACGTTTGGTCATTGTATTGTCACAGCAACAGGATTAGACTAGAATAGACAATAGCTAAACAAAGGCCGGTGTGTGAATGAACCAAACAAACTGATCTCAAACACATTACACAGTTTTAAGTGACAAAATAATTTTCTGTAAGGTAATATAAAAACACTCACTCATGCAGACAGGCACGATTTAGTTTTATGCTTACGATAAGAAATGCTTTAAATGCTAATTAGAAAATATTTCATTTTAAAGTTTATTTGCCAGAATATAACCTCTTGCCTCTCTACCATGTAGAGACTCTCATTCTTTTTGGAGCTAATACATGGCACTAAATGTAAAGGAAATTGTCTTACTTTCAACAAAGCAAATCCTGCCTGGGATTATACATGTATAATTTTAAAAATATATTAGGTCTATGCCCTTCTTAATTAAGTATCTTTTTTTTTTAATTTCTTTTGGATATTTCACAAGGTGTAACTTAGTGTTAAATCAGCCCTGTGCCATGTGAATACAAGAAAAAATATGTACTTGTAAACTGACAAATGACAAATAAATGCATGTGATAATAGATGCATACACACCCCAATTTATTTGCAAGAAAATTTCTGACATATTTCCTAAGGTCATCATTTCAATGATACCCTTGGGTACACAACATATTTTATGTTCATAGAAACGGGACTAGTAGATTAACTCAAGGTCATCCATGAAATGGTCATCAAAGCAAAACATGAACTCCATCTTTCAGGTTTTGGGTACTAGTTTAATCTCTCCATACCCAGACATTTCTTCAATATATGTTATATAACCTCTAATTCTTTTTGGTTACAATCCCCGGACTTTCGCTCTTTAGCTCAGTTATTTAGAATATATCCAGTGAGCTTGCTGCACTGATTTTGTTTGCTCCTCTAGCCATACTCCACTAACAGATTTTCATGCAGGATTTGAAGGTTATGAGATTTGGAGCCGTTAAATCTTTGTCACGAAGATGTGGGTTTTTTTTTCCAGCAGCTATCAAAACCTCATTTTCAAATTCAGATTTAAAATTTGCATAGTTTATTTGACAACCTCACTGCTGATGATCAATACCACACAGAAATGAAAATAAATTATAATTCTATGTTCATCATACCATGCTATCATTTTGTGTTGTCTAAGCCTCGTGCTTGTAGAAGAGGTTTTTTATGTTTTTGGTTTTTTTTGTATTTGTTTTTTTTAATCCATTGCCAGTTATGTAACCTTTCACATTATGATTATCCATAAGAGACAGATGAGGGGGGCCCATCCCTCTTTGGCCACCAGGAAGGTGTAAAGCATTGTAAAGTCTTTGTTAGTGTTACTGATAAATATGTCTTTATTGAATATGATTTTAATTCTCATCATATGCATATGTGTATGTCTCTGTGTGGTATGTACTCATAAGTACAGTGGCCTTGGAGGCCAGAGGAAGAAGTCAGGTCCCCTCGAGCTGGAGTTACAGATGATTGTGAGCTGCACAACATGTGTGATGGGAATTAAACTCAGTTCTTCTGCAAGAGAAGTATGTCTCTCCAACATCTTAATGTCAAATAAGTTCAATGTAAAGGCTACCGGAAACTCCATTTCCTATAAACTGGGGAAGGGGAAATTTCACTATCTGACTAGGAGCTGTTGAACTCTCCTTTGGTTCCTTGAGTAGAGGGACTTTCTATCATTTGTAACATCCATCTGGACTGTATTTTTGCCAGTACCAGCTGTCTGACAACATCCTTGGACACACCCTGATACAACTATGTAAAAAATGAAGCTGATTATTCCCCCTCCTGTAGGTGTAGACTCTTAGAACCACTTGATACAGCTTAGACCCAGCAATTTGCTACCAAAGCCTTCTGGGACTCTTGATGAATGTTGGATCTTTTTCTTTCTTTTTTTTTTTAATTTTTTATTGGATATTTTCATTATTTACATTTCAAATGTTATCCCCTTTCCCGGTCCCCCCCCCCCACAGAAATCCCCTAACCCATCCCCCTCCCCCTGTTTCTATGAGGGTGTTCCCCCACCCACCCACCCACTCTTTCCATTCCCCTACACTGGGGCATCGAGCCTTCACAGGACCAAGGGCCTCTCCTTCTGATGCCTGACAAGTCCATCCTCTGCTACAAATGTGGCTGGTGCCATGGGTCTCTCCATGTATACTCACTCCTTGGTTGGTAGTTTAGTCCCCGGGAGGTGTGGAGGGCCTGATTGGTTGATACTGTTGTTTTTCCTGTGGGGTTGCAAATCCTGGCTAGAGGGGACACATCTCCCCTAAGGGAGGGACTACTGTAACCTATATTAAGAGGCCAGGCTGCGATTCATCCAAACATGGATTCTGGGCTATTTGGAAGCAGATTGCTGCCCTCATTTATTCAGACAGAGGGGAGATGCCCCCTGTGCAGCCTCTCTTGGTTTCACACCATAAAGCTCATCAGGTGTCTTAATCCTTGGAGCCATCTTGCTTTCCCTACCTACATTCAACAGTATGGACTGAGCTGGTAACCGGAAGAAAGAACTGGGCATAAAAATGATGCCAATACCCCCAACATAGCTAAGCTTGTGGATTTGTCCCCAAGTGCCAGTGGATTTGAATTCATCTGGTACTGTGGGCTGGGTGGCATATTGTCGATAGCTCTGCCCACCTGGTAATAGGTGAGTACCCATGCCTGAGTGATCACAATTGCTCAGCCACCCAGTTCCTGAGTAGGCCACCAGGTCCAGAGCAGCTGTGGGCATCTCCCAGACATCCTACATCATCCTAGTAACAGCCTCTGATTATAGAAGGTCAAGAAGATGAATGGAGGTCAAGAAGAGAAATAATTCATGAGTAGGCAAAGCAGGAAGAAAGAAAACAGAGAGTAAGAGATGATGATGATGATGATGATGATGATGATGATGATGATGTCGTCGACGACGACGACGACGACGACGACGACGACGAAGACGACGACAGTGATGATGCCAGTGGTGGTGATGGTGATCATGGTGGAGGATGATGGTAATGGTAATAATGGTGCTGATGGTAGTGGTAATGATGAGGAGAAGGAGGAGGAAAAGGAGGAAGAGAAAGAGGAGGACATGAAGAAGGGAAGAAGGTCTTTAAGGAGACAGTAGAGAACATACCCAACCTGTTATCCAGAAGAGTTCCAGAGAGCCATTGGGTTTTAAGGTTCCAGGATCTCAGACCCTTGTCTGAGAGCTATAGCCTTGACTACAGCCAATAACTAAAATCCTGATACCCAAGGCTAGCACACGGATAATAACACCCATGGATGCTACTTTCCTGCCTGCTTACAATAGCCAAATAGTGGAGGAAACAAAAGTTTCCATAGTCCAAGCTTATCTAGGCTCAGCAAAACTCCCTTAGCAAGCTGACTTTTGACATATGCTTCATAGAACTTTGTTGGTCTGTGGTTATTTTCACAGGAAGGACAAAGTCCCGTGGAAATGTGCCATTGGGACTGTCACCTGCTAGCTGTTTCCTGCTCAAACAAACTCACAGGAACAGGTATTCAACATACTGGTCATAGAAATACAATCCATATGCAGTGACTCACTGAGACCCTGCACCCACTCCCTCTTAGAACAAGTAGACTTTCTTAGCATCATTTTATTATTTTATTTCACTTGTAGACATTTCTTAGCATTATTCCACATTGTAAAGTGCTGTTCTTGAAAGATAAATGAAGTCCTTCATGTGGAAATCTTCTGCATTGAGGAGGGGGCAGCATAACCACACACCCTCGAATCTACTATGGTATTAATGTATATTATTGAGAGAAGATAATGAGAACACCTTGGACAGGTTAGGCAAGGCTCTGTCCTTGGGTAACAAACACAGAAATCTTCTTTTTCTTCCTTTCCTAGAGTTTGTCACTGAGATATTTTTAGCTCACTGCAAGTGAGTGACTCGGCTCTGTGAACAAGTGTCTCACACTCTATACTGCGGGAAATGCTATTTATTATTGATGCCACTATGCATATTCTATGCCACAGAAAACATGCTAAATTTTCTACTGGTCCCTTTGGCACAAAGGAGAAGAAAACTTTTTAAAAGGAAAACACTGCTTCATCTATAATAAATTAATCACAACTCAATATGTGGGTTTTGAAAGTAACAAAGCACATTGGAAGGGATTTTAGGCTATATGCAAATAAGAGGCTCTAAAACTTTCAATTTGGAGATTAGCATATTGATGCTTTCTTTGCCCCTGGTTATGCTTGCCCTACCTACAGTGTTGATATTCTCTCTGCAGTTCCGAATAGGAGCAGACAGGAAATAATTAGCTCTCATTTGTAAAGTGTTTTATGGTTCAGTTTTGTGTCCATAGTTCCCCATTCATGTTTCTTTTGCAGACTTCGGAGATACACAATGAAAGTGAGCTCCCACTGACCCCACATTCTAAATAAATGACTCAGATCATAGAATAGGTGTGAAGTGAGCCGTTCAATGCACTGCCAGGTTCTAAGGTTTATGCATGCCCTGACCCCTCCCCCCTTGAGGTTTATTCTAAGGCTCGAAATGTCTGTCTGCCCATTTATTGCCTTTCTGCAGAACAGTTTTTATATAGATGCTTCATTCAGCCCATCTGTTTCTAAACTTGTCTTACAAAATCTCAGTGTTGGATTATTTCTATGTCTCTTGGCTGCACTTATTTTCTGGGATGCCATACTCACTCTTAGTACTTAATATGTGTAAGATCAGACATCAGACAGAAAACAAGACAGGGAACAAGTGTCTGTGTCTCTGACAGGGTACCATGGTTCTGTCCTTATGTCAACATGACAAGGGGTGGACATGAACAGTGTGTGTCCCTATCCATGAGAGGACATCTGCTAGATGCTATATGCGACATCACAACCAGTCTGGATGTCATTCTTTAGATCAAGTCCTCCTTATAAGACCTTGTTTCCTGACAAAGCTATTAAGGAGGAAATGGCTTGTAAGAACATTTCCCTGCTTTATAAAGCTCTATGCAGGGGTATATGAACAACTATAATTATCATTATTAATATAGGCCTCTTCAGAGCAGCCAGAAGCAACTGCTTATTACTGAAGAAAAATAATTTCCACTTGTTTGAAGCCACAGTGACATTGCATTCTGTCTATGACAGGTGAGGCTTTACAACACAATTGGGGACAGATGAGAAATTTTATATAAATTTGCTTTTTATTTTTATTAAAGCGCTTATATTTTGCACTTGTGTTTTGTCTGCCAACACGGGCTAAGTACATGGAAGGAAAAAGCTTAAAGGCATACCCAAGTTTTTGGAGTAGTGTCTCTCTCTCATCCTAGATTTTCTTAGACCTCTCAGGTACCCACTAGCTACAACACATGAAGGAAGTCCACTGTAGGGTGCATAGGACTTTTAAAGGATTCCTGAAAACCTAATCTAAGCATCTTTGGTTGTTCTGTGTACCTATGTGATCTGCCACAAGAGGCCTGACATCCACCTAGGAGGATGCTGTGTCTTAGCCCATCAACCCACATTCACTCAGAAAAGAACATAGTATTTCCTCATACCTTCAATGTTCCTAAGCAAACTTCATATCCTCTTCAATGAGAAGCCCACTGTCACCATGTTGGAGTGCCATGAATCTGAAGCAGATTCCGGTTTTCATTGTACAGATCACTGAGAAAAAGAAATCAAATAAATGTGCCTTCCTTCCTATAAGGAAGGATGACAATGATGTAAAGAAAGATGTAAATAAATCAATAGGCCAGTGATTGCACATGTGACTTATAACTGGGATAGAAAACAGGAAGGCAACTTGTATGGCCACTTGCCTGCCAGTGGGGTTTGTAGAAAGAGATGGAACATGTAATAGACCCAATGGGTACTTTCCTGCTTATTTTACTTGATTCTGGTTAAAATACCTTTATAAAGATGAGGTTAGTAAAACATGCAGGAAGAAGAAAGAGGGGGGAAGTAGGGACAGTAATGGGAAAGAATGCCACAAGTCAGTAAAGGCACTAACGCACCAGTACTTACTGCAGAGCTCTTAGTGGTAGCTTGCTTACAGACTGACATACGTGCTCAGGTTACAGAACGGCCTACATGCCCAGGTTACAGAATGGTCTATGTGCCCAGGTTACAGAATGACCTACATGCCTAGGTTCCAGAATGGCCTGTGTACCCAGGTTATAGATTAACCTATGTGCCCAGGTTACAGAATGAGATATGTGTCCAGGTTACAGAATGGCCTATGTACATAGGAAGACATAAAGAGAATGTGGTACATAGACAGACATAACAGAATTCTGCTGAGCTGTAAAGAAGAACAAAACTGTGCCTTTTCAGAAAACAGATGCAACTGGAGATAGTCACATTAAGCAATGCACGTCAGACTCAAAAATACCCTCAAACACCATTTCCCTCAGTTGCAGGAGATTTTATACACATCAACAAAATCAGGCATGTATATATGACATGAAAACAGAAGCAATACTGTCTAGAAGGAGCTGGGAAACTAAAGAGAGGGAATCAAAGACAAAACATAGGCTTGAGTGTGGGGGGTGGGGGGAGCATGGTTGAAGTACACTATATGCCTGTATGAAAATATCATTCTAAACCCTGTGCACAATCACTTTATGTCCAAAACAAAGAATGAACATACAGGGAACAGGCTGTGAAAAGCAGGCTGCAGCTGATAGTCAAATGAGATGCCTGCATAATGCTTTTCTATGGAAAATGCTCGCTTTGCAACCCCAGTCCTTCAGTGAAATCTACTCGTGGAAAACGGAGCCAATGGAATGGATGGGCGATGAATTGATGATAGACAGACAAATATACTGACAATATGGATATATATGTGATTAAAAATAGAAAAGCAAACGATAGATACATAGCAGATAGATTACATGTAATTCGATTGATAATAGATGAATATTATACAACAGATAGTGGAGAAGTAGAAGGTAGTATAAAGATAGGTGACAGAGAGGTGGAGAAGGCATGTATTTATAAGAGCAACTTTACGATAAGCCTGGCCTTATTTATTCTTATGGAGGCTCAGAAGACCAAGATATGTCTATCTGAAAAGCCAGGAAAGAGAGAATCTATCCTCCTGCCTGCTTTGGGGTTTAAGGTCCAAGACACAGGCCCTCTGATGCTGATGCCCAACACCTCACCTGGAGCTAGCCTGCTCAGTCCATGCTAATCTTGACCTACAAGCAACAAGATTACATGATGTCCACCCATAGTGCTGAGGGAAATCTTTATCTGTTTACTCTGATTCCATTATTTATCTTCCCTAGAGGCCTAACAGACACGCTAGACTTTGACCACTCCAGGTTGGTACATAAAATGAACTCTACATCCATCTTGTTTCCTAGTGGTCTGAATAAACCCGGTCTAGCATATTTCAAGCTGTCATGTGTGTGTCGCGGGTACATGTTCATGTGGGTATGTGAGCATGAGTATGTGTGCAGGTGTGTGTAGAGGCCAGAGGCCAATGCTAACTGTATCCCCTCATAACTTGCTTATTTACTTAGCATCAAGAGATCCTTCTGGCTCAGATTCCTATAGCTTGCTACCCTTTCCCAGTACTACAGACATGCACTGCTATCTTCAGCTGTTTACGTTGGTAGTGAGGATTTGAACTTAACTACATCATCTCCTTGGCTCCCAAGGCCACAGCCTTCTAACCTGAAATAAAACCCTTTGTTCTCACCATTGCTGTTAATGTGCCTGGGTTAGAGAGCCCAAGTGTCTCAGTGTTAGGTCAGATCACGCTTAGAAGCAGGTGTGGCAGACCAGTTAGCTTTCTAACATGTATCGGAGGTTGCTCTGAGTGAAATACAAGTTAAAATGAGTTGTTGTTTTATATTTTACTTTACTTTACTTTACTTTACTTTACTTTACTTTACTTTACTTTACTTTACTTTATTTGAGTTGAGTTGAGTTGAATTGAATTGAACTGAATTGAATTGAATAGAGAAGCTTAAAGCTTTGGCAACAAACCCGCACATCACCCTATCCTGCATGTCTCACATCCAACATGATGCTTTTCTCGAAGCGGTAAGCTGCTGTAAGACAGCAGGTTAACTCAGATATAAACAAATCCCAATGACACCTTATATCTGGCTTCATCTTCCGGGAGCCTTCAGAAAGCCACTGGGGTTCCTGCCATACTGCAGGCCAAGCAGCTGCTGCTAGCAGGTAGGATGCTACCTACATAAAAATTGAAAGACTCTGACTGGTCTGAAGGGCCAAAGGGTCAGTGTTTAGTGAGTCTAACTCAGAGAATTTTAATCTCTGAGATTCGTTTCCTGAATAGTATATGCCTCCTTCAACAGGATAAGAAAATACATCTGCCAGGAAGGTGTCTCACACAAAGCCCCTCATCTGTCCTCAAAATCCTTCATTTCAGAGCAATTTTAACCGTTCCTTCGCACTATGTGTAGCTAAGAGAAAGGCATTTGTCTTTGTTGAAAAGCAGAAAACGTTGGTGCCTACTTGTGAGAGCCCACTCTGATAATGAACAGGAAAGCAATTTGAAATCCTTGCTTGAAAGTACCACATGATGAAGGGACCTAGTCAGGTATCCAATCAGCAGACTAAGTCAGGGGTCTGGTTTCTGCTCAGAAAACCTAAGTGAGAGCTGTCCACAGTGGTGCGTGCCTGTAGCCCTGACATTTGGGGAGGCAGAGGAAAGCAGAATAGGGAATCTGAGGACAGTCTAGGCTACATTCTGAAGGCTGTTTCAAAATAAGATAATGAATCAAGTGTAAGGCCCATCTACAGACAGTGCAAGAGGCTTAGCAGGCAGCACTGACCACAGAGATTCCCATGAGACTCAGGAAAAAATAATCAGTATATGTGTGGTGTCTCCCAGGGGCATTCTAGTCCCTGACTCAGGCCCACGGACCTCATTCACAGAGAAGCAAGGACTCGCCTTAGTCACCCTACGCTTTTGATGCTGCTTCTCTCAGAGATCTTTTTCTGTTCTGGAAGGTGTTTAGGGTCTGTTTCCTTCTGCTGATATTTGAACATACCTACCCCCTACCCCTCACCCCACACACCTCAAGTGTTGGGAGATCAGTCTCCTGTGCACAAATATCGGCAGGTAGAACATTGACAAGTGTTTATGTCAAGAGGGTTTGATTTCTGGTTAGGTCTAGGCTTGGGCAAAGGTTTGTGTTGATGAAAGAATTAAAGACAAAAAGAACACAATAAAGCCAATGTCAAGTTTACTGGCCAGAGGGACAGACTCTCTGGGTAGAGAAGGCCCAACACCCAGAGATCACTGGCTTTAAGGGGGCCAGGTCTTATTTGGGTTTAAGAGGCCTCCCATTGACTTCCTCTACTCCAATGCCCATTCTTGTCGTGAAAGAGAGAAAGGAGAACATACTAGAGGCAGAGAGAAGTAATAGACTTTTCCTTTCAGATTTCTGGTTCCCTGGGGCACAGGCTACACTTGGGTAAATGGGTTAGAGAGGTGAGTCCAGCCCCACACTCCCTTGTTGTCCTGCGCACATGCTCTTGTATTTATATCGATACCTTTGTGAATGGCATGAGGCAGTCATCATACATAGCCCTCCACCTGGGACTGCACGTTTTCTTTGTCTATATATATATATATATATATATATATATATATATATATATATTTAAGATGGGCTGTTTGTTTTCTGTTTCAGGATACACTTACATACAGGATCTAAAAATATCTGACTTTTGGACTTTTAGTATTTTACTTTCTATGATTTTTCCATTCTATATTATATTTTGATGCAGTCCTATTAATTCTGATATAGTCCACTTTAAAATTTTTCATTTTTGGCCCTCTATATAGTTTTTAAATATATCATTTGGCTATTCCATTCATGTACATTATATATTCAGGCCACCCTCATCCCACCCTGACTCCACCCTTCCTCCCACCCTGACTCCACCCTTCCTGCCACCAAGTTCCCATCCCACTTTCCTGTCTTTTTGTTCTATTTTGCTTTGTGATGCTTTAAGGCTCACATGGGCAAGATGTGAGACGTCCCTGGAACCTGAATGGCTCCCCTGTGGCTCACCTAAGGCAATGACTTCCTGTGTTCCAGTAGCCCTTTGCTGGCTGGGGTGAGGCAAGGTCCATGAGCCTTCCCTCCACTGATAACTGACTGACTATTCAGTGACTTAGTCTTGTGCAAGCCCTCAGTAGACAAGGGTTGCTGCCATGATTGCAAGGATGGCATTTTGGTATCTTCATTTACTTTTTTTTCCGGTACCATACTCTCATACTTTGAGGCAATAGGATGTGTGTTTTACAGATTTTTCTTTCTTCGGCCCTCCATTTGTCATCTCTCCTACCCTTCCCCCTTCCTTCTCCCTTTCTCTTCTTTTTCTATCCTTCCTTTCTGATTTTTAAAATTTATTTTCTGGTCTTCATCTACACTCCAGGCTGGCATGAAATCTCCCTGCTTTGGCTTCCTGAGTGCTGGGATTCCAGATCATAGTCATGTCCAGCTATCTTTCCACATTTAACTATTTTAAATGCTCATCTCATAGGATTGTTTTAAACCTGTGGTATAGAATAGCTCCTTGTGGGGGAACCATACTCTGTTGGTACAAATAAGCCTGGAATCTAATTCCTCCTGTGCAGACTTGTGACCTGCATGACCTCAGTCCCAGCTAAGTGGGATAAGTAAAGCAAGGGAAAGGGATGCAGGACAGGAATTAGATAGCTCATATCTAATGATACAATGTTCTCTGGATTCCAAGGAACATATCCTAGAGCTCTGAAATAGCAGCAATTCATTTTTGAGTCTCAACTTAGTTAAAAAAAAGAAATGCATTAGGGCAGTGAATTGAACCAGAATGAATGAAGGCAGTATGGGCCATCCTAGGATCAAAGGGTCTTGAATTGCCTTCCAGATTCTGCTCCTTAGCAACCGTTTTCCCCAGCATGCTCTGCCCTAACTCTTCTACACCTAGGTCCTCTCAGCTGTAACCTTTTCTAAGGATGCAATAAAATAATCAGGGAAATTGCCTGTAGTGATTCTTGGCAAAATGTTAGCTTTATTTCATCATTGTATGATTCTGTTCTTAGAAAGATGAGCTTTAATGTGGTCGGCACAGTGAGGCTGTGGTCAGGGGTATTTGTATCAGGATGTCAGGCTTGTCCTACATTCAACTCCCAAGATTTTAAAAGCCAGATTTCAGCCATTGGTAAACTACAGGGAAGCTGAGGAAAACTAATCAGAACAATGTACACATCCTTGCAATGGTATCCAAGGTGTTTCTCTCGTCATCTCAAGAGTTTTCTTCTTCATTTTCTCCCCATTTTGAGACCAGAAATGTCCACCGTTTCTCTCACTGTAAACCAGAATGAAGGAAGTAGGTAGTTTTAGGTGTCTTGATAAGATAGATGTATGGCATAGGAAAGGCAGGCAGAGAGGCAAGAGCCGTCAGAGGTAGGAACTTAAGGTGACTAGTGTCATAAAATATTAAAACGGTTTAATCAGCAGTGAGATATGTAAGCGGGATTAATTAGAAATACATATTATTATTTGACTTTGAAGTACGGAATTAAAAATTAAAGCAATTTTATAGGGTACATAATCAGGGAGGAATAACGTGCTGGAAGAGGTGCTGTAATTGATGTGTTCAATTTAAGTTTAATTAATTTTCGTCAGCATACATGCAGGCAAATATGAAATCAACAAATTTTAAGGATGAACCTCATAATTACACCGAAAGTGGTGTGCTGATACGAAGAAGTGAGAGATTTCTATGACACGTGTGCACCCTCAGCTGCTGTCGCACTGAGGCTGATGAACTGAAGGGGTCTTTATCTGCTGAATGGACCTTTGTGATTCTCTAGAATGTGCCACTCCCAAATCTCCTTTAATTAAAATTCACAGTGATGCTTGGCCTGTATCAGATTTCCTTTCCTGTTGCATCTTAAATGAAGAAGGGACTTAATTTTAATTAGCACCTCCTTGTACATAGTCTGATATTAATGTTCGCTAAGTCCTTTCTATGACTCATTAACAGCCATTTTGTGATGAAAGGACCCAGGAGGCAGGTAGAGATCTTGTAGGCTATTTTTCCTGATTTCAGTATTGATTTTACAATGTAATGGAGGCAAAAGCACACTGCTCTGCAGTTTCACATGTAGGAAGAAGTGAAGTCACAGTAACAAGTTATAGAAGAGAGAAAGAGAGATGGAGGGATTTGCATACATTTACATATTTATATGTATCTTTGCACATCTACATATAGACATATACAGATGGTATAAATGCATAGATACAACTATATATATCCAGATATGTGTGATATGTATATATGTACATGTGCACAGAGAGCAAACAAAAAAGCACATTTTCTTTGGGTGTACATGGTCATATGGGTGTGCCCATGCATGCCTACCATGTACATGTATGCAAAAATGTGTCTTTGTATCTGTAGAGGATATACCACATATGATTTATGTGTTTATCAGTTGTTGAGATTTTCAGCAGTACAGCTCATTTTTTGACAAAGACTGGAATTACTCAATGCTGGAAGCAGTCTTTTTAAAAAGTTATGAAACTGTCAGTCTGAAGAGGCAGATGAAATAATCACCCAAGACCGGACAACCCACAAGCAATATTTGTGGTCATCTTCAAAAAATTATATAGAGTTGCTTAGGCAATTTCCCTTGAATATGTCATGCGTGCATATGTATGTGCTTGTGTATATGTATGTGCAGGTGTTTGTCCCATGAAAGCAAGAAAATGGTGTTAGACGTTATGCTTTCTTGTGCCCCATAATGTTAGCTTGAGACAGGGTCTTTCACTGAACCTGAATCCAGTGCAGACTTGCTTAACATGTGAGTTATCAATCTTATTTGCAACAATGATAATGTAGCAATGAAATACCTAGGGTCTGAGGAGATGGCTCGGTGGGCTGAAGAGCATGAGGATATGAGTTCACAAACCTAACATCAAAGTACAAGAGACATGCGCATACATGCATGCATGCACACACATCATACACATGCACACGCACAGCCTCCCCCTCAAAAAATAAAATAAGACAAAACAACAACAGAAAACTATGGACTATAGCCTTCAGTGTATATAGATGCAAAATTCCCAATAAAAACTGAAGAAAGGTTCAACATCTTTAGCCAGCAGGGAAATACAAATTAAAATTGTTTTGAGATTCCATCTCACACCAGCCAGAACAGATCTCATATCACCTAGGTGTATCACTCCCAGGCATATACCCATAGCTCTTTATATCAATATACTTTAGATACACATGTACATCCTTTTTTTGTTGTTGTTTCTGCAGTATCGAAAAGTAAGAAATGGACTGGCCTAAATGTTTAAAAACACATAGTGGACAGGGAAAATGAGGAATACACATGCAATATAATTTCACTTCTTCATAAGGAAAATTGAAATTGTGACTTTGCAGGAAAATGGGTGTAACTGGAGTTCATTGTGTTAAGTGACATAAACCTGTTGTGGAAAGACAAGTACTGCATGTTTTACCTCATCTGCAGGCTGCATATTTTAACTTGAGTGAGGTGGGGAGAGCTGGGATAGTAGAAGTGGAACACTGACATGAGAGGAGGAGCTTATGAAGGGGGCAGGGACTGAGAAATAAAAGGATGCCTGCAGGAATGCACATGACACTGTGACACTGGAACAGAAGGACAGAGCCCCCTGGTGTAAGGCAGGGGACAAACAAGAGGGTGGAGCAAAAGGAAAGGAAGACCAAAGAGAAATGACATCCACACTCTAAAGCCATGATGAAACCCTTTGCTTTGTATGTTAACAAGAATAACGACGGAATGCCGATAAACAAGACTGACAGTTAGAGGCAGCCTAGCAGAACGTTTCATACCTGTTTTCTTTCTTTCTTTTTTTTTTTTTTTTTAAATAAATGGAATCTCACTTTACAAATTGCCCCTGCAAGATTTAATGCCTGAATAATAGGAGTTTTATAATAGAAACTTTGCTCAGCAGAGAAAACAACCTCTAATCCTCTTAAGTATGCTGCCCAGTATTATCCCTCCTTTCACAATTTAAGGAAGTGTGGCTCAGCGGGGTTATGTAATTTGCCTATGGAAATTCTTCCTTGTGAGAGAGAGCACACTGCACACTTCAGAACCAATGTTATCAGCCTGCTGTGTGAATATCATGATGCTAAGCATTGCTGATAATAGAAAATAAACAACACTGCTACCCAACCTAGTCACAGGGGTCAGCTCCTGTCCCTGCTACATACCAACTGCAATCTGGTGACTTCCCTGCCGGCTTCAGCCTAATTGCACTCAAAAGACCAAAAAAAAAAAAAAAAAGTGTGGCTGTAGTTCATGGTGCTGTGTATGAGTAATTCTATGACCTTTTGATTCTTTCAAATATCTACCTAGAGTCTTCAATTCAATAATATGGAGCCACTCCCAGCCAACGGGACTGCCATTGTATAATGCACTGTAAAGGTCAATGCTGCTGGTTCTGTGTAGCACTGGGCTGACTTTGGCACAGACAATATCGGCAATAAATCTTATGGAACACCTTGATGGGAAAATAAATGCCATCTTAATTCAGCTTTGAGAGTTAGAATGGAGAGAAAGATCCCCCCAATACACACACACACACACACACACACACACACACACACACACCTTTTTGTTGTTTTCCTTGTTTCTGTTTTCTGCTTTCTGAAATATTCTTTAAAAGACAGCATGGAAAAACTGGGGACTGACACCTACATCTGGCATGTCCCAGCCTGTGCCATTGCCAGTTGTTCTCTCTCTCTCTCTCTCTCTCTCTCTCTCTCTCTCTCTCTCTCTGTGTGTGTGTGTGTGTGTGTGTGTGTGTGTGTGTGTGTGTGTGTGTATGGGGGGGTGTATATGTGTCTGGAGGCTGCGTGTGTCTGGAGGGATGCTGCCAGGTCGAAGAGCACATTTCTTGAAGAACGTTTCTCTACCTCTTCCGATCTCTTCCTTCATGAGTTTCCAGAGTTTCCTGGCACATCTTTCACTTTCCTTCCTTCATTGATTCATTCACCCACTCACGGGATGCCTGTCTGTCACCCACTCACGGGATGTCTGTCTGTCACCCAGTTACTTGCTTGAGATGCTTTTCTTTGTTAGAATACCACCATTCATTTGCCACTGCAAACACGAAATCATCTCCTTCGCGTTTCTCCATGTTTTCTAAATTGGCCTTGCTTGTTTTTAACCTAGGGACACATGGATGTTTAAAGTTATCTTTTAAAATTTGAGTACAAAGCTTGATTTCCTTTTCTCTCTGTTCCTGTAACACCCTGGAGTAGTTTCTCATGTTTCTCTTGATCAACTGCTTTAAACAATAACCAAGAATAGAATTCCCTTACAAAGGATTTAAATAGCAAACACAAGTTGGGGAATACCTAAGTGACTTAGTCCAGCTCACAGGAGGGTCCTCACCAAGCCTCACCAAGACAGCCTTTCTTACATTTGTTCTGCAGCAACAAGACAGATTCCTTTTTTTTTTTTTTTTTTTTTTTTTGGATTGAAACATTTCCTCCAACCCTGTGCTATATCTGCCAGATCAAAGACCAGTTTGGTAAATAAATAGTCTCAGATTTCAAATTTGGGGTTCTAGAAATGTGTTCTCTGAAAAAAAAATTTTTTTTCCTCTGAAGAACTAGGAAATTTAATGCAATCACGTTTGTGACTTTAAGAATAAAATGATTCTGAGGCCAGGAGAAGGTTCAGCAGGGAAAGGAGCTGCCATGTGGGTTTCCTTACCTGAGTTTGAGCTGTAAAAGAATCAGCTGCAGTGGCAGTGTGTGTATTTAAAGCCAGAAGTCTGAGGAAAGATGAGGGGCAGGGACAGGAACACTGCCAGAAAGAAGCAGGCTGGGACTATATAGAGCAGCATCAAAAGCAAGAGGTGATCTTATATCAACTAGGTGGGAGGCAAGAATCTACTCCCAGATGTTATCTTCTATGTCTACAAGAGCATTGTACTATGGTTACACCTACATTCACACACATGCAGGAACACAAAGACACACACACAGATATGCTCAGAGACACACACAGAGACACATGCACACAGGAACACATGTAGACACATACAGAAATACACACAGACATAGGTACACAGAGACACACATAGACACATACACAGACATCTGCATACACACACACATACAGGCATACCCACAGATACATGCACACAGAGCCACACACATGGACACACACAAGAAATAATAAAAAGCAACAATTCTATAAATTACTCTTTAGGTGAGCAGAGCACTGTGTGCACCCTGCTTCATGATAGTGATATGCTCTTACTCAGATAAATCTCGTCCCGTGTTTGTTCAAGTTGCTATCTCCCTTCAGAAGAGCAGGAAGCTGTCGCAGAAAGCCAGGTCTCTTTAGGTGATAGGACACATTCTAGTCAGAGAATGCCAAGGGCAAATCCTACCACCTGCTTCCAGTGCATAGTAAGACTCCACAATTGTAGGGTGGAGATGAGCATCGTGAACTGCCACCCTGTACCTGACAGACAGTCCTGTTCAAGTAAGATGAATCTGAAGGGAGAATTTTGCACAAGGAAGTGAACTTTGCATTAGGATAGATGTCTCCTTCCATAAGGACAGATTGCAGTTCTTCCCATGATGGAAGGGGTCCAATGTAATCAAACTCTCACTAGGAGGCTTGATGAATCTTTCCCCACCTTCAACCTGGGAATGGCGCCATATCAGTGTTTGGATGTAACCTCTGCCGTTGGTAATTTGGCTACTCAGCAGGCACAGCAGTTGATCATCGAAGGACTGTTTCAGGGTTTCAAGTTGCAGAACTTGCCTGGGAGTTCTCATGGCTGCCAAACAGCTACTTGGCTCATGAGTCCGTGAAGCAAACACCAGACAGTTGAGAGGATTGGTTCATGGACCATCTCGGGATCAGGCCTCCCATCCACCCGGCTATCCACTTCTATCCATAATGAGTGCAAACTGAGTGCTTTTATAGTTCTGCAAAAGTAAATGTGAGTGTATATTCCGTGAGATAGAGAGACATCATATCGCCATGATAAGGGGGGAATCAGATTCTTCTTTCCTAGGTTCTCTGGGCACAGACTCTTCAAACAGATTCAACGAGTTGAGACACTCAGACCATTTATCTTTGTGATTAGGATCTATCTATCTATCTATCTATCTATCTATCTATCTATCTATCTATCTATCTATATTTTTTTAACAATTTAGTAAGTTGGTAGTTGACATTCTTATTTTTGGCCTTGGGACACCAGGAATTAGTCACCAGCATATGGCTCTGATGACTGGAACAACCATGTTCCTGTGTGTTTTGTAATAACCACACAATGATTATATGTCATCATGGTCAGAAATGATTGCATATTACCATATGGCATCTGACATCACATGGCTATGTTAACTCACTAAAATACAAAGTTCTGATACCTAATGGTGAAGGTAAGAGCCAAAGCCCCTAATGTTTTATACCCAAACCTAGAAACAGCCAAAGACAACAGCAGAGG
Source organism: Mus pahari (assembly GCF_900095145.1). Taxonomy (NCBI): domain Eukaryota; kingdom Metazoa; phylum Chordata; class Mammalia; order Rodentia; family Muridae; genus Mus; species Mus pahari. The sequence continues at coordinate 106,027,509 of NC_034599.1, read as the reverse complement.
TTGGTAAGAGGCTGCATTCCCTTCAGGAAAGCATATATTAATGCCTTAGTGAAGGCTCCTTTCTCTTGGAGGCCCTCAAGGAAAAGGCCTATGCTTCAGATATCTTTCTGTGGCATGGATAGAACCCCCCCACCCCCCGAAGCAAAAAAGATTTTAACTCATAGTTCAAGGTACTATCTGTGGTGGCAGTAAATTCATGGCACCAGGAACTTGAACATCTGGTCTAATCACTTCCATAGTCAGAAAGCAGTAAGTGTATTCATGCTAGCTTTTGGCTTTCTTTCTCCAGTTGGTAGAGATCCGTCTGTCTGTCTATGTATTATTTAGTCCAAAGACCTCTTCCCAGGGAATGATCCCACTGGCCGTAAAAAGAATATTCACACATTAACTATCTAAATCTAGACTATGTGATTGGTATGCCCAGTGACCCATCTCCCAGGTGATTCTAGACTCTGGCAAATTAACAATTAACACTGACACACCAGTTATTCTAACAGCTTCATATTCCAGAGCTTTCAAACTCCATTCTATATTGTATTACAGATAAGTTATAGAACCCTGATCTTTTTAATCCAGTGAGCTAATGAATCCAAGCTTTACAAAACCAACCAAGAAAACTCTTATTCCAGCTCTGGATCCCGAACTGCTGGACAGATACTGTTAGAATCTCAAGTCTACCAATGTTACTCAAATTCTTCCCAGATAAGAATGTGATTATTCCTGTGGTTCTGCTGACTCTTCAATCACCATGTAGCATAAGATAAAATGGAAGGTGGTATATTTAGGTATAGTGTAAAGTGAAGGCTCCTTGTGAAGTACCCATCCTAGATAAGGCCACTGACATATCTTTCCACAGCAACAACTAGTTTCCTACTATGGTCTATAAAGTCTAGTTTTGCTGGCAAACTAGCTTCAGCAGCATTTGAAGTTCAAGGTTTTGAAGTTTATCTTTGCCTGAAAAAAATGTCCCCATCTTGCCTATCATGGACCCTTTAAGTCCTAACCTATATTTAAACTTGAGCACAACACCCCTGGCAATGGTAGGATAGGAGTCCTTGTCTACATTAGAGTTATAACTGGATTTGTGTCCCCTTTAAAATTTTATTCCTAACAGATACTTTCGTAGTTAAGAATATGGATTTGTGTTTTGTATCTACATTACAAACAAACCCCACATCTGTCACATACCAAACTCTTACGGTAATTTCTACAATTCATATGATATGTGTGAAGTCAAGTTCTGTCAACATTTCATATTTTTTTTCTTCTAGAGCTACATTTTGACATACTTTTCTATCACTGAGTTGCAAACATATTGCCTTCTAAAAACATCTTAGTACTACATAAGTATTCATATGCTGTCGCTTTATACCAGCTCTCTAAATTTGTCTTTCTGTCTGTCTTTCAGGTTTCTATTGCTGCAGTAAAACACCATGACCAAGTGCATCTTGGAGAGGAAACAGCGTATTATAGCTTCCACTTCCATATCACATGTCATCAGTGAGGGAAGCCAGGACAGGAACTGAAACAGAATAAGAACCTGGAAACAGGAGCTGATGCAGAGGCCAGGGAGGAGCGCTGCTTACTGGCTTGCTCCCTATGTCTTGCTCATCCTGCTTTCTTACAGAACTCAGGCTCACTGCCCCAGAGGTGGCACCATTACAAGAGAACTGGGTTCTCCCACATCTACCATCGTAGGCCAATATAGTGGGACATTTTCTCATGCAAGATTCCATTTCTCTATAAAACTCTAGCTTGTGTTGAGTCAATACAAAGTTAGCTACCACACTATCCACCATATATCTTTTCTGTCACCCATCTAATCTATGCACTTACCTGCTAACTTTGTAGCCACTCTATCCTGCTATTGCCTACCTTCATGGTTGAACATAGAGTAGTTATCAGTCTAGTAAATTAGTTTCCTATTTTTTAAACAATTATTTTAAAATTCCATTTCTATTACAAGTTAATTTTCTATAAACTTGTGTGTCTAAATCTAAGCTTTAGTTTATGCTATTGATCACTTTTATTGCTGATTCATTTTAATTAACACACTGTTTTAGCATGTTCTAAAACCTGAAAGGTAAACCCATATTCTTAGCATTTTATGATAAGAGCCTCACTTTTTCCAATTATCACCTACATATAATAGCTCAGGATATTGTTGGGAGAGTAATGGATTCTTAGAAACTCAAAGAGAATTGAATTATATAAGTTTATTTTAGGGGTGATTGAAGTAACTATAGGAATGACACTGAGAAAAATGGCTTCTTTTCCTTAACTGGGTATTGACTGATACCCTTCATTAAAGAGCTGGGTCATGTTCCAATCCTTTCTAATTTCTGATTGGGGCAGGCTTTTTCTTTGACTGCAAATACGTGCTTTTCAAATTGAATTTGTCAGTGTAACTGGTATCTAGGATAGGTTCTGATTAGTAAACTTCAATCCTTTTATGTCCATGAATTCCCCTAAATATTCCTATTTTTAATGAACAAAGCCTTACAAACACCAATATGTGACTCTTACCAGAGATTTGGAGATGGAATTCATGAAGTTGATGGAATCTGGAATTCCCTAGGTGACACACCTTTCTTCGTGTGTCCTTGGGCAATCTCAAGAGAGTTTAAACTGAAGAAAGAAGACCTGCATGAATGGGGGCGACATCATTTCATGTGCCAGAAGATCTGGGGCTGAATGAGAAGAGCAGAGGAGAAAACAAGCTGAAGGCGACATTCTTTTTCTTCTGCTTCCTGACTATACATACAGTGTATCCAGTGGCTGCACCTTTCTGTGGCCATAATTTCCCAGTGTGATTGACTAAACTGGTAAAAATGAGCTCAAATCATTCCTTCTCTTCTGAAGTTGATTTTGTCATGTAAATTAATAGAACCATTGAACTATAACTCTAACCCTCTTTCGCCTTTGTAGTTTTAGACAGAATAAGCCTGGATGGCCTAAATTATTTCTTCTCTATATTCTTTACTATTTATCAGGTTGTGTTTTATTTCTAGAAACGCCATTCCAAAATTTAAAATTAACTATAATTACATTTATTTCTGTTCCTCTTCATATTTGATCAGAACATATAATATATACTTTTCTAAAAGTTTCTATTTAATTAAAATTTTAGTATTTTTTTGCTTTTAATTTTTTATTAGATATTTTCTTTATTTACATTTCAAATGCTATCCTGAAAGTTCCCTATATCTCCCCCGCCCCTGTTCCCCTACCCACCCACTCCCACTTCTTGGCCCTGGACTTCCTCTGTGCTGGGTCATATAAAGTTTGCAAGACCAAGGGGCCTCTCTTCCCAATGATGGCCAATTAGGCCATCTTCTAGAGACATGAGCTCAAGGGGTACTGGTTAGTTCATATTGTTGTTGTACCTACAGGGTTGCAGCCCCCTTCAGGTCCTTGGGTACCTTCTCTAGCTCCTCCATTGGGGGCCCTGTGTTCTATCCAATAGCTGACTGTGAGCATCCACTTCTGTGCTTGCCAGGCACTGGCATAGCCT
>NC_034599.1:106011535-106023785 GCF_900095145.1 Mus pahari | reverse complement strand
CAACTGGTAATAAGGACACATGCTCCACTATGTTCATAGCAGCCTTATTTATAATAGCCAGAAGCTGGAAAGAACCCAGATGTCCCTCAATAGAGGGATGGATACAGAAAATGTGGTACATTTACACAATTTACTCAGCTATTAAAAACAATGAATTTATGAAATTCCTCGGCAAATGGATGTATCTGGAGGATATCATCCTTAGTAAGGTAACCCAATCACAAAATTTTAGTATTAATCAATTAAATTAAATAAATAAATTATTTTATTGTTGGGTAGAAAGTGCTTATTTTAGCCCCAAACTCCAGGTTACAGTCCACTATTGTGAATGAGTCAAGGTAAGATACCGAGACAGTCACAGCACATCCAAGGTCAAGAGCAGAGAAAAATAAATGCCTGCCTACTGCTTAGCTAGCTTTCTTTACTATTACACAGTCAGGGCTCCAAAACCGAGAAGATAAATGATGTAAACAGTGAGATTGGAGCTGTAATTAAGAGACACTCAACAAAGAGAAGCCAGAATTGGGTAGCTGGTTTTTCAAATCTGAGCAGACTATTAAAGAAGAACTAGCAGAAATATTCTTCAAACAATTCTCTAAAATAAACAGGGAAAGTATGCTATCAAATTCATTTTGTAAATTAGTATTAACTAATACCAAAACCAGGTAATATATAGCTATATAATTATATATATATGTATATATTTTTATGTATGACTTTTTATCATATATATATATATATATATATATATATATATATATATATGTGTGTGTGTACTGATACAATAAAATATTTGCAAACATAATTCAATGACACACTAAATATATTATAGGCCACAATAAACCTTTTCCATTCTAGTAATTCAAGGATGGCTAAACAAACACAAACCAATTAATAGGAAATAGCACATAAACATACATGCTTAACTCCCTGAGAAAGCTTTTGAGAAAACTCAGCATCCCTTCATGTTAAAAGTTGCAAAGAAAGGAGTTGAAATAATATAACTCAACACAATAGGGATATATGCAGTAAACATACAGCCAATATGAAGAGGGGAGAAATATAAGAGCAGTCCCTCTACAATCAGGCATGACAAAGGTGCTCACACTCTTCAAGCTTATTCAATGTGGTGCTTGTTTGCTCTGCCATAGAAATGTGGCAAACCCAAGAAATAAAAGTACAAACAGGAAGGAAGAAGTACAGTTATTCCTACTTAGGGACAATATGATACTGTGACACTTCTAGAAACTATTTAGATTTGATAAATGCCTTATTAAAAGTATCTGGATACAAAATTAAAATATAAACAATGGTTAGCTTTTGTCTATGCACAAAATACACCAAATAAGCAAACATATCTTAAATAGAAAGAGCAATTGCTGTAGATATCACACTACTTGAGACAGACTACAAAGATGGGGGAAGTGGGAGAGTAGAGAGATAACTCAGTAGTTAAAAGTTCTTTCTGATCTTGTAGAAGACTGGGTCTCATTCACAATACCCATGTCAGATGGCTTATAAACACCAATAGCTCCAGCTTCAGAGAATCCAGTGTCCCTTCTGGGCACAACATGTCAGGAGCCAACAAGCTAATAACTAGCAGGTGATCTTCCTGAGATGAAGGTGCTTCGGATCAATAAATAATCCATGACAGATTTGCTCCTATAGGCAAGGAACAGGAGAAAATCATTTTACAAAAGATTCCTGCCATTGATATGCTTCTCCTGTTATTATTAAACATATATAACAATCTCTAGGTATTAGCCCACCCTTGTGATACTATATAGACACACAGATAGCTTATTCTTAATGATAATCCTATTAGAATTTCTAGAATTATATCAGTATTTATTAAGCTCTTTTATAGCTATTAGGTCCTTTCTGAGAGTTAAAACTGCAATGAGAACTCTACCAGTCTTCCATATGTCACCAGTTAATTGCCTCTTAGATAGTAAGCAGACATTCTACTACTCAGAACACATAGCAAGAGGTTATAAAACCATTAATCAAAGGTCATAAAAAGGGAATTAATGATTTATTATAGGTGCTAGGACAGACAACAGATAAAATACTGATGGATGCAAAACTCTACTAATAACTTAGTTATGTTTTTAACTTCCAAGAATCTGTGGAGCTGTGACTGGTGATGAATGTTTATCTAGAAAATTACTCCTGATGGATATGCATGTAAACATTCTCTGTTATAAACCTCTTACTCAATTTATTATTTGAATTTATGTGTAAAGTTGTGATGAACTTTTTACCATGTGATCATGTATTCTGAAAGATGTCTAAGTGCTGAGGACAAAGAGAGAAGTGCTAACTTCCCTTGCCCCACTTAGGATCATCACAATCATCCCCCCCTTTTTTTTTCCTTAGAGAGTTTTCATAGGAAAGCTTTCACAACTTAGAAATAAATGCTAAATTTACTTTCAAAGTGTCCCATTTTCTTCCTGTGACTTCAACTAGCCAGTTGAAAGTTAGAGCCACGCAATTCCTGTGGAGATAGAACAAAGGCTATATTACTTAATCCCCCACAGTTAGGCTACAAGTATTAATCACCGAAACCAGCAGCTTTTAAGCCTCAGAATGAGCAAGAAAGATTTAGGACTTTTTAGACATTATCATCAGTATTCAGTGTAGCTAGCAAGCTAGAATGTCTAGAGACCATCGATCTTTAAAGCTACACCAAACTCCTACTCTGTGTGTCCATTCAAGCTGATCCAGGCTGGAGCCAACATATACATACAGAGAATCAGACTATTTTGTGACAAACCTTTTCCTGGACAGAAATAGCACATATCTCTACTCTAGAAAGGGAACTCACAACATCCCAAAGTATGGATACCACCAAAATCCAGCTTGGTGAACTGGTGAATTTTACTGGCATTACTTAGAGGAAAATGGGCAAGGGGTTACTTAGTAGCAGAGATGACACAAAAGAGAAACCAGACATGAGTAAAAGGTCACAGAGTTGAGACCCTGGAGCACAGTCCTCAGCCTATAGGCAGATCAAGAGTTAAGAGAGTGTCCCTTTCAAGTGACTCCGGTGATCTAAATCTTTTCTACATAGCTTGTGTGGCCTCAGAATCTTCTCTTCACCTTGGCTTGTCTGAAACTCTTCTTTGCAGGTTGGTTTATCTGAGAGTGCTTCTCAACAGATTGGCTTGCTTACTTTTGGGAAGAAGGGCCCTAGTGAATCTGCTCAGTTACAGGGATTTCCTGAAGGTATTCTGAGTTGACTGGCCATCTTTCACCCTGAGGAATTTCTCTGCAGGATGGAATGTTTCAGTCTCAGAGGAAATTGTAACACAATACAGGCACACACATAATTTTTTAAAATAGCTGATATAGGAAAACTGGAGCCCTTCGTTGATGGAGGAAATGTAAATTAGCTCAGCCACAATGGAAATCAATATGATTGCTCCTCTAAAAATTACTAAAAGTAGAAGAACCTTATTGTCCAGTGATAACATTCCTGAGTGTATGCTCAAGGGAATCTGGATCAGTTTACAAAAGAGGTAAATGGCAACCATGTTCATTACAGGGGTATTTGCAATAACAAGTGGTTATCTGGAATCAGTCTGGTATTTCATCCTACAATGACATCTTCCAATGTAGTCTGAAGAACTGTGGCAGCTCTGAGAACTTGTATGCCAATGGCTTGCAACCTTCCTAATGTAGTTCCTCATGTTGTCATAACCCCAACCATTAAATTATTTTCATTGTAATATTCATAGCTGGAAATTTGCTAGTGTTGTGAATCATAATGTAAATATCTGTGTTTCCTGATGACCTCAGATGACCTCTTGTGAAAGGGTCATTTGACCCCCATTGGTGTCAGGACCCAAAGGTTGAGAACTGCTGTTCTAAACCTTTATTTCACCATTAGGACTATTGAACTATCCAGTTCTACAGACTGGACAACTACTGGGTTCTTGGCTCTCCAGTGTGAAGACAGCCATTGTTGACTGCAGGGACTTTACACTGTAAGCCAATCTAATAAACCCCATTGTAATAAGTATCTATTCTGTCAGCTCTGTGCCCCTACAGAATTTTCCCTGATAAAGCGCATAAAGTAAGGACAGAGGGAAAGCTCCCCTGCCCCCCACTGATTTGGCTTTGAAGGCTTCCTGTTCCCCCCTCTCTCTTTTTTAATTTATGAAATGTATTTGCATTTAAAAAGAACTTTTGACAAAGAGTCACTGAAATAATTTGAATAAGTGAGAAAACACAGTCAACACTGCTGAAATGTTAGTTCATTCAGCCAAACACAACCTCTCACACTGCTATTGACAAGAAAACTGAATGCTGCAAAGTTTTCAAATGCCTTATGGTATAATTAAACAGCATTCAATAACTCATGTTATTTCCTGAGTATATAAAATTAAAATATCAATTAAAAAGTAAATACACCTTCTCTTTAAATGTGTTTTACAGATGCAATTTCAATATTTATCATTTAGTAGTGTGTAATTTAAAAGTTTCTTCATTTGCAAATTAAACAACAATTTATCCAAAGGGAACAGAGTTGCCCACAGGCTCATACTGCATTATGTTGTGCTCAAGAATTCAGGGAGACATCCAAAAGACACCAAATTTAAGATTTGTAGAAAGCATATTTCAAAGGCTTCTTGAAACAGATGGCCATGAGCATAGAAGTTCTGATAGTTTAACTGTTAGTGCAGTGGGACTCCTTATTTGGGAAGCACATTTAGACTACTGTCTAGGCTTTGCATCCTATGGTACATATACAGATCAAATCCTAGCAGTACTCATTAATGTCAAGGGCATGTCCAATGGCCAACCTGTGTAGAACTTCAAATGCAGCTAACCTAGACTATAGCCAACAGTCTTTTTTCAACAGCAAGTTTGTGATGCGGGTTATGTTTAGGCTATAATAGCTGAATGAGGAAAGGAGAGTTCACATTGTCATGTGTATGTGTGTGTGTATGTGTGTGTGCATGTATATATACACATATATGTGTATGTAGGTATATATGTATAGAGGGAGTATATAAGTATGTGTGTGGGCACAGGTATGCATATGTGTCCAGATACACATGTGTGTATATGTATACAGGTACATATGTGTGTATAGATGCATGTGTGTATATAAATATATACATATATATATGCATATGTGTGTGAAGGTGAATATATATATATATATATATATATATATATATATATATATTTGTGCAGGTCTATATGAATGTGGTGACATGAGGAAAACCTCAGGTATTATTCTAGGGGTGAAGACCACCATTTTTTCTTGAGTAAGGGTTTCTATGTGGACTGGGTGGCAAGTGAGTCCCAGGTATCTGCTTATGCTTTCTTCCCCAGTGCTGTCATGACAAGTGCACTCAATTACACTAGGATTTTAATAGAAATTTAAATATACTTTTAAAACTTCTATAAATTAAAATATAACTACATCATCCCTCCCTCTAACCCTTTCCATGTACCCCCTCCCTGCTTTGCTCAAATTAATGGCCACTATTTCTTTAATAGGTACTATATAATTTTTCAAAATATCTATTTAGTTTTATTTTGTGTGTATGCTTGCATCTGTATACCAAGTGCATATATGGTGCCTCAGAGGTCGGAAACAGACACCCAGTTTTGTGAAGCTGGAGTTATAGATGGTTATGGGTTAGCTACCATGTGGATGATAGAAATTGAATCTAGAGGAGCAGCCACTACTCTTAGCTGCTGAGCTGTCTCTCCAGGCTCCACATGTTTATTTTTGCATGGCTTCTGGGAGAAAGCTTATGTTCTCATGCTTGCAAGTCCAGTGCACTTCTGGCTGAGCCCTGTCCCAAGATCTTGCATTCTTTAAACAATATCACTCCAACCATCAATGATCCAGACATATGAACTTTCCAGTGAGGGCGAGGGGACCATTTCCACCAAGCACTCTGTGTTACCAGGTGACCAATCCTTACAGAAGCTCTTCTGTCTGCAGGCTGATAAAATCTACACTTAGAGGGTAGATCTGTCATAATTTTTAATTTGTGATTTAACGTAATCCAACAGGTCAGCAAGAGTTGACAGTGTGCTGAGCATACAGAAGATCTCTATTTCTGTCCTTACTTAGGCTTTCGGGGCAGGGTACCATTTTATAATCCATGCCAACCACTGAGTCAAAGGCAAGATTTCAATAGCTCTTTTGTCCCCAAAAGGGGTGTATGGGGTTGTCTCTCCAGAGTTCTATATTTGAGGTGCCTGTAGGGAATTTGAGATTTTTCTGAAAATTGTTTTCTAAAAGTTGATTAATGTTTTCTTTTTCTCACTCAAGTAACACCAAAGCACTGTTTTTCTCCAGTGAGCTATGCTGTATTTTTTCTTTGCAGATGGACTCTGAGAGGGTGGGAAAGCAATGAAGCAAAGGGAAATTGAGTGCAATGAAACTCTTCCATAGTTTAATTAATGTGTTTTTAAGATGAGCTACAGCTTTGAAGACTAATGTTCATAACAGCATCTTGATCACTCTATTGTTATATATAAATTTAGAGCCTTTTGCTCTAGTATAGCGCCAGGCAGATGTAAAAAGTGGAGATAAGATCACATGAATTATTATGAAATATTTTATTCTTGGAATTTTTAATATACTCCATGTTATTGTTATTTTTAGATATCAGCAATTTTCAAACACAGTTTATGACTTGTAAAAAGGAGACAACTGGACACAAAAATCACAAATTTTGATTATCAGATTATATTTGATGTTTTCCTGCCACAAAATCTGTCTGAGTACTTTGACCCATCTCATCCTCATTACCTTCTAAGGCTAGATAAAATTAATATCTAGAAGAATATCATAATTCCATATTCTATTTGGTCTGGGATTATCCCACAATTATCAGTTTTCCATATTCATGCATTTTGGGCTGTATAATTAAGACCCCAGAAAAAAATCACCAAAAACATTTGTGAAACCACAAATCTGCAGATCAAATGGTTGAGCCTCATAGTTGATCCTTATGGTCTATTACATATATGTGGTCAGCTCCTGGGTAGACTGACTTCAGAACATCTGGTTGGTCACTCCTTTGCGCCTGGTGCTAAGCAATAACTAGCCAAGTTCACTTGACTATTTTCCCCATGGCCTTTTGCTTTCTAGACATTAGAATCTCTTAGAGATTAATCATCATAAATATCAGGATAAATAAAGACTTTTAATGAATATTCAAACTGGGAGCTCAAGGTTTATGAGCTTTGTATGATTTGAGAGACATTATTGTATTAACCCACCTGACAGTACCCTTGCTTAACTTCATAAATAATAAAACTAAAGTGCAAACAATTTTGAAGACACAGTCTCGAGGTATCTCCGACTACAGCATCTTATTGCATCCTAGTCCAAACTGCTTTGCTCTTCTGCAATTTCTCAAAAACTTTATATTTCTTAGTTGCTTTTCTTTGACAGCAATTGTTTACATGATTTTTATTCATTATAATAGTCTAGGCTCCTTGAGGCAAAGGAGCTTAGTTTAGCACAAAATAAACACACCTTGAAGCAAATGAATAAATGAATGAGCAAAAGAAATGGTTGGTCAACGGTGTTCTCAAATACATTTGTGGATGTGTTGAAAAAAAATATGCATTGTTCAAACCCTAGAGCGACTCTGTGGTAGAGAATGAAACGCCCAGGAAGGGATTACTCTCACCTCTCCAAGAGTCACCTCTGCATCTTTAGAATTTTGTGACCCCCTGTCTGGGATGATATTCATCCCACTGTTATAATTGGATCAGAATGTAAAACACCTAATAGGAACAAATTCAGGGGGAAAGATTGATTTTGCTCACAGTTCTCTAAGTTTTGGGCCTTTACAGCAGGGAAGTCACAGTGTGGCAGCGAAGTCCACAGCAGCAAGAACATCCTAACTGACTAACAGAGAGTGTGTTCAAACCCAAACATAAGCCATAACCTTCAAATCCATGCCCCAAGTTGCATTCATCTATCAACAAAAGCCTCCTGTAATAACACCAGCAGCTCAGGACAAAAATTTCGAATCAGCTTGTTAGGGCCAGTTCAGATTCAAGCTTTTAACCCGGACCTGGGATACACTGAACAGTCACTGACTTGGGGTGAGGTCTTTTTTCTTATTTTCCCCAAACTTTATTTATTTAATGTTTACGTGCCCTGCTGCATATACATCCACCTGGCTGAAGAGGGCATCCTATCCCCCTATAGATGGTTGCGAGCCACTGTGTGGTTGCTAAGAATTGAACTCCTGAGTTCATGACCTCTGGAAGAGTAGCCAGTGCTTTTAATCTCTGAGCCACCTCACCAGCCCAGGTTATGTCTTCAGAATTCAGAGCATCTCTTGTCTGTCCCTGGTGATCAAAGGAAGAAGGTGGGGAAAACCAACCTTGTCTTTAACATTGGCCCAAATAAAATGCTGCACAGCATGTCTTGGGTGAGCATTCCTGGTTGGAACCCCTCCCCTCCTCCCAACAACACCCCCTTCCCCCTTGCACACTGACCCAAGTTAGTGCTGAAAGATGAGGATGGATGCTGTCCTTGGCTTCAAAAACAAAGGCCATCTGGAAGCTCCATGTTTTCATATCACTGTCCTAAGTTTCTTAACGTTGACTGTTCTTGATCTCTATCATTTGAGTGTATCAATACAAAGGGAATGAGAGCCAGGAAAAGGATAATCAATCAGCTTGTCCCAAGGGTGAGCCCCCTTATTGTTTGTATAGCGCAAAGAGGTCTAACTTGAAATTACATGCACATGCACACCACCAAAACAGATTCATCAAGATATGTATATATGTGTATACATATATATATATTACATAAATATATATCTTTATATATCTGTTTATTTATATAAATATATAGATCATGTTTCTATAAATATTTCTATAACTAAAATAGAAATTTATATAGATACATATAATTTATGCATATTTATAGGTACATAATATATATTACACAAATATATGCATGCAAATATATGTATGCAACAATAATAAAGAAAAAGAGGCTATCAACTGGAGAGTGGAAGGCACAGAGAGGTTCAAAGGGGATGGCTGAGGGGTTGGGTGGGGAAGGGGAGTGAGAAAAGTGATGTAGTTCTATTTCAGTTAAAACATTAAAAAAAAAAAAGATGTCTGCAAGTGTTTCAAATGAAATTTCAGAATGAGGATGCACTCTTTCACTGGTGGCAGACACAAGTGAATCCTGGGTTCTTTCTGTGTTCCTGAAATGTTGACTCACAACCCTTATTTCTTGTCAGGGAAGGGTCTTGATTCTTAAACAACTAACTACTACACTATAATCTCATAACATGTTCTCTGTACAATAAAGGCTGATGTCTAAATTAGAGCTCAGAAATACAGTGTTGAAAGACAGTCACAGTATCTATTCTCACAGGGATCTATAGTAATTAAATGGTCTTAGAATCATGAATGTTGCTCTCTCTCTCTCTCTCTCTCTCTCTGTGTGTGTGTGTGTGTGTGTGTGTGTGTGTGTGTGTTTATGTGTCCCTGGGAATTCAAACCAGAGCTAGAGCTAATGCTAACCACTTATCTACATTTCCTTCCTCTTTATTTTTTCATTTTATTTTGAGGTAATGTAGCATCAAGTTGCCTGAGTTGGTTTTAAGCTCATTATGTAGCCCAGTCAGGACTTAAACAACCTTTCTGCCTCAGCCTTCTGAGTAATCCCAATTACACACATTCATCACCACACTCCAACAAATGGTATAACTTTCACAAAACATGGTAAGGTGAGAAAATGAACTAATGGGATAAAATTACTTAGAGGATTTTATGGGGAAACCAATTCACAATAGGATTCCAGGAAAAGTGCATCTGAAGACATCTGAAAACCAACTATGGGTCAGAAGCCAGTGTGTAAGGTAGAAGGATGTAGGGGGGAAATACAACTAATGCAGTGGGGCTGCATCCGGTTAAGCTACAGAGTTCAGTGGACGAAGTGAGAGGTGTATGGGCAGAATCCTCAAAGGGAATTCATTCTCAGTTCATGACTCTGAGACAGCATCCTCAGCATTGCCTGGAAGGTTATATGAAGTGCAGATAGACACTCAGACTATCGACAGAGTCCAAGTCCTGGCTGCGTGGTTCAACACCCAGTCAATGTCCAATTCCTCAAGTAACACTGACACACAGCCCAGATGTGAGTATCTCTAGAATAGGCTCCTCAAGACGGTGCAAAGAAAGCATCTAATCTTTTAAATCAAACAACCAGGTTGATATTTTAAATTCATATTTTACAATGCATGACCAGATCTATGCTTCCAAGTGTGGGCTGTGCTTTAGGACATGTGGTTCAGACAGGCAGATGCACACTGGCTTGTTGGATGTTAAGGTTACAGGAGGTGAGGGAGAATAACAATGAGGGGCTAGGGATAGAGTCTGAAGATTAATAAAGTAAATTAATATTTATGGTAAAGGACCTCTGTTGCCCACATTTGCATCATGAATCTCTAAAACAATCATGCCATATGTGTACACTATCCTGGGTTTTGTTTGTTCCTGGAAATGTTATGCTTTTAAGCCTTTACAAAGTTATTGGGATGGGCTGTCAAAGTCATACTCTACACTGGTGAGCAGTAATTAGGAAAAGAATCATTTAGAACATTCCCCATAGATAAGAGAAATGAAGATAATCTGTAATTAATGAGGAGTCAATAATTTACTGTTAAATAAAATACAGTTTTCTAACATATTTGATAACCAGAATCAAGTTAGCCAGGTGGATTTGTATCAAGAGTCCTCCTTCAATGAAGAAAAGTTGCTTGCCCTCCCTAGAACTTTCCCAAGAGTGTTGACCTCCCTGAAAGTCACAATTATTCTCTGCCCAAGCAGTCATTTAAAAACCTGATAAAGTACTATAATTTGTTTAGAAGCATGTTTATTTACTTGTTTGCTTATGTTAATATTGGATCAAAGGGGTAGTAGAGAAGGCTTAGTGGTCCACAGCATCAGCTGTCTTCTAGAAAAGAAGAGAGGGTTCCTAGCAGCCATATTGAGTAGATCACAAACGTCTATAACTCCAACTCCATGGGCTGTGATGCCCTCCTCTGGTCTCTGTACACACTGTACACACTGTACACACACACACACACACACACACACACACACACACACACACACACACACACATACACACACGGGGTGGGGCGAAACTTGATCTTTTAAAAAAATAGTAATGTACTTAGAAAACTTCTCAGAGTTGAAGAAGGTGTTTGGCCTATGATATGATTCAGTTTAGTGTTGCTTTTATTCTATGAGTTTTTATCATGTTATAATTCTATGTCTTAACATCTCTTGGCAAAATCCAAGTTAAATTAATGATTTTTTCTAGGATTACTTTAAATAACTCCTAGGGTCTTTATTTTTTTAGGGTTTTTATTTTTATACTAAAACCAAACTAAACATTTTAGAACTCTTCAGTTTGTACACACAGAGCCTTCATGATCCATATTAGTTATAGTTTCATTTAATGTATGCAACTTGTATGCAAAAGTTGTTCAGAAAAGATTGCCGAATGAAGTCTTTATTTCTAGGTCGCAGTGTCCATGCTGGATCTCACTGTCACAGGATGGAGGTTCACATCTATGAAATCTTCTGTTACTTACAGTTCCAATGTGTCAGTTTATAGAACTATGTGAATTTCCCAGAAGTCCTATGATTCCTTAAGAGTAGGACTGAGGAAAATTGAACACATCAAAGAACCTGCTCTGAGAACCCTCCACAGACTATTTTAATCTTCTCTATTCCCACTTACCTGTTCCAAGGCTAGAGAATAAAATGATCTCTTAAAGGTTACGGGCAGCCACACAATCCGAAGTACTCACCTGTCCTACCACCCCCCCCCCCGGCCCTGCTCTGCCTACTTGAGCTTGTGTAACTCTAAGAATCCCTGCAGGTAATCTACTGGAGCAGGTTTATGACCTGTCCCAGAAGGTCACAGAGCATTAGACGCTTTAGAGATTAAAATGTTCTCAACCCTGCAGAATCACTGGAGAGTGATGGCGGAACATAACATGCAAACAATCCCTTCATTCTGGGAAGACACTGACCATCATGAATAAACATTAAATAGCTGCCTAACTTCTGGCAACAAGTCCATAGTTTTGATTTTTGAAAGATCTAGCCCCAGAGTTGGGACATACTTTGAAGTTTAAATTATTTTTCTTTAAGAGTGTGTGTGTGTGTGTGTGTGTGTGTGTGTGTGTGTGTGTGAGAGAGAGAGAGAGAGAGAGAGAGA
>NC_034599.1:105990917-106011305 GCF_900095145.1 Mus pahari | reverse complement strand
ACACACACACACACACACACAGAGAGAGAGAGAGAGAGAGAGAGAGAGAGAGAGAGAGAGAGAGAGAGAATTTGCAGAAGTCATTTGTCTCTATTCACATTGTTCGTCCTGGGGACTGCATTCAGGCCATTAGGCAAGGCAGCAAGTGGCTTTAAAGACCCTCTGAGCCATGTTGGTGGTCCTTCAAGTTCACATTCTTTTATAAATCAAGTGAAGTATACACATGACCATAGTTTTGAAACTTTTAGATTGCATCGTATTGTAAGCACCAGACTCAATGTCTAGCATGCTGCAAAGAGTCAATTGCTATAATATAAATAAATAGATAAATGAATTACTCCATCAGTCAATTACTCTGACCCTACATGATACTGTTTCTATTTAAGTGGGTTGGGTTCTGACAGAATATTTGAATATTAAGTCATCTGCCATCTAACACAAAGATGGCAAATAGTGGTTCACCCGGGAGGCACAGAAGATCCTTCTGTGGGATGTGGAAGCTATCAGATTCTGGCCAGCACAGAGGGATGGAAGGTACTTAGGAAAGAATGCTGGGTTACCCCTTATCTGTCTAGTCTCTACCTATGAGGCATGTACTTTTTTATTTATTAAGTAAAGTTCTGACTCTATAACCTGCCACTTACCAAGGTAGGAGAGTCAGGATATTGTGCTTCCAGTTTCTCCAAGATGCTATGCTGTGTGGTTCCTTATCAGATAGGGACCAGCAGCCCAAGATATGGAGGGAAGCCTTCACACATGGGGTAGGAAGTCTGACTTCATCCTTACATATCTTCTCTCTCAACTCCATGTCTTTCCCTGATTGCATACTACTTTCGCTCTCCATTCTTATGCAGAGTGTTAATAGCAGTGACCATATAGTAACATTAATATCAAATTCGATACCTATAGGAAAACGTCTTGGGCACAGTATTTGTAGATGCCCTCTTAGGTTTGCTGATGTGCTCTTATGCAATCATTACTTCCTTGGTTCCTAAGAGAAGTGTCTCAGTTTTTTGAATGGCTCATTTCTACCACATGGCCATGTACTTGGGCATGTCCTCATGTTTCTGAGCTGGGAAACAATTTTCAAATAGCTATTTAGCAGAAGGAGCCTTTGGCAGCAGCACTCAGAGGTACTTAAGCTTCTCATGTAAAATTCTTAGTTAAGGTACCAGCTTTTCCTACAGCTCAGTGTTCCATCTATCATTGAGAATTATCGTCCTCCTCTCAAAGCATAAGGACTAAGGCTGACTAGACGGGTGTGTTTGAGAGACCTTTATCTTTGATAATAAAAAGGGAGATCTATGTTTCTTCTTTTCCTGGTTGTCACTTGGGCATAACATCTCAGGAAAGGTTATGTACAGAAAATAGGACTTTCGTGATTTGTTGATGTTCCTAAGATTCTTTCTGAGACACGAGGATCTTCAATGGACTTGTATGACTTTAAAAATGCCCAGGAGCCCCCCACCCCCACCCCATTGAGCTCCTGCTGATCTCGTAGGATCTGATGATGGCTGGGATATTGGTCTCCAATTTGTGGAAGAGCTGTTTGAAGATTTGGCTGGAAAACACGCAGGACAGTAACCCACATGAGTAAACACTGTCTGCGATTTGCCTTCTTTTTTATTTAAAGCACTTCTAATTATGCATTTTGCATGGGGAATTCATGGATGATCTATAGGGGAGTCAGAGGAAAACTTGGCAAGACTCAGTTCTCTATTCCCACCACAGAGGTTGTGGGTATTGAACTCTAGTCATCATGTTTGGAAGTGAAATACTTCACCCAATGAGACATTTTACTGGCCCCAAATTATTCTTTTAGGAGACACTGAATGTAATTTAAGTGTGAGAATCATAAAGTTCACGTTCTTAGGAAAGTTCACTACGGAAAAAAACAAGTGTGTCTGCCCAGGATCCCTTTGACAGAACGCCCATGGCATCCTCATTGTGTGAACTTGGATGGAGGTATTTTTAAAACTCTGAGAACAACCTCAGCTTTGAGCACTTCTCTGATTCTGACACTTTTATCTTGACAATGGCTTCATTTTTTTCTCCTATATTCAGCAGGACTTTTTTCACTTCATGAATTTTCTTTTCAAAATGCTGAGCTATTATCAACATGCAGTAAACAAATCTCTTGTACAAATAATGCCTGTTTCAAGCACAACCTACCCTACAGACAGCACAATAGAACAAAAACCATTAATTATCATTTTTTTTTTCAGACTACAGAGGATGGACTATGACAAAGCCCACTTATGGAAAACCTACCGGCACCAGTGTTTCCTTCCTGTTTGGGGTATATGACCCCAGGGAGCCACACAGACAAGAAAAGTCTCTCTTTCTTTTCCTTTGCTTATATTTAGACAGTGATTTAAAAATAGATTAGAGAGCGATTCAATACTCCAGAGGGGCCTGCTTTCATATCAGAGCTCTTGAAAGCACTCCAGATGCTTAACAATTAGAATTGTACTTTCTCTATTGAATTTTGGAAATAATAGCAGTGTTACTACAATGGTAGCCCTTTCTTTCATATTGACACTTGCACAAAAATGTGTGGGGTTACACTGCAGTGCTAAATGGGTGCTGTTGAGTATAGTTTTGAAACCAACAGGAAGACTATCCAACATGTATATAATGAGAATAAATTGTCCCAATAGTGCAGGGGAATTTAATTGGCAAAGTCAAGTCCTCCTGAGTCAGTGTCTGATGGGGAAGCACACAATCAAACACACTGAGAACATACGAGCATGCTCGGATGATGCAGTCACAAATACTGCTTTGAACACTTTCTTTTCTTAGGATGTGGGTGTCCCCTCCCTCATCACCACCTTTTTTGTCTGTACTTAAGGCATCCATGAGAGCTACAGAGTTAGCTCAGAGTTTAAGGCCTACTGCACTTCAGAGGAGCAGATTTCAATTCCCCACCCTCCTGTCCATCTACTTAGAACTTTCTGTAACCCCAGCTCCAGTAACTGATGTTCTCTTTTGCCTTCTATCAGCACCTGTATGCATGTATGCATACAGACACAAACACACACACACACACACACACACACACACACACACACACACATGTAGGCACAAACACAAATAAATATTAAATCTTTTTAAAAAGACAATATTAAAAAACATCACCTAACTGACTTACATTGGATTGATTTTCATATATAGTGAGATATTTCTTTAATCTGTGTATGTGTGTGTATGTGTGTATACATATACATGCACATGTGTTGAATGTTCCTATGGGTTCATCACACTGGGGATCCATCAAGGGATTAATCCATTGGTAAGGTCTGAGCCTCCATGATATAATTTCTCTAGGAGTTTTTTCAAAACATTCTCAGAAGTGTGCTCCACTCTTCAGGCAATTATTAATCTATCCAAGTTCACAATCAAGATTAACTATCTCTGTTTTCAGTCCACACGGATTTTATAATTACCTGTGTGCTCATTTCTGAAATGGACATTTCAATACATATTGCATTAAATTTGTAGGTCACGTTTCTATTGTGTCCTCATTGACTTATAGCTAATGATAGTATATTCACTTTGATTGGAAATGCTGAACAAATCTCTATTCACTCTATTTGGGCATTGATGACATATTAAATTGTGAATTCTACACAAGTCCAACTTAGTGAAGTAATGTATTCATCATGCTTACAGTAACCTAGGGTGAGGGGAGCTTATAGGAGCATGCATTGTGAGTACTTACAGAAGTGTGCGGTACTCATAGACATCTTCACCAAAACAAAAGTTCATCCCATGATAAATGATGACTTACTGGAGTCCACTCTGAGTTCTCCTTTGAGGTCATTTTTTAAAATTTATCTTGAACTTTGTGTATATGCTAGTATTGCCCAAGATGACTTACAGCTGGGCTGTGGTAGGAGGAATGTCAAGAATACCCTCCACCAAGGGTCCTGTAACAATATTCCTACCTTCGGCAGTATAAATACCTTCATCACTACTGACTGAAGGTCCACTGTATTTGCTTATTTTATTGGCTACCAAGCCAAGGTTTATTTTTCTCCATGATGCCTAATGGCGTTATTATGATATTCCCTGAGGAAATAGTCATAGTAGAAGGATAGTATGTAATATTCTTGGAAAGTGTAGAGAGAGTAGATGACCCACACTCACCTAAAATGATGCTCTGTGAGATAATGCATTTGTCAACAATGCTTCCGCATCCCAGAATAGACACATCGAGTAATAATAAAAGCATGTGACTTGTGAATTCAAAGTCAATTCCAAGGAATACTGTTCAAAACAACAAAAAAGACATTAACATCTTGTTTTCTTTAATTAAAAATATGTTCTTCATCTTGATGTAAATGATTTGGATCTTAAATTGTAAGTTTACAATTAACCTGTTTTTGAGTTAGACTATATGAAGGTTTTCAGTGTTTGTCATTTCTTCTTATTTTTTATGACATTGTCATGTATACATATATACGCAGATGATATGGATTTATATGAATTAAAATTTGAAGCAAAAAGAAAAATGCCACACCTATTTTGATAACTGATTACAACTTGATGATTCTGGGTGGTTAGAATATCTTAGACTCATATGCCAATTATCTTGAACTTTATTTAGTCCCTTAGTGGAAACTTATTGCCCACATTTATGTCCAACCTAACATTGGAGACTATCAAACATGAAGCCTTTTATGAATGTAATAACAACCACTAGTCTCCACAGTAAGAGAAACGTAACTGAGAAACTAGTTGTTCTGGAAAGCAAATTCCTAATGTTATTAATGGCAACTCTTCTTTTGATGAACATTAAAGAGACATCCCCCTTCTTCCTCCCTACTTCCTTCCCCTTCCTTCTCCCACTCCAAATCTCACTTATAACTTCATAAAAATGAAATGAACTTGGATTTCTTTTGCAAAAGCCTTATCAATAACTTCTGCTTGATTTGTTATGGTATAGACATCATAACCTCATGCCTTAATTCATGTTCTCTAGAAACACAACTGGATACAGGGATACAGAGTCATGTGATTGGGCATTTCTACAGAGAAAAAATATCCAAAATAAGCAAATAACAGACAAAGAAGAGTAATGAGGAAGGGGCTGAGAGTTGATGGTGTGCCAGACAAGCCCAGCCCAGTATTTTTTAGCATAGTTCTCAGGTCAGCATTTCTGTTCCAAACGAAAACTATACAAAAGTGTAACTTTTCAGATTAAAATTGGGTCTGATCCACCAGGGCTTCACAAGCATAAATTATTCTGAAACAGCATCCTACCTTAAGGCAAGAGGTTGACCTGTTTCCTGCACATGTCCATCAGTCACCAGTTATAAGCAATTGGAGCTACTGGAAGCAATTGTTTAGAGATGACAAACAGCTGTGAGCTGTTAGATAAACTCTCAAGAGATTAGGAGCTGGTGCTCTGGTCTGATAAAGAGGATCCAATTTCTATTTGATTTGGAATCAGATGGCTTTGGTCACACTCCATTTTTTGGTAGGTCTGTTTTGATTTGGTTCTCATAAAACATCACATATAGGAGGGCTCTCATTTACCAGCTCTTTGTAGTGTTCTTGCTACTATATCAGTGAGGAAGAGATTTGAAGGTAGTGAATAAATTCATTACTTATAACAGAATTAAAAGAATTACCCAATGTGTTGGGTAAACTGCAATGGAGGAGCAGGCTGGGTAGTACTTAAAGTAACCCCTTCAGTATAGTGGGAAGTAGTAGGCTCTGCTTTAAAGAAAGATTTAGGGTGAGTTTCTTTGTTTATAGTCTTCTGTCATGTGATTCATGCACCCTGAATGAATGCAGTACAGACAGAGCAGAGTGGAGTGCTGGGAAGTTAGGCTGAGCCACTGTGATAAGATTTAATATTTACACTCTGCCTTGAAATTAAGGGTCCTGCATATGGAAGCAAACTTGGGTGTTTAAACCTTTAACATGACCAAAGGTTGGAAATGGAATCAGGTTAGAGAACTTGTACAGTTTAATTATTGTTTATTTGTTGGTTGGTTTGTTTTTGTAAACTTGACCAAGCTTGATTCATCTTGGGAATAGGGAAACTCACTTAGAAATTTATTCCATCAGATTACTGTTGGCAAGTCTTTAGAGCATTTTCTTGGTTAATAATTGATATGGGATGGTCAAGATCACTGAAGGCGGTGCCACCATGGGCAGGTGTCCCTGAGTTTATATGAAAGCATGCTTTTTTAGGTATGAAGAACAAGTATGTTCAACCATACTTTTCTGTGGATTCTACTTCAGTTCCTGCCTCATGGCTCCTGCTTTGAGTTCCTCCCCAGGCTTCCCTTGACAATTAGCTACAAGCAAAAACATGAAACAACAGCTACTACAACAGCAGCAACAACAACAACAACAAAACTCTTTCCTACCCAAGTTGCTTTGGGTCATGGTATTTATCACAGCAATAGAAACCTGACAGATACAGGAGTATTTAGCTACTTGGCAGTTTGGGATTTACAGACCATGAAAATTATCTAATGGGCCTGGCTCTACTCTCTGGTCTGTGTATGCATCAAGTTTAAGCAGTGGTTTAAGAGGGAAATGAAACTAAGTATCCAGCTTTTAATAGGGACAGTAAAGAGGTGTTCTAAGATATATTATAATTAAGTAATCTTCATTTAAACAAGAAATTATTGTTGCTATTCTTTTTCCTTTATTTTATATCATTAGATGTATATATATACTTATAAATATATCAGTGCAATACTCTGAGTCCATTTAGTGTTAAGGCTGGCCACTTGGAATTAGATAACTAGTTAGGGAAGTGATCCCCAAGGAAAACTAATTCTTTCTTTCTCAGCAATAATTGTTTACCTATAGTTCTTTATTTATGGTTGGAGCCTTATGAGACTTCCCCACCCATGCTGGCATGTGAACTAGTATTGTTCTTGTTCTGGCCTTTTTAAGGCAGCGATATTATTTAGATAACTTAGGTATAGCTTCTCTGTCATATAGAGAAGACATAATCTCTCAGAAGATGTCCTGGTCCTCTGGTGCTTACAATCTTTCCGCCCTCTCTTCCATGATGTTCACTGATCTCTTGGTATAGGAGATGTGTTATAGATGTGTTGATTGAGGCTGGACATTCCATGATCAGTTATTTTATGCAGTTTGATCAGTATGACTTCCCATAATGGTCTTCTGCTGCTGCAAAAAGCAACTTCTCTCACGAGGGGTAAGAGCTGCAATTACCCATGGCTTTAAGATAAGGATGTAGGATGCAGTTAGGAAGTGAGTTTTTATAGGAAACTGGCAGAAGTAGGTTCTCCTCTAGGCTCCATGAATGACCCTCCTCTCTTCTCCTCAGTAGTGCTCATTAAATATACCTAGAGATGACTAAAATAGATTCATAAACAAAATAGTAAAACTGTAAGACTTCATTGCTATGAGTCTGTTCACAGTAAGGCACAGCCACAATCATTAGAACCTAGCACAGTTACACCTTGCCATACATTACACATACTTCACCAGCCACTCTGCATATTTTACCCAGCAAGCTAGGGGAAAACATTGATCTAATTTTTGTTTGTTTGTTTCTGTGGGGTTAGTCATTTTGGGAATGTTGCATAAGTGTAGCAATAGAAACCGTAAATTCCTATGACTGTTTCCTTTCGTTATTATACTTTAAAAACATGTCTAAAATCTATCATGATCCCAACATCAAGCTTTCTAATGGATGAGTAATGTGCCATGTGTTATCATGCACAGATAAACCACAACTTGTTTATTTATTGATACACGTAGATATCTGTTTATTTCTATGTTAAGATAAATCAAATAAGTCTATTATACATATTTATTCTTTATGAACCTGTAGCTTCAAATCGGGTGTATAAAATAACCATCCAAATAAGGCTTTGAAATTTAGCTATTAAGCTGAATTTTACTTTTAGTTTCAATATCTAGGCTTTATGTTGTTCTAGTTTTTATTTTACATTTGTTTGAGATGCAAGCCTTTTAACATATAAAATTTGAAAACATTTTCTCTAATTCTGTTTATTGGGCTTTTTTTTTTTTTCAATTGTAATGGTGCCCAATGAAGCAAAATGCTTCTAATTATAATGAAGTCCAATTATCTTTGTTGTTTATGCGTTGATGTCAAATCTAAGAAAGTGTTGTTTAATCTATCATAAGATAGACACATAGCTTTCTTTACACTGTCATAGTTTTGATTCTTACATGTATGTCTTTTTTCTTTTTAACTGTGTATGTGATTTGATGTAGAGAATACAAATCCTTTCTCAATTGTCTTAATATTTTTTATTTCAACAAATATAATTACTTCATTTTTTTCCTCTCGTTCCTTTCTTCAACACACACCTATGATCTCTCTTTTTTTCTTACAGATGGAAAGTTGTCACATTTATCAAAAAGCTTTCATTTCTGGAATCCCTGAGTGAGTGAAATTATGAGTAATTGTGTGTTGTTGACATGGATGTGGCCATGTCAAGGACCCTAGCCTCAAATCCATGGTAAAATGGCAAAGTTCTACTTCCCCAACTCCCAGAGGGCAGGCAACGAGAATCAGAGGGATGGAAAAGCTTTCCTCTGGTCCATGTACATATATTGATAGTATGTGCAGAAAAGTGTTCACTATGGATTTCTACACCTATGTTTTTGCTTTGAAGACTATTAGCCTATAGAGAGTACTCCTATAGAGAACAGATAATTCTGATTTTTAAGTTTAGTTCCTGTAGGAATTAGATACATTATGTTTTGTATGTAACAATCCTGCTTCTTTTTTCACCTGTATGCCTCTTCAAATAGCCTTCTTCCAATCTATACAATAAATGCTTTGGGCTACCAGGGTGCTGCAGAGTTGCACCAGAGAGTCAAATATAGCCGATTCTACTCAATCTCAAACCTTCTGTCCCGATATGCCCTCCATTTCTCCATTTTGCCAGTCGGGTCATGTCCCTGGATCTGGACAGGTATGTGGCCCTGCATCTTCCCTTAGAAACACCTGCAATCTTCAATCGAAACTATACTCTATTGTCTCTCTTCATGAGAATATGGGAGCTACCATCTGTTTATTTTATGTAAACTATGAAATATGTAGTTTTTCACATTGCCAAAAGCAATAAAATTAAAGATGAATAACATGAATTTGTTGAGTTCATAATGGTGCACAAACTTTAAAAATACACCCTTCCACACTAGTACATCCAAAAAGAACTGAAAGGTATATTAGAGAATCCTTTGAGATGAATAAAAATAAAGTGATAATGTTATAATATGTATCTGCCATGCTTACCAGGGAATTTACAGCTCAATTACTTCACTACGAAGCAAGAAATACCTCAAATCAATCTATCCTTTCTTCCAAAAGCAGAAGGAAGGAGAAGGCAAACCATGTCCAAAATGAGTCAAAGGAAATAAATATAAATACTCTCATGTCGAGTAATGAAATACACAGCAGAAAAAATGTCAATGCCACTTAAACCTGCCTCTTTGAAAGTACAAACAAAATTGATATATTTGTAGATAGATTGAACAAGAGAGTTACTAGAGTTAAGAATTTATTGCTACTAGACCCAAAGAAGCATAGAAATACTATGATTCATTGTATGAGTATATGTGTTGGTTTGAATAGATTTGACCCCCATAGATTCGTGTATTTGAATGCTTGGCACACAGAGAGTGGCACTATTAGGAGGCATGGCCTTGTTGGAGGAAATGTTTCACTATGAGGCAGGGCTTTTGAGGTGTGGGACTTGGACTCAGTCCCTGGCTGCCTTCAGATCAAGATGTAGAACTCTGCTCATCTAACACCATGTCTGCCTTCATGTTGCCATGCCTCCCAACATGATGATAATGGACTAAACCTCTGAAACTATAAGCCAGCCCCAATTAAATGTTTGGCTTTATAAGAGTTACATTGGTCATGGTGTATCTCCACAGCAATAAAACCCTAACTTAAGACAGAAGTTAATACCAGGGTCTAGGGCATTGCTATGATAGGCCTGACCATGCTTTTGTTTGTAGGAATGTGGTTTTGGGAACTTCAGATTAATAAAGCAATGGAATGCTTTAGGTGAGGCTTAATGGATCATGCTAGAAACATGGAAGACAGTTGCACTGAGGGTGATTAGCATGCAGGTGGCACTGGGGATTAGAATGCAGGTACCTGGATTAAGTGGTTTCAAAAGAGATTTTTTTTTTATATGTTGCACAGAAATGTGGCTGTTTTTATTCTCGTCTGAAGAGTCTGCCTGGGGCTAAAGTAAAGAGATTTAAATTAATTGCATTGACAAAGGAAATCTCAAAACAGCCTACTATAGACTCTGTCCTCTTATGAAGAGTATTTTGATCAAATATAGCAAGCTGATAAATGAAAAAAATATATATAATATGGTTCATGGGTTAAAGGGTGCACCAGGAAGTGAGCTAAATTCTGTGTTCAAGGAGATAAACAGATTAACGATATTAAATAGGATCAAGGGTGTAGTGACTTCAGGGCAAGATCCCACCCATCTAAACTTCCATCTTGTAAAAAGGAATTAAGAAACAGTTTAACTCCAACAGGGTGGAGCATGCCTTTAATCTAAGCACTTAGGAGACAGGAACATGCAGATCTCTGAGTCCAAGGCTTGTTGACAGAGCAAGTTCAAGGACATCCAAGCATAGTCAATGAGGTAAACCATTGAATACAGAAAGCTGGTGAAGATGTAATTTAACAAGTAGACCATGATCCAGCCTCAGCAAACAGGAGAACTTGGCAGCTTCTGACACGTGGTTCTAGCTTTAGAATCAAGCACAGACATTCTCTCTTTGACTAAATAAAGTCACTGAGGCCAGGAACGTGTCAAAGGTGTCCCTGTACAGAATCTTAGAGAGGTTGTTGTATAAACGGATTTGTGCTATCTCCCTTTGCTAAGGAAATTGCTAAGGTCAGGTATGT
Source organism: Mus pahari (assembly GCF_900095145.1). Taxonomy (NCBI): domain Eukaryota; kingdom Metazoa; phylum Chordata; class Mammalia; order Rodentia; family Muridae; genus Mus; species Mus pahari. The sequence continues at coordinate 106,000,390 of NC_034599.1, read as the reverse complement.
GGCAAGGGGTGTCCCGTTTGGAGGCCCAGTGAGACCATTTTTGAAACTGTGAAAGGTCATTGTTTGAAGCTATAAATATAAAGCCTGGATTGCCTTGGAGAACCTAGGAAAACTACTAACAGGGGTTTGGGGAAGGAATGGTACCAATCCATGAAAAAGAAGTGTGATTTCTTCAACAAAGCTAAAAGGAGTTGGAGATCTGAAGAGAACTTTGACATCAAGCATGGAGTTGCAACATTTGGAGTTTGCCTAGCTGGCTTTCCATCTTTCTTTGGTCCAGCATTTCTTTACAGAGCTCCCTTCCTTATTGTTTGGAATGGTAATGCATAGCCTATGCTATGATATGTTGAAGTATGTGATCTGCGGCTTGATTTTGATTGTATAGGTGATTATATTTAAGAGACGGCATGAATCTCAGAAGAAACTTTGATCTTTGGACTTTTAAGACATTTTAAAACTGCGATAGGCTATGGAGAATAAATGCGTTTTGACTTATGCTGTGGATACAAGCTTATGGGGAACAGTGAGTGGAGTGTGGTAGTTTGAATAGGTTTCATCCTCTATATATTCATGTGCTTAAATACTTGGCCCATGGGGTTGGCACTATTAAGAGGTATGGCCTTGTTGGAGGAAGTGTGTCATTTTGAGGGCTGGCTTTGAGATCTCAAAGCTCTACCCAATGTGAAGTCAGTTTCTTCCTAGCTGTTTTCCAATCAAGATGTAGAACTTTCTGCTCCTCTATCACCATGTCTGCCTGCAAGCTGCCATGATTCCTGCAATGATGATAATGGACTCAACTTCTGAAAGTGTAAGCCAGTCCCAATTGTATGATTGTCTTTGTAATAGTTGCCTTGGTCATGGTATCTCTTAATAGCAATAAAACCCTAAGATAGTATGAAATTAAATAGTTTGTATAACATATACAATCACCATGAAGACATGATTATTATTAAAACTGATATAAAAAGTAGCTCAATATTGAATGGATCTATAACAAGTGACACAAACTAGAAATACCTAGCCTTACTCATAGAGAAAAGAGCCCAGGTGGCTTCACTGTAGAATTCTATGAAATATTTAAGGACCACATATTTCACAAACTTTTCTAGTAATACAAAAGAAGGGAACATTAAACACAACAATGCTATTAAGATTCTAACAATCCTTCCTGAAAGGCTGGCAAAGCTAGTTTAAAACCCTGAAATCAACATTGCTTATGAATATAGATATGAAAAAGGCAAACTTTAGCAAACTAACCCATCAGATATAATAAAATCTATCCAGCAAAAAATAAAAAGAATATATCATAGAAATAAATGTAAATTTAGTTCAGTATTCTAGACTAAAATAGAAGTAATGTTTTTAAAATCATCTTAATAGATGCAAGAAAACTTATGAAATACCCTATAGTCTTTATAATAAAACATCAACAAAAAGACTGAAATGGGAAGCTTTCTAGATATGTAGAGAAGCCCATAGTTATTGCCATTACACATGAATAGTGGGTGTTTACACCATAACAAACGGAATCTGTACACCAGCCACCCTTTTCACCATTCAGTTGGGGGATTGGAGCTAGTTGGTGATTAAAAAAATATGTAGTACCATTCAGGTCATAAAGAGAAGAGAGAATGGAAAACTATTTAGCCACAGAGTATATGATTCTATATATAGGAAGCTATTATAGTTAATCAGAGTTCAACAGTGATAGAAGATACAGGAGCAATACAGAGAACTCAAACCTATTTCACACATTTCAGTATTTTTTCATGACGTGAATACTCAACAGAATAGGAAGTGAATTGAGTACCTTTAGCTCCACGATCATAGAAACAACGAATCCAAATAAAAATAGACAAAATAAGAAGTATTTCATCAAAAGAACAGAGGAAAGTGTCCAACAATCAATAAAATGATTAATTATAGCATTAGTCATCAGAGAAACTTAAGTAAGAACCTTGTAATAATACAATGGTGTAATAATACAAAGGTCCAGGAGAGTGACTAGAACACAAAATTCAAGACAGACAATGGGAATGTGTGTTCCTAGAAATCAGAACTTTTATACCACGATGAAGGGGAAGTAAAATGTTGCAGATGCATTGGAAGGAATCTATTAGTTCACTCATGTGAGGGGAAAGCCTTCAGTGAATGTACAAAGAGTGAATGAAGCCATGATAATGTGTATTACCGATACTGGCAGAGCCATGTCAAGGTCCTCAATGCCTAATACCAAGGGGAGTGAGAAAGCCTTCCCCAGACAAGGCCGAGAGTGATGGCAAGGCCTTCTTCTGTTGCTAATCTGAATCTTGATATTCTGCAGGTGTAAGTGCCTATGAATGATTGATCAGTGTGTGCAAAAGCTAGCAACCAAGCATTCTTCCCAGATGATACAACCTGAGACTGCTCCCCCTAGGAGAGTACTTACTGCTCATCTCGTGCTGTACACAATAAGCACACTGAGGTTCTAGATTGTTTTTGTTGGTTGTTGTTGTTGTTGTTGTTGTTGTTGTTGGTGGTGGTGGTGGTGGTGGTGGTGGTGGTGGTGGTGGTGGTGTGGCTCCAGCAGGGTGGGCACAGCACATCTAATCCCAGTGTTTTCTGTACCTGCAATCATGGGTCTTTTCTTTCTCCATTACCCCACTGCCCCAATGAAGGTTCCAGCACCAAGCTGTGCAGGACACAGAAAATCTTGAATACATAGTGTATAAGGTAGGGTTCTCTAGAGGAATAACACACACACACACACACACACACACACACACACACACACACACAGAGAGAGAGAGAGAGAGAGAGAGAGAGAGAGACAGAGACAGAGACAGAGACAGAGACAGAGACAGAGACAGAGAGACACACAGAGACACACAGAGACACACAGAGAAGGGCAGGAATTTGTTAGATGAACTCATAAGAATGAACATGTAACAGAAAGACAGCAACAGCTGCTTGTCGACACTGTTGATGTAGAGAACCAGGTAGCTTCTTGATTAGGATGTTCAACAGTCCCAATCTGGTGCTCAAGTCTGAAATATTTCCTTCAGAGTGCTTGGGACTAATTCCACATAGGGAAGGCAGGCACTGTCATCTGAGGTCAGCTGAGGACCTCTAGCAACATCACAGATCCAATCAGGAAGACGAGTTTGCAGTCACTTGCACATGCTGCTATTTCTTTGCACATTTTTTTTGCAGTCAGATTGGCACATAGAAGGTACTTCCAATTTAAAGACAAGTTCTTCCTCCCTGCTATACCCCTGCAGTATCTTGTATTTCTGTCTTCTCTGGAAATATCTACACAGACACAAGTCAATTTAACCCATCCCATGACTCTCTTAATTCAGTCAACTTGATACCTAAGAGCAGCCATCACACATGGAGTTATCATATAATCCATTGATGTCACTCAGTATGTTACTAAGAGAAATTAATACAGATGTTCACAAGTGCTTGTCCATAAGCACTCACCTCAGCATGACCGCCATGAGGCAGAAGCAGCAGACAACTTACCATCGATAAATAGCTATTGTACTTCTGTTCTGTGTAATATTAGTTCATGACACATGGGAGTCAAGTGTTGATAGATGCCACTGGAAGATTTACAGGCTCTGGAATGTTGTGTAAAGCCTCCCAATGCACTAAATCTCTCTGCAAGTCAAATAAGTCTAAGCTGAAAAGTTACAGTAAATATTTAAATACTGGCATGATCTAATGCTTTTTGTTGTGTTTGTTTTGTTTTTGATATTTTAAGGGGGTTACACTCTTAAAGTCCAGGCTGGCCTCAAACTCATAGAAGTGTTTCTACGTTTCAGACTCTCAATTGCCTCATGGACATTTGTAAGCAGTCAGTTGCAAAAATCAAGCTAAGAGGCAGTGGTGTTGAGTGAACCACTTAGGCTTTGTGGTGCCAAAGAACACTATTTCTGATGCCTGCAATGGAGGATGTTTTAAATCATTTAGAGAATCACTAATTTTGAACCTAGATACGGAGTAGTTATTGTTATTGAACATGTTGTTGAACCCCCTGCCTAGAACCTTGTCTTTCCTTCTATCACGTTGGCTTGGGCTGCCCTGAGCATTTCTTTTTCTAAGATTTCTTCTTCTATGTCTCTGAGGCTCAAGGGCATTTCAATCAGGATTTCCTGAGTAGCTTCATTGAAACACAGAGGACAGGAGTTGGGCTTGTGATAGTTGTCCTGAAAGAGTGAAGATTAGGTAAGCTCACAGCTATGTTCAAATGATTGAAGAAGGTCACCATACCAGAAGAAAATAGATTTTGCTTTCTGTAACATTGTAACTGCAGTAGGTGTGAGTAGAGAAAGGGTCAGCTTGGCTCACATAGAAGAAACATCTAATAATTCTATAGGGGTAGAGCCCAATGCCCTAGACTTAGACAGCTCCCTGTTGTTTTGGGCTTCACAGTGGCAAATGCTTAGTTTCTGATGCATGGGAAGTGTAGAGACTCAAGAGACAGGTGGGAATCTTAACAAAGAGCAGCTTTTGAAAATTGTGGGTCACACACATCAATACGGCAGGAAATTAGATTGATGAAGCTCAACCAGCACTTCTAATCTGGTGTCATAAATTTCTTCTTGTACAAATAATCATTTGCAATTTTTTTATTAAAAGGTACAAATACAAGTATACCAGTCCAGAGAAAATGGCATACACATGGTTATCCTCGTTAATATTTTGCTATACCTATTATAAACATGCTTGATTGTAGACAGAAACTTGGCACAGATTGTCATCCATATATATGTATATCAAATGCACATTTTAATATTCACATGATTGCATATCCACATTACATATTTAACAGAACATTTTGCAATACTCTGCTCTAATTTATATATACATATTATACTTAATTCTGAGTTCGCATTTAAGAAAAGACATCATGTCTTTCTTGATCACCCATTATCCTCTCTTTCTTTTCTTTAGACTCTTACTTCGCCTCTCACATCCCCCTTCTGCTTTTCTGTCATATATGCTATAAATATACACATACACATGCATATATACACATTGTGTGTGTGCATGTGTGTGTGTGTGTGAATGAGTGTGTGATAAGTATGACAGACATACAGAGAGACAGAGACAGAGAGACAGAGAAACAGCAAGAATCATACATTTGTCAGATTCTGATTTAATTCTGTTAACTTATTGTCATATTTTAGCAATTTTCAAATTATTTTTATTCTATTTTAGATAACATGAGAAGTTATAGATTTAACTAAGATGGTTTCTGGCCCACCTTTTAGACTGTACCACCATATTGCTGTTATGATACAAATGGGATGTTTTGTTCTCTCAATGTAAACTTTCCCTTTCAGGTCTCTCCTGTGTAAGATCCCAGTGCTCACAGAAACCACGCCCTGCTCATCATACTCCTGGCTCAGGCTGTCCTCTCCCTTGCAGGTTCCTGCTACTATACTCCAGGTGGCCACACTGCTTCCACTGCCCACTTGATTCAGTTCTCATTAGAGTAACAGTACATCATTCTTCAAAGTCCATTCTAGCCCTGTACCCAGGATCCAAATTCCACTCATGGCTCAACTTACTCAGAGTAAAATCCAGAGTCTTGTTGTTCTTCAAACCCTACGTTTCCTGACTCCCAGAGATCTGTCTGAAGTCTTCTCCCTCCTTCTCGTATATTGCATAGTTTTTAGCCAGCCACTCTGGTTTGCTAATACCCACCTTATCCCGGATCCGGATCCTGATCAATTCACTCTCCCTTTATCCCTTCATGGACTCCACTTACTCTGCTTAAATTTCTAACCATTGAAGACAGGAATATCTGACTCTCTCTCTCTCTCTCTCTCTCTCTCTCTCTCTCTCTCTCTCTCTCACACACACACACACACACACAGAGAGAGAGAGAGAGAGAGAGAGAGAGAGAGAGAGAGAGAGATTAAATTATCTGTTGATCCTTGTGGAGTTTGGGTTTTTTGCTTAATCTTTTATACTGCTGCCTCTGAAATTCTTGTGACCACCCTAATACCCTAACCACTCTAAAAGTATCAATGGGTGAAAAGAAGAAAATAATAATTTCTCATGACCACTTAGACTTCTGGGAACAGGTTAAGACAAAGAATTAATAAGCTTTCTTTTGGTGAATGACTGCAATAATTTATACTGGAAGGTATTGATATAAGGATAATCAAAATAATCTTAGTAAAAGTTACCACCATATGATCCTTTACATAAGTAGGTTTAATCAAAGTTTAAGAAATGACTGAAAATGTTGAAAAGTACAGCACTCAAAGACATCTAATGGTTTTCCCGGAGAATATCTTGTAAGGTTTTCCCAGACTAAGTCTGGGAAGTGAGTACATACAGATAATCTTCAAGCATAACTGAAATTTACAATGCCTTAATTCAATTCTCCAAAGCAATGGAGATTAAGAAATGTCTATGTGCTTCATAACACTGGTAGAATTAATACTGCTTATTATAAACCTCAAGCCTCTTCAGGGTTCCTTGGGGTCTTTGTGGCTTTTACAGTGTCACCCCAGGGCCACTTTGGCAGAGAAAGATGGGCGTATGCCACAAGTAACTACTCCCATGGGTGGTGATCTCTAATAGAGAATGGTCCCTTTATTTGCCCTGCTTGCATGGAGTGTGACTTCCACACATGCTGCTAGTTACATCTAAGCTCCACTTATTGGAATCATTTTGAGGCAAAATGATGTCATGCCTAATACACCTGTCAGTCTTAAGACATCCAGGGAGCTCTTCTCTCTTAGCCCCACCCAGGCTCCCTCTCCCTGTTCCACATCTCTTTATATCTCTACTCATCAGAATAGTCCATCTCAATCACAGGAGTCTATTTGCATGCTCTGTGATGGCTAATTTAGAAAAAAGAACTTGACTGAATTACAGAACTCTCCAGGGCGTGGATGAGGCAAGGCTTTGGGTGTGTCTCAGAGGACATTTCCAGAGATGGTTAACTGGAGGAGATAGATTTTCCTTGAGTGCAAGCAGCACCATTCTATAAGCTGTGGTCCTGGACTAAGAAGAGACAAAAGAACAAACCAGTTGAACACAAGCATTCCTTTTCTCTGAATGCTGATCTACTAAGATGTGAATAGGCTCACACCCCTGCCTCCATGCAGCCAACTGCTACACCCCTGCTCCATCAGGACAGACCTGACTGTCTCATGGTTCTGAGTCAAAGTACGTCCTCCTCCATCACCATCACATTGCTTTTGTCAGATGTTTGGTCATGGCAATGATAAAGTTAATTTAAATCCATGTCTTTAAATTCCCCTTCTCCCCCTAGACATGCTGCCCACTTTCCAATGCAGCTCTCTGCGCCTTGATGCTCACTCAAAGGAATACTTCTCATTCCTTGCCCTTCATTTCTCCTGGAATTTGGAATAGTTTGGATTTCTTGTCCATTCTATGGAGTAAAACTTCTAGCCATGGGGGAAATATGCCCAACAAACCTGCCTCTGCTCAGTTCAGTTCAGCAGCTGACTTCACCCATCTCATGCTTTGTCTCCCAGCTTGCTGTCATAAATGGCACTTGAACTTCTCTCTACCCGTGCTCTGGCTTAATTCAATACCAGGTGTAACATATGTGTTCAACTACTGCTACACTATTCTTCAAAATTCCTATACTTAATGGACTTTACTCTCTCACACATTATCATGACTGAAAAAAATCCAAACCATGCTATCCTATGATAATCATAACTTAAAGGATGAGTGCTAGATAATGTCATTGTGTGACTCTCAGATGTTATAGTTACTATGCAGTGACCCCTCATCCTTCCTTTCAAGTTCAAGAGCCTTTCCTTGCTTTGGGTCTCAATTTAAGTAGTCTATAATTTTGAAGAAGCTAATATTCTTCCATAAAGGAAGGGAGGGAGGGAGGGAGGGAGGGAGGGAGGAAGGAAGGAAGGAAGGAAAGAAGGAAGGAAGGAAGAAAGGAAGGAAGGAAGGAACTAAAACCATAAAAAAAGGTAGCACTTGGCACTTGAGAGGACTGAGTCAGTTATCCAGAGCCAGGCTGACTCCATGACAGGCTGAAACTGGCAGTTGGGGACACTAGGCCTAAACTTCTGTTTCCTAGAACTGGAAAAGTCTGAAAGAAGTTAATTCCAGGAAAATCCACCCATCAAGGGCAGCCAATCAAGTAGTTGCCCCACCACCTAACCTGAGCCAACCTCAAGGCACCTAATCAGGAGCTGCAAAAGCTGCCCCACCATTTATTCTGAGGTAACCTCATGGCAGTCAACCAGGAGCTGTAGAAGCTGCTCCAACCACCTAGCTTGAGCCAAGTAGAGTTAATCATCAAAAGTTCCCCAAATCCTCCAGAGACTTAACCAATCACAAAGGCACCTATACCCATGGAGACAGAACCAATCAATAAATCGAAAGGAAGATCCCCCACTCCTGCCCTATCAGACTTTAAATTGACTCTGCCCAGTCCACACCTTGTTCTTCCATCCTTAACTATAGTGAACCCCTCCATGCAGGTTTTTGGCAGAATAAATGCTCTTTGCCGTTGCAACATATTTGAGTTTGGGGTATCATTCTTCATAAATCACAGACCCTTATATTATATTTAAGTTTTTTTTCTATTCCAAACAAAAGGGGAATGGGAAACTGAGTAATTCACTCACCACTGTTCCATATAATGGTACCAAATATGTTTAAGGCTCCCAACAAAGGAGAGTAGGGATGGCAGACTCACCTAATTATGTAAGCCCTGAATCTGGATCACAAAGCGTGATGGGCAAGTATGTGATAGATTCCGTAGGTGTGTGTGATTAGAGGCAGCAAGCTGAACAGAAAAATGTCTTCACACAGAGCCTGTGAGGATCTCAGGTACCTCAGGCAGTCTCGCTCCGAAGATTTGTTTTCTTAATCAGAATTTAATCCCACTTGCAGGGCAGTTTTGCAGGTGATAATTAATCATTTCCCCATAAACCTGATGTTACAAAGCTCTCAAGGCAAATTTGATGGCATTTATTAGGTAGGCGTGACTCTTTAAGATTTTGAATTTATTTTCAGTGTTACATACTTTTATTTCATAGTATTTTCACTGATGATTTGGGAATTTCATATCATGAACTTGAGCACACTCACTTCCCAGTCTTCCCAGGTCAACCCCTGTAAACACCCCACCCCCCACCCCCAAAAAAAGAAAAGAAAAGAAAGAAAAGAAAAGAAAAGAAAAGAAAGAAAAGAAAAGAAAAGAAAAGAAAAGAAAAGAAAGAAAAGAAAATGAAAAGAAGTTCAGTTTGTGTTCTTCACCTACTCCCTAGAGCAAGCACCCATACCCCTGTAAATCCACACTCCGCACTCCCTCTGACTTAAAGGACAAGGCAGTCACTTTTGCCATGGTTTTGATGACTGCAAATGCACAGTTGAGAAAGAGGGACATGGAAGGCTTCTGTGACAACCTCTACACCCCCTAAATGTAATAGCCTAGACAGAAGTCATTGAAAAGGACACTTAAAAAT